>NW_028270164.1:58853013-59173513 GCF_037043375.1 Chiloscyllium plagiosum | reverse complement strand
TACAAGGTAACGGGAGACATAGATAGAGGAGATAGCCAGAGACTTTTCCCCAGGACAGAAATGGCTGTCACGAGGGGTCAGAATTTTAAGGTGATTGGAGGAAGGTTTAGGGGAGATGTCAGAGGTAGGTTCTTTATGTAGAGAGTGGTGAGTGTGGGGAATGCACTGCCAGCAATGGGAGTAGAGTCAGAGGCATTAGGAATATTTAAGAGACTGCTGGACAAACACATGGACAGCAGTAAATTGAGGAGTGTGTAGGTTAGGTTGATTTTAGATTAAGATAAATGCTCAGCACAACATCATGGGCCGAAGGGCCTGTACTGTGCTGTAATGTTCGAGGTTTTATGAAATGCCAACATTGAAGAGACAAAGTTCAGCCGTTACACTCTGTTTGATGGTCCAAGGTGTGAATGAGTAGTTCCTTGCACCAAATTAGGACATTGGGGAAATGGCAGGTGATTATTACTTTGATAACTATGGTGAGTCTTTCCAGGCCTCAGCACATTGTTTGTGCATCACAGCAAAGACTGGAATTGATTTGGAATGTCACATGATTTTTAAAAATTAATTTATGGATGTGGATGTCACTGGCTGGGCCTGCATTATAGCCCATGCTCATTACCCTCGTTAAGGTGGGGAGCTACCGTCCTGAAATGCTGCAGCCCATGTGCTGTGGGTTGACCCAAAATGCCATTAGGGCGGGAGTTCCAGTTGACTACGTCAATGACACTTGAGGGGAAAGTGCAGACATCATGGTACTGCCACTGGATAAGGAATCCAGAACTCAGGCTAATCCTTTGGGACATGGGCTTGAATTCCATGGTGAAATTTCTAGAATATAAAGCTAGCCTGACCATGACCAACAAAGACAGCCATTGAGGACTGAGCAGGAGGCCAGTTGAGGTTCAACCCTCATGTCACATCTTCCCAGAGGAAGAACCGCAAGAGGCACTTTTAATGGTCTTTCTCACATTCGCAGGAAAATAATGTCCTCTCTGTTTTCCAAGAAACTCAGGCAGAAATACAATGTTCGCCCAATGCCCAAATGCAAGGATGATGAAGTTCAGGGTATCAGTGCAGATTACAAGGTTCAGCAGATTGCTAAATGTGCCCAAGTATACAGAAAGAATTGTGTCATATATATTGAGTATGCAGTGTGATAAAGCCAATTGTACCAGAGTTCATGTTGGCATTTACCCCAGTAAGATGTTGATTACCAGGCTAAAGCTGGACAAAGTAACTTTATTGATAGAGTATGAAGTCTAACAAAATAAGATGAAGAATTCTAGTCGAAGGTGTTAATTCTAAGTTTAAGAGATATCAGGAAAGGCTGGCCAAGCAAAATGTGTATCCTGTCACATGTGGAGAGTGCTGGATGCTGCTAGTGTCCTAAATGATTAAATGTACAAGAGGTACTCCCAGCTGCAGAAGCTGGAGCTCCGGGTCACGGAGTTTGACCAGCGCTTGGAGAAACTGTGGCACATCTACAGTCACACCACAGCTCGAGGGGCTAGGGGTAAGAAGAGAAAGGGTGACCACCAGACAGTCCAGAACAAATAGGCAGGTAATGCAGGAGTTCCCTGGGATCCCAATAACTAACTGGTTTTCCAATTTGGAAGCTGATGTGAGTGTTGGTACCCTGGAAGAGTGCAGTCAGAGCCAAGCTTCTGGCATCATAAGCAGCTTGACTGTATGGCAGTGAGAGGAAGAAGAGGGAAGGAACAGCAGGAATGATAGGGAATTCTTTAGTTAAGGGAGCAGACAGGTGTTTCTGTGGCCAAAGGTGTGACATCACAATGGTATGTTTTCTCCCTGGTGCTAGGGTCGGGGATGTCACTGAAGGGCTGCAGGACAACCTGAAAGTTTGTGGTACATGTTACTTCCAATGATATGGGCAAAGTAAGGAAAGAGATCTTCCATCAAGAAATCAGAGAGCTCGGCATTGGATTAAAAAGCAGGACCTCAATGGTTACAATCTCTGGTTTATTCCTACTGCCACATACTAGTAAGTTTAGAAATAAGAAAATAGGACAGCTGAATGCATGGCTCAAGGTTTGGTGCAACAGAAAGGGTTTCAGATTCCTGAATCACATTTCTGGCGAAGGTGGGACATGTCAACTGGGACGGTCTGTATCTGAACCACACTGGGACCAACATCCTTGCAGGTAGACATTTGCTAGTACAGTTGGGTGGAGTTTAAACTGGTCTGACTGGGAGAGGGGACACAGAATATTGATGGAACAGAAACACATTATGCCACAGCAAGTCGTATTGAGTTCTGCTATATTGTGAGTCACGAGAGTAAAGCAAGGCTTGGTGGTCTTTAATGCTAGGAGTGTAATAGGTAAGTCTTATGAGTTCATGGCATTGATTGACACATGGAAGTATGATAAAGTGTGATGCTGGAAAAGGCACAGCAGGTCAGGCAGTATCTGAGGAGCAAGAGAGTCGACATTTTGGGCATAATCCTTCATCATGACAGTGGAGGGGGAAGGCAGCTGAGAAATAAATGGGGGACTAGGGTGGGGTTGGGGAAAGGTAAGTGGGATGTCGATAGGTGGGCGAAGGTGATTATGATAGGTTGGTGGGAAGTGTGGAGCAGTCAGGTGGGAAGGAAGATGGACAGGTAGGTCAAGTCAAGAGGGTGGTGCTGAGTCGGAAGATTGGATCTGGGATGGGGTGGGGATGGGGAGACTTGGAAACTGGTGAATTCAATGTTGAGAGGGGATCTGATTGAGACGTATAAGATTATGAAAGGATTGGACACTCTGGCAGTAGGAAATATATTTCCACTGATGGGTGAGTGCCGAACTAGAGGACACAGCTTAAAAATACGGGGTAGACCATTTAGGACAGAGCTCAGGAGAAACTTCTTCACCCAGAGAGTGGTAGCAGTGTGGAATGCTCTGCCCCAGAGGGCAGTGGAGGCCCACTCTCTGGATTCATTTAAGAAGGAGTTGGATAGAGCTCTCAAAGATAGTGGAATCAAGGGTTATGGAGATAAGGCAGGAACAGGATACTGATTAGGAATGATCAGCCATGATTATATTGAATGGCGGTGCAGGCTCGAAGGGCTGAATGGCCTACTCCTGCACCTATTGTCTATTGTCATGTTGAGACTGTGTGGCTGTAGGCTCCTGAGGCAAGAGATGAGGTGTTCCTCCTCCAAGTTTGCAGGTGGCCTTGCTTAGGTGGTGAAGGCCCAGAATGGACATGTCATCGGGGGAATGGGAGGCGGGAGTTGAGATGGATGGTCATGGGAAGGTGGGGTTGCTTGATGTGTATGGATCCAAGATGTTCCCTGAACCACTCTGTGAGTTTGCGCTTAGTCTCACTGATGTAGTGGAGGCCTTTCCCCTAGCCCCACTACCCCTTTTATTTTGCAGCCCCCTTCCTCCTCCCCAGTCCTGATGAAGGATTATGCCTGAAATGTCAACTCTCCTGCTCCTAAGATGCTGTCTGACCTGCTGTGCCCTCTCCAGTGCCACACTTTCTCGACCCTGACTGTCCAGCATCTGCAGTCCTCACTATCTCCTACATGGAAATATGATATTGTTGGCATCACAGAAACATGGTTGAGGGAAGGGCTGGACTGGCAACTCAACATCCTGGGATATAGCATCTTTAGGTGAGACAAAGGAGGATGTAAAAAGGGTGGTAGTGTAGTACTATTGATTAAAGTGCCAATTACTACAATAAGGAGAGATAATTTCTTGGAAGGGTCCTCCAACGAGGCTTTGTGGGTCGAACTGAGGAATGTTAAGGGGGAAACTACTTCACTGGGAGCGTATTATAGGCCCTGAAAGAGTCAGCAGGAAATAGAGGAGCAAATATGTAAACAGTTCACAGAACTGTGTAAGAGTAATAATCAGGTAATTATACTAAATTTCAATGTTACCACCATAAGTTAGGTCAGAGTGGTAATGGTTTAAAGGGGGTGGGTTTCTTGAAATGTCTCACTGAGTTAAACAGCAGCCTGACACAGTCATACTGACAGAATCAGACCTTACAGACAATGTCCCAGACACCACCATCACCCTTCTTGGGTAGTTCCTGCCCCACTGCCATGTTGTGGTGGGCTGGTGACATTCAAACACTTGAACATCAGACTGGGTCTCTGGAACACTATGCCACTGTATGTATGTACTCCTGTGTAAGTCAATAATAGCATCTCTATGTTTAGGAGATCTTGCTGTTTCCAAGCTGCCTCAGTCATGTCTGACTCTCCCTCTGAGCTGACAGGCTCGTGATTGGTCCTTTAATGTCAGAACTCTGCCCACTACAGCAGAGGCAGCCAATGAAGAACACGCCTCCCAGAATATTACAAGCCAATCTCACAGGTGCCAAATGCGCACTCGAACCCTATTCACCCAGGGGAAAATCCTGCCCACTGTTTCCCCCTTTGGCCCAAATAATGTGAGAATTTGGAGAGCTGGTAGTGTAGATCTTTGTGTTGTTTGTGAAGGTATAACATAAGTTCTCACTGTACTCTGGGATTTGGTCTCTCAAGGTTGTATGTTGTGAATATATGGCATAGGAAGATAGGTGTGTACTGTATGACAGACAATTGAGTTGGTTGAGTGTGTAAATGTTCCACACTAAGGGTATGGTGTGAGGCATCCACTCACCACACTATGGATGGCACGTAATGTCCTGTTACCCGCTCCAGTCATTTTATAAGCTTGCAGGGATTTGCTGTAATAGCCACTCATCTCTTGCAGAATCTATCAGCAAACAAAAAAAAAGTCATAACACAGGAAGATCCACGATCAACAATAGCGTAGGGGACAGAGGATCGAGGATTGAGAAACAGGATTGCTGAAGGGAGACAAGGAGAGAGGAAAAGCGAGAGAAAGCGACTGCTCATGCAAAAAAAGGCAGAGAGATAGACAGAAAGGATGGAAAGATCAAGCAAGATGGAGAGAATGAAAGGTAGGGACATGGAAATGAGGGATCATGGGAAATAAGGAGAGACAAGGACACAGAAAGAAATAGAAACAAGAAGGGAAAGCAGAAGACAGGAAAGAGGAGGATGTGGAGGAAGGAGAAGGAGGGAGGGCGAGATTGGAAAGGGAGACAGGTTAGAACCCGAAAGGTTTGTGACATGGGCAGAGGAGGGGCACAGGAAATGGAAGGTGGTTTGGAGAAGGGAAGAGCAATGAGGGGGTGGAGGAGGACATGGACACCATTTAGTGATACATGGCTGCAAGCCAGTCAGAGCAGGAACTAAGTACACCGGGTGAAATGGAGAATTTTCAAGTTGGCAAGCTGTAATAATAATGTCACAGGGTTCAGTGCTGGGCACTCAACAATTTGCAATTGATATCAATTGCCATTAAAACAAATATCGATATAAAAGCAAGTTTTCAAGAGGACCTAAGGAGTCTGAAAAGCGATATAGATAGGTGAAGTGAGGAGGTAAATGTTTGGCAGATAATATGGGAAAATGTGAATTTGTTCACTTTGACAGAAAGAAGAAAAACAAAAAATAAATGAAGAGATACTGCTGAACATGACAGGACATCGAAATCTGGGTGTCCTGGTACATCAGTCATGAACAGTTGGTTTGCAGATTCAGCAAATGATTAGAAAAGTCAACAAAATGTTGGTGTTTACTGTAAGGGAAATTGAATATAAAAGTTGAGAAATGTTGCTACGGCTGTACAGGGCCTCAGGAAGGCAGTACCAAGAGTACTGTGCACCATTTTTGTCTTTTATTTAGGGACGGTCACAAGCATAAAATTATACTACAGATTTAGTAACAACTGTAGTCTCCGTTTAACAGTAAGCACAAAGAGATTTTTAACATTGGTTTACTTGTGGCATACACCACGATAAGAACCTGGTGCTACTTATCTCAAGGAACCTTCCACAACATTTCCACAGGGTAAACAGAAAGATATTGACAATGATTTCCCTTGAGATGGGAATAGTGTTTTCCTAACTCATCAATAACCAAAATAATGGGAGGCAATCATATTAATAGCTGATAAAATTATATAGTTAATTACAGTAGCTCAATCAGTGGGTATGCTCCTGAACTGGGCTAACCCAATATCTAATATGGGAGCATGATTCAACATTGTGGGATAGCAACTCTTTTTGAGTTTTGGACTGAAATCTGATTGGGAACAGCCATTCAGGGTAGAAGTGTCAGGAAGACTGTACCAATCAATGCTCTCCACTGAACTAACTATGAACAGCACGTAAGAGTTTTGTTTTCTCTCTGATTCCAAGGAAAGGATGCTTAATCGGGCAAGGGCCAATTACATCCAAATTAGACAGGAACTGGGAAATATGGATCAGGATCAGTTATTTCATGGCAAATCTACATCTGGCATTTGGGAGGCTTTTAAAGACCAGTTGATTAAAATGCAGGACATGCATGTCCTTGCAAAATTGAAGGATAGGAAAAGCAGGATTCAGGAACCATGGATGACAAGGGAAATTGTAAGCTCAGTCAAAAAGAAAAAGGGAGCATACAGTAGGCAGCTACAAACTGACAAAGTCTTTGAGGAGTATCGAGAAATTAGGAAGGAACTTAAACGCTGAATTAGGAAGGCTAAAAGGGGCCATGAAGTGTCTTTAGTAAATAGGGTCAAGGTGCATCCCAAAGCTTTTTATGAAGATATTAGAAGAAATAGGGTAACAAGGACAAAGAAGAGAAGTTATACATGGAGCCACAGGAAGTGGGAGTGATTCTTAGCAAGTACTTTGTATTGGTATTTACCAAGGAGAAGGACATGACTGATGTCGAGGTCAGGGATGACAATGTGAATACGTAGAGAATGTCAATATTTGAAGGAAGAAGTTTGGGGTATCCTAAATCGTAATAAGGTAGACAAGTCCACAGGTCCAGATGGGATCTATCCCAGGTTACTGCAAAAGGCAAGGAAAGAAAATAGCTGGGGCATTAGCAGGTATCTTCACATCCTCTTTGATCACAGGCAAAGTTCCAGAGGACTGGAGATTTCTCAATATCCTTGCTTCCTTTGTTAAACAAAGGAGCAGCAATGTTAGAAATTATGAACTGGTGAGCCTGATGTCTGTGGTGGGGAAACATTTGGAGAAAATACTATGGGACAAGATATATGCACATCTGGAAGAAAACAGACTAGTTAATGACAGGCAGCATGGTTTATACGGGGAAGGTCATGTTTCACCAATCTGTTTGAACCTTTTGAAGAGGTGACAAAGATACTTGATGAGGGAAGGGCTGTGGATGTAGTTTATATGGACTTTAGTTAGGCATTTGATAAAGTCGCACATGGCAGATTGGTATAAAAACTAAAATCAGTGGGAGTCAGGGTGGGCTGGCTAGATGGATTAAAAAGCTGGCTTAGTCATAGAAGATAGAGGGTAACAGTGGAAAGGTGTTTCTCAGAATCAAGACCAATAACTCGTGGTGTTCCACAGGGATCATTCTTAGATCGTCTGTTGTTTATAGTAAATATAAATGACCTGGAGGAAAATGTAAGTGGTCTGATTAGTAATTGGTGGAGTTCCTGATAGTGCCAATGACAGTGAAAGGATACAACAGGATATAGATAGATTGACGACACAGAAATGGCAAGTGGAGTTAATCCAGACAAATGTGAGGTGATGCATCTTGAAGAATCATATTTAGGGGTGAATTATACTGTAAACATTAACATACAGACAGATCTGGGTGTACATAGTTCCCCAAAAGAGACAACACAGGTGACCAGGTGATTAAGGAGGCAGATGGCATGTTTGCCTTCATCGGCCGGGGTTTGGAGTACAAGAGTTGGCAAACCATGTTGCAGCTATATAAAACCCTTGTAAGGCCACATTAGGAATACTGTCTGCAGTTTTGGTCGCCACACTACCAGAAGAACATGGAAGCTTTGGAGAGAGTGCAGAGAAGGTTCACCAGGATGTTGCCTGGTCTCAAGGGCATTGGCCAATGGGGAAAGGTTAAAAAGACTAGGATTGTTTTCACTAAAGATGCCGGCTCAGAGGACACCTGATAGAGATCTACAAAATTATGAGAGGCATAGATGGGGGGATAGCTAGATGCTTTTTCCCAGCATTGAAGTTTCAATTACAAGGGAGCACAGGTTCAAGATGAGAGCAGTAAAGTTTAAGGGAGATGTGCATGTGAAGTTTTTCACACAGATATGGTAGGAACCTGGCAGCAGAGGTAGTGGAAACAGGCACATTGGTGACATTTAAGAGGCATGTGGATGGTTACATGATTAGGGAGGGAGTGAGGGATATAGGCCAAATAAGGGCAGAAGGTTTATTTATTAGTTTAGTTTGGGCATGATGTTCAGCGCAGGCTTGGAGGGCTGAAGGGCGTGTTCCTGTGCTGAACTTCTCTTTTTGTTCTTTGTGTTTTTGTTCTTTTTGAAATCATCTCTGTCCTCCCTTTCTCCCTCTGTAAGGGTAAAAAGAAAACCCCAGAAGATTAGATTCCCTACAGTGTGAAAACAGGCCTTCAGCCCAACCATTCCACACTGACCCCCTGAAGAGTAACCCACCTAGACCCATTTCCCTCTGAGTAATGCACCTAATACTATGGGCAATTTGACATGGCCAATTCACCTGACCTGCACATCTTTGGATTCTCAGAGGAAACCAGAACACCCAGAGGAAACCCACGCAGTCACGGGGAGAATGTGCAAACTCCACACAGTCAGTCGCCTGAGGCTGGAATCGAACCTGGGACCCTGGTGCTGTGAGGGAGCAGTGCTAACCACTGAGCCACCATGCCACCCCAAAACCCAAGGGAGCTTAAATGAAAGAAGTCCAACAAAAAAAGAACTAGGTCGACCCAATCAAATATCGAAGCAAAGAAAATTTTACTAGCAACAACTATTTAGTTTTCGCATGATGATCGGCACTGGCTTGGAGGGCCAAAGGGCCTGTTCTTGTGCTGTACTTCTCTTTTGAAAGTTGTCCAGAAAAATCCTCCCTGTCCCATTGTGAAGGAAAACAGGTAGTTTCCCACTAAAATGGGAACACCACCACCTGCAAGTTTCTCTCCAAGTCACTCACCTGGCTTCGACATACGTCACTTTTCCTTCACTGTCTCCAGGTCAAAATCTTGGAATTCCCTCCCTAATGGCATTATGGGTAAAATCACAGCAGATGGACTGCAGCGGTTCAAGAAGGCAGCTCACCAGCACCTTCTCAAGGAGCAACTAGAGCCAGCAGTGCCATGTCCCCCAACTGAATGAAAAAGAAACAAAGCCAACAGGCCTCACTCCCTGAAGCTGCTCTGCCTACTGAGTACATCTACAAAGACACACTCCAGCTCCTTAACTACAGAAGACAGGTCAGTTTGCAGTTGAAGTGTTTGTTGGCTGGGATGAAGGGTTAAAGTCAAACAGCTGTGCTCCATAGTTGTTATCTTCCATACTTGACTGAATCCATGGATAAAGGAGTTGTCGGATATTGGTTGGGCCTGTTCTGATTGGAATTTCGAAGAATGAGACGTGATCATATTGAAACAAATAAGATTTGACAGTGTGAATGTTCAGCAGATGTTTTCTCCAGTGGGGGAGTTTAAAACTAAGGGACAGATTTTAGAAGGTAGTTGTCTCCCATTCTTTTTTCTCTGAGGATTATTATAATACTGAGTTCTACTCACCAGAGATTAATGGAGACTGAGGCACTGAATATATTCAAGGCTGAGTTAGACAGATTTCTGATTGTTAAAGGAGTCAAAGAGGATGAGGGGCACTCAGGAGAGTGGAGTTGAGGCCACAATCAGATCAGTTATGATCTCAGTGAACGGCAGAGCAAGTTTGAGGGGTTGAATGGCCTACTCCATTCAAATTTTTGTCTTCTTCTGACTGAAGTTGGTGACATATATCCTGAGTGGACTGCCCAGAAAACCTGTGAGGTCAATTTATTTTGTATTTGTTATTTAACTTATAATTTGTGACATATATTGACCCAATATATCAAAATAAAGAAGCAGAGGGGGAGGGGAGCTGATGTTGAATTTTGTCCCTTTCTTCACCAGGGTCTGATAATCTAAATCTCAAAATATGAAAGGAAATGGCCCTGGAAATATTGAATGCATTGCTGGTCATCGTCAATAGACTCTGGAGCAGTTCCTACAGATAGGAAGATGGCAAACACAACACCGCTATTTAATAAGAAAAAGAGGAGACAAAAGATAATTACAAATCAGTTTGTCAAACATCAGTTGGGGGTGGGGTGAGAGGTGCTAGTGTCTATTGTAAAACATGATAATGGGACATTTGGAAAGCATTAACAGGGCTGGACATTGCCTGCATCAGTTTATGAAAGACAAATCATACTTAACTAATCTACTGGAACATTTTGAGGATATAATTACTAAAATAGGTAAGGGAGAACCAGCAGATGTGGAGCATTTAGATTGTTCAGAAGGCTTTTGATAAGAGATTAATGAGCAAAGCTAAAGCACAAGGGATAGGGAGCAATATATTGGCATGGATTGAGAATTGGTTGACAGACAGGAAACAGAGTGGGAATTAATGGTCTTTTTCCAGTGGCAGGAAGTGACAAGTGGGATATAGCAATGACCCAGCTATTTACAATTTATATAAATAAGCTGGAAGGAGCTCCCAAACGTAACATTTCCAGGTTTGCTGATGTGTGGAGGATACAAGAAGGCTTCAAGGTCATTTAGACAAACTGAGTGAGTAGGTAAATACATGGCAGGTGTTGTACAATACAGTCAATGTCAAGTTATACATTTTGGTGTGAAAAACAGAAAGGCAGAGTATTACTTAAGGGGTGACCTACTGGGAAGTGTGGCTATATAAAGGGATCTGGGTGTCCTTGTACATCAGTCAATGAAAGTAGACAGGCAGCTGCAGCAATTAGCTGGTAATGGTATATTGGCCACCAGTGCAAGAGAATTTCAGTTCAGAAGTAGCGATGTCTTTCTGCACTTACACAGGGCATTGCTGAGACTGCACTGGGATAATTACACACAGTTTTGGCCTGCCTACCTAAGAAAGGATATGCTTACCATAGAGGGAGTACAGCAGATGTTCACTTGGCTGATACCAGGGATGGCAGGACTGTCCTGTGTAGGTTCAGTTAGGTCTATATTCACCAGAGTTGAGGATAAGAGGAGGTCTGATTAAAACATATTATAAAATTCTAACAGGGCTGGACAGACTAGATGCTGGGAGGATGTTTCCCTGGTTGGGAGTCTGGAATCAAGGGTCACAGTCTCAAGGTACAGAGTCGACCATTTAAGGCTGAGTTGAAAAAAGATCTTTTAATTCAAAGAGTAGTAAACCTGTGGAGTTCTCTACCACAGAAGACTGGGGGCCGAAGTCTCTGAATATGTTCAAGAAAGAGATAGGTACATGTTTAGATTTTAAAAGCATCAAAGGTAATAGAAAGAAAGTGGAGATCTGACTGTGAGATAGGGGATCAGCCATAACCATGTAGACTGGTGGAGCAGGCTCTAAGGATTAAATGGCTTAGCCTTGCTTCTGGTTTCTATGTTTCCGTAATCCACAATCACTCATGGACCAATAGCTTCTTTGGAATCTGCGATGGACAGATTTTTGTGAACCAATGGTACTGCGAAGGAATGTGGGGAATACAGTGACTACACACTGAGCTCATTTATCAGCCATGGTCTGGATAAATGGCTGAAAGTCTCCTGAATGGTCCCCTCATGTTCATATGAATGTGGAGTTGAAATGCTAAGAATTAAGGAGCTTGGAGATGGGAAGAGGGGTCTCTTTCCAATCCTGCAGCTGAGAATGGGAAGAGCTGTTCCGGCATTTTACAGGTGGGCTGAGGTAATACATTACCTCATGCTTGTTCAGGAAACCCCAGACTCCAGCTGTGATCTCAGCCACAAAAATCACCAGCAGACACATGAAGAACTGGAGAGAAAAGGTCAGCATTGTTAACAGTGAACACCAACACCTGAACCCTGCAGCACTTTGTATTCTGACCCCAGGTATTCAATAACACTGAGCTGAAACACAAACTAACATTTCCCCTGAAACTCATGAAGACTCCTTGAAACAAAGTCCTACACGCCAGACCCTAAAAGCATACCGAATACCAACTCAGATTCAGAATGGACTCTGTTCCCCAATATGCTCTGAGCCCTGACCCCAGGCAAACTTTGACCCCAGATACACATCAATCATTGACCCAGATGCACATTGAGCACAGATCCAAAATGCACCTCAGCTGCTGACCTTTGGCTGCACAGTCACCCATGATCCCAGATGTAGAATCACCCATAACACCAGAACCCAGTCTGAGCCATAACCCCAACAATGACCAATTCCAAACTCACATTGTCCAATGATTGTAATTCAGTCTGGCTAGGAACCTGAGACAGTCAATAAATCCTATTCTTATTGGATACCAACTCCTGACCCCAGGCACACTCCAACCCCAGACTGTAGAGGCAGAAACCTCCATAACATTTAAGAAGCAGTTCGATGGGAACTTGCTATGCTAAGGCATACATAGAGCTACATAGACCTATATAACTCTATTACTTATAACCCAGATTCACACTTACAAATGACCCCTGATACCAGAAATAAAACAAATCCTCAACTGAGACATCATGCCAGCCACTCAGCTCATCACAGACACCAGTGACACACTGACCCCTGACCACAGGCAAATACTAATCCATGCATCACATGACCCCTGACCCTAGTTATGCATTGATATGTGATCCAGACATGGACCAACCTTGACTCAAAATGTACAATCCACCCGATCCCAGGGACATACTAAACTCCACCTCAACATACTCCAACTCAAACTATCAATTGCAACCCCCAGTTAGAGAGTGACTCATGACCCTGTCCATAAAACCAACCCTGAACCCAGATATATACAGAACCCTGATTCTGTATGCCCACTAACCAACCACTGACCAAGGCACATACTGACTCCAACAACAAATGGAAACTAACCTGACCCCGGTATCGCACCAACTATGACTCCTAACCTCAGACATACATTAAATGTTGGCCTCTGAGCCTAGCAATACTTACAGCTCCAAGTAAACACTGAGATTCGTGCACCACTCCACAACATCCAAGAAACCCCACCAGCATCATCAGAGCCCCAGTGGCAATCAATGTGTAGACTCCTAAAAAACGAGAAAGCAGAATGAGTGAGTGAGCAGTTGATAGAGCTAGAGCAGGAGTCAAGGCGGGTCTGGGAGAGAGGGAAAGAGGAAGGAACTTAGAGAGGACAAGCCCAGGAGGATGATAGACAAAGGAAGAGAACAAGAGGAATGATGGGAGAAAGGTCGGCGAAGGAAAGAAATAGAGGGTCATGCAGAACAGAGTGAGGAAAGAGAGACACACAAAAAAACTGGGGGGGGGGGTGAAATGGGGAGAGAACTACAGCAAGAGATTTAGAGGAAGATGTGGAGTGAGACAGGAAGGGAAGAGAGGAGGACAAGCAAAAGGACCAGAATAGGAGGGAGAAAGAGACAGAAGAGAGAAAGAATTAGGCTGGGAGGGAGGAAGAGGGGCTGAACAGGGAGGGACAGCTGGACAGGGCAAGGCTAGGAGGGAGAGAGTCAGGGGCAGTGTGAGAAAGGATAGAGGCTGGGCTGGGTGAATATCTGTGTGAGACAGAGGGAGGAGGGGAGACAGGCAGCATGGAGGGAGGTGGAGGACCAGGCTGGGTAGAAGTGAGAGGAAGGAAGGAGCAGAGAGGGTCTGTGTGAAGAGGAAGGGAGGGCCAGGCTGGACAGAAGAGTGTGAGAGAAAGGGAGGAGGGGAGAGGGGCAGTGTGGAGAGAGCAGGATGACCAGGCTGGGTGGGGGTGAGAAAGAGGAAGGAGGGGAGAGGGGAAGTATGGAAAGGAGTGGAAGCTCTGTCAGGTTATTCCATGTTTGACCTTTAATGGCTTCTGCTCACAAACACAAACATGTTCAAGAAAGGGAATAGGGAAATCCCTGGGAATTACAGACCAGTCAGTATTACATCTGTGGTAAGCAAGGTACCGGAAAGGATTCTGAGAGATAGGATTTATGACTATTTGGAAAAACATAGTTTAATTAAAGATAGTCAGCATGGTTTTGTGAGGAGGTGGTCATGCCTCACAAGCCTTATTGAGTTTGTTGAGGACGTGATGAGACAAGTTGATGAAGGTTGAGCATTGGAAGTGGCGTGTATGGAATTTAGTAAGGCATTTGATAAGGTACCCCATGGTAGCGTCATTCAGAAAGTTAGGAGAAATGGGATAGAGGAAAATGTGGCTGTCTGGATACAGAATTGGCTGGCCAAAAGAAGACAGCAAGTGGTAGTGGATGGAAAGTATTCCGCCTGGACATCGGTGACCATGGTGTCCCACAGGGATCTGGTCTTGGGCCTCTGCTCTTTGTAGTTTTTATAAATGACTTGGATGAAGAAATGGAAGGGTGGGTTAGTACATTTTCCGATGACATAAGTGTCAGTGATGTTGTAGATAATGTCAAGGGCTGTTGCAGGCTACAACAAGACATTGACAGGATACAGAGCTGTGCTGAGAAGTGACAGATGAAGTTCAACCTGGATAAATGTGATGTGATTCATTTTGGAAGATTGAATTTGAATGCTGAATACAGGATTAAAGACAGGATTCTTGGCAGTGTGGAGGAACAGTGGGATCTTTATGTCCATGTACATAGATCCCTCAAAGTTGTCACCCAAGTTGATCGGGTTGTTAAAAAGGCGTATGGTGTTTTGGCTTTCATTAATAGGGGGATCAAGTTTAAGAGCCACAAAGTTTTACTACAGCTCTATAAAACCCTGGTTAGACCACACTGGGAATATTGCGTCCAGTTCTGGTTGCCTCAAGACAGGGAGGATGTAGATGCTTTAGAGAGGGTGCAGAGGAGATTTACCAGGATGCTGCCTGGATTGGAGGGTGTGTCTTATGAAGAGAGGTTGAGTGAGCTCGAGCTTTTCACACTGGAGAGAAGGAGGAAGAGAGGTATCTTAATAAAGTTATACAAGGTAATGAGAGGCCTAGATAGAAGAGATAGCCAGAGACAGAATCCCCTCAGGGCAGAAGTGGCTGCCACTAGGGGTCAGAATTTTAAAGTGATTGGAGGAAGGTTTAGGGGAGATGTCAGAGGTAGATTCTTTATGCAGAGAGTGGTGGGTGCACTGCCAGTGATGGTAGTAGAGTCAGAGACATTAGGGACATTTAAACGACTGCTGGATAAGCACATGGACAGCAGTAAATTGAGGGGTATATAGGTTAGGTTGATCTTATATTAAGAAAAATGTTCAGCACAACATTGTGGGCTGAAGGGCCTATACTGTGCTGTACTGTTCTATGTTCTATGATTGTGACAGGTCACAGTGTGCTATGTACAAATGCATATCTTCAAACAGACCACAGTCTGTAAAAAAATTGTATGTACTGTCATTTGTATGACATGCTACCTGGTCTATATATGGTCTACAAAAGAAAATTATACCTCATGAAAAATATCTGTGTTCATTGTAATCCATCCCATTTTAACTTGCCTCTGCACACTCATTGCATAAGGTTAAGGTCAGGGTTAAGATATCCAGGTACTTTGAGGGTGCACATGCAAATTATTGTTGGCAATTTTCTTGGTATCTGCTCATTTCTGCAGTAGATATAAGCCTAAATTGTCCAGCCTTTCATCATCAGACAACCTTTGACTGAAGTTGCCAGACTTGCCTACATTGAACTGCCTCCAATGCTATTACATGCGTCCTTAAATAAACGAACAGTGAACTTGTGTAGATGCCAACAGACTGCTAGGTTGTTGAGGAAACCAACATTCATTCCACTGTTTTCATATCTGTTGGTTTCTGCATGTCTGTTATCAACCTCACTCTATTAGGATCCAGGTAAAGTCCTTTCACCTTCAGTACATGGCCTATAGACTTGACTTTAGTCATCTTCAATTGCATCCACTCTGGGTAGATCAATGATCATCTCATACTGTCTGTGTTGGATACTCTTCTGAAGCACTGGAAAAGCCAAAAGCATGTACCTGTCCTCTACATCCCAAATCATGTCCAAACAGTTTTCATAAAAACTACAGTTTTTATGAAACCTCGCTTTCCGTGTTTATCCTTCATATTCAGGGTAGTATTAACTTAGCATGATGTAGCAACATCTCCTCAATGGTTGGCATGAGGTAGTGAGAACTCTTCAAAGTTTTATTGCTCTCCTTTATATCGATGGATATCCTCAGCTTTCCAGGGTGCTTCACTGCTACCATGCTGCTAATCCAGTCTGTCAAACTTGTCTCTGTGCTGATTACTCCCTTCATGACTGGCTTCTCCAGCTGGTCTTTCAAGCTGGCTAAGAACCCCCTTCAGCAGATGTTGTATTGGTCTCCCACTCTCATCTACTTTGAGATGATATTCACAGGCGGATGTCCAAAACCTGTGAAAACATCTTTGTACTTTTTTATCCAGTAGTTCATGGTCTGTTGCCCTGTGAAATACTACAAATCTCTTCTGGTACACGTACGGTTACCAGTCACACTTTGGACTTGTTTAAACTGAGATGATTGGCTCAGGCTTAATGTCTATTATCTAGAATTACAGACTTTCTCTCTTCCCATTGCTCCCAGCTTCATATCTCCTCTTGGTTGAGTGTTTTTCAATTATAAAAGTCTCAACTTTAACTTTGATGGCTTCATTTTTTGGGAATCATCTTCAACCACTTTTCACAGGTCTGCAAAGCTCCTGATGTTGCATGAAGCACCAGTGTCCACCTGACATTTTATATTTACTTGATATCCTTCTTGTGTAGCCATCCGTGCCAGTCTATTCAACAGGTATCTCTCCTGCAACCATATTATCTTTCCAAGCCCAACATATTCGACCTCTCCGCATGAGAAAATCTCTTCATACCCAGAATCAACCAAATGAACCTTCTCTGGGCTGCCTCCAGTGTATCTTTCTTTCAATACCAAAACTGTTCACAGTATTTCAGTTGTGTTCTGACTGGTACCTTGTCTAGTTTTACTAAACTCTTCCTAGTTTTACACTCTATTCTCTTTGAAATGATTGCCAACATTTGATTTGCCATCCATATTACCCACTGAACTTGGATGCTAGTTTATTTTTGTAATCATAGACAAGGATTCCAAATCCCTCTGTTCTGAAGCTTTCTGCAGTCTCCTTCTATTTAAATAATATTCAGCTCCTCCCAAAATGCAAAACCTCCTATTTCCCCACATTACATACCATTTTCCAAGCTTTATTCCATTCATTTAACCTGTCTGTATTAGCCTGCAGACTCTTTGTGTCAACCTCACCACTTCCCTTCCCATCCATTTTTGGGTCATCTTCAAACTTGGCAATAGTACATTCACTTCCATCATCAAAGTCATTCATATATATTATAAGTAACTGTGACCCCAGTCCCTATGGCACTCCAATTAGTTGCAGATTGTCATCCTGGAATGTCCCCTTTATCCCCAACTCATTGTCTTCAATTAGTTAGCCAAATCTCTATCTAAGCTATTACAGCAAACTTTGTTTTAGCTGGCACCTTATGAACTGATGCCTGCAGCAAAAAATATATACATCAAATACCTCACCTCTACTATATTATCACAATCTCTGCAATGTTCAAGAAGTTAGTTGATGATGGGAATGAAAAGGCTGTCTTCCGCTAAGTTTTATTTAAGGTAAAGCTATATTATTATTCAAGTGATTTATGTTGTAAAGTATAAAAGTGATGTGTATAGCCCCTGCATTACATTTCTATTACTTAATATATGTTTTACTTTGAATATGGGGATCTCTTGATCAACAAGCACACTTCTGGTCCCAAAGGTATTAGTTAATAAACAGTTTGCTGTATCTCCTATCTCTTAGGTAATGAAGGTCTTGATTGAACACCTTATTCAAACACATTACATCCACTGCTTCACCCATATGCATCCTGCTTGCTACCTTTGGAAAGAATTGTAACAAACTTTTCAAATATGATTTACCCTTTATGAAGCCATGTTGACTCTGCTTGACAACATTATGTATTTCTAAATGCACTAGTATGACATCCTTTAGAATGGACTCTAACATTTTCCCAATGACAAATGTTAAACTAATTGGCCTGTAGTCACCAGTTGCTCATTTCCCTTTTCAAATAAATGCATTATACTGGCAGTTTTCCAAATCTTCTAGGACTTTTCTGGACTCTCAGGGTTCTTAGAAGATTACTATCAGTCGCTACTTCCACTAATATCTGAGGGCATAACCCATTAGTTCCAGGGGCTTATTTGCCTTTAGACCCATTAGTTTTCGTAGTATTTTTTTCTCTAATGACAGTTATTGTATTTATCCCTCTGCCCACACTATTGCCCCCACCACCACCATTTTGCCCCATGATATTTTTTAAGAGTTCTATTTGTGTCGTCTACCATGATGACCAAAACAATGTATTTACTCAGCTCCTCTGCCGTTTCCTGATTCGTTTTTATTTCTCCAGCCCTGTCTTTGAGTGGGCCTATGTACACTTTGACATTTTTTTTCACATTAGATTAGATTAGATTCCCTTCAGTGCGGAAACAGGCCCTTCGGCCCAACAAGTCCACACTGACCCTCTGAAGAGTAATCCACCCAGCCCCATTTCCCAGCATCTAATGCACCTCACATTATGGGCAATTTAGCAAGGCCAATACACCTAATCTTTGGACTGTGGGAGAAAACTGGAGACCCGGAGGAAACCCACGCAGACACAGGGAGAATGTGCAAACTCCACATAGGTAGTCACTCGAGGCTGGATTTGGACCGAGGACCCTGGTGCTGTGAGGCAGCAGTACTAACCACTCAGCCACCATGCCACATATTTAAAGAATCTCTTACTGCCCATTTTTATATTACTTTCTAGTTTACCCTCATAGTTTATTTTTCTCCCTTTTCCTTTTGATCATTTTTGTTAATATTTAAAACTTTTCCCAGTCCTCAACTTTACCATGAATCTTTGTCATGTTGTATGTTATTTTTCTTCCAATTTGAAAGAAGCATTAACTTGCCTCGTTAATCATGGTCTGTTCATTCCCTTCCTAGAATCTACCTTCCTCACTGGTATGTGTCTGTCCTGGGAGACATAAACTATTTTATTAAATGTCTGTCATGTTTTCTCTTTGCTTCTAAACCCTTTTCCCAATCCACTCCAGCCAGTTCTGCCCTCATTTCTACGTAATTACCCTTGTTTAAGATTAGCTTGGTTTTTTGCAGCCCAGATTTCCCCCGCTGAAGTTGAATACTAAAGCCTGTCATATTATGGTCACTGTTCCCTAAGGGATCTTTTACTCAGAGATCATTTACTAAAACTACTTCATTACACATCACTACGTCCAAGCTGACCTGCTCACTCTTTTTTGCAACAAAAAAGAAAAGAGGGCATAAATTTTAAAACATGTTGCAAGGGTGACGCAATAAAAAACTGATATATAGAAATATAGAAAATAGAAGCAAGAGTAGGTCATTCATCCTTTCAATCCTGCTCTGTCATTCAGTATAATCATTCAATTTAATAGCCCATTCCTCCTTTTCCCCCATACCTTTTGATCCCTGTAGCCCAAAGTGCTATATCTAGAGGGCAAACATTCCACTGGTTGGAGTCATATCTGGCACATAGGAAGATGGTATTGGTTGTTGAAAGTCAGTCATCTCAGCTCTAGAACATCTCTGCAAGAGTTCCTCGGGTTAATATCCTAGGCCCAACCATCATGAAAATTAGAGGGCATAGGTTTAAGGTGAGAGGGGAAAGATTTAAGAAGGGCCTGTGGGTCAACTTCTTCACAGAGAGAATGCTGCGTATGTGGAATGGGCCGGCAGAGAAAGTGGTTGAGGCAGGTATAATAGCAACATTTAAAAAACATTTGGATAGGTACATGGATGAGAAAGATTTAGAGGGATATGGCTGAAATGCAGACGATTGGAACTAGCTGAGTGGCACCATGATCAGTACAGACCAGTTTGGACGAAAGGCCTGCTTCCATGCTGAATTACTCTATGACTCTATGACCGGTGTCTTGTGACTATCGTCAGTCTCTGTTCTGACTGGGAACAAATGCATCTATCACCAGTCTCTGTTGGGAGTTTCAATGGACAATTTGCTCACAGACAGGGAGTGACTGCGCCTGTTGCCACTGTCATGTTTCATTGACTGCTTCCAATCTTTGCAATGACATGTTCCACTCTTCAGTTATTTCCGATCACTGTACTGTCATTGTATGGGAACATGAAATGATTTGCTCTACATCCTGGGAATTCCTGAGCTCATTGTCAATCCCTCTTCTGATGGGGAATTACTAACTGGCAGTTTCTGTATTTACTCAGAGCTATGACCTATAATGTCAGTCACACTAAAAACAAGCAAATACTGTGACAAAAACAGAAATTGCTAGAAAAGCTCAAGAGGCCTGGAAGTACATGCGGAGAGAAGTCAGACCTAATATTTCAGATCGAATGACCTGAAACATTAACTCTGATTTCTTTCCTCAGATGCTGCCAGGCCTGCTGAGTTTTTCCAGCAATTTCTATTTTTGTCACTGATTTACAGCATATGCAGTCCTTTTGGTTTTTACTTTTTATAGCAGACCCTGCTACTCACAGTATTGCTCCAGATTTCCTGGAACTGCTGTTATTCTCTGTACAGCAGCACAATATTCTAACTAAAGTCAGAATGCATTTGGCCTGAGCCTTACCAAATGATTGGTAGTCAGACCCCACCCTGTTACTGTGGTTACCGCCACTCACTGTTCTGACTGGGCGTTCCTGGGATGGTTGCCAGACTGAACACATGCTGCCTGTTGCGGTTTTTGCACTGACAAAGATCAACTGTAATTATGGTCATCCTCTGCCATCACTCTGACCACTGTCAGTTCAGAATCAGCACATGATGTTTGCAAAGGGTTAACCAACTCTGCTGATTCCTTGCAATCCAATCTGGAACTCCATCCTAATAGGCACAACCTGCTCCCAGTCAGGAATCCGCCACTTCCTGCACACAAGCTATTTATAGAGAAAAATGCAGAAAACCAGGCAAACATCACCCCACCCCCATACACCATTCTTCACTCAGCCACCAACCCACCATGGCTCAGCTCAGTACAGCCTCAATCAAAACACACAAGCACACTCCAGATTCAGTTCAAACTGAAAGGAGGTCAGAGATAAATAAAAGAGGGCAACAGAAAGACAGATGAAGCCTGGGCAACATGACATAGAGACATGGACAGGAGAAGACAGACAGTAAGGCAGACATAGGAGCTGAAGAACCATACAGGGAGACAGGAATTGGAGAAAGATACAAAGACAAAGTTAGAAGACATTGATATTCAGACAGAGATAGAAAGAGAGAGATAAAGAGGTGAAGAATTAATTGAGAGATAATGACAGAGAAAAAGTGATACAAAAGTTAAAATAGAGAAACAGAGTGAGTGAACGCAGCTGAAAGAAAAGACAGAATCTAGAGCTAGGGATCACTGTTTCAAATAAGGAGTCACCCATTTGAACCAGAGGTGAGGAGAATTTATTTCTGTCAGATTGTGGTAGGTTTTTTCGATCTCATCTCAAAAAGATGGTGGAATATAAGTTCTGGAATATATCTGAGGCAGTGGTAGATTCTTGTTAAGCAAGGAGGTGAAAGGTTATCGGGCATAGGCAGGAATGTGGATTTGAGTTTACAAACAGATCAGCCAATAACCTATTGATTTGTGGGGCAGGTTCAAGGGAGTACTCCAGCTCCTAAGAGAATCCTAGAGAAATAGAGAAAGAGAGGCAGATTCCGAAAATAACATGGAAACAAACAGAGACTCGCTAAAAGAGAGAGATACCACAAAGAGGGCATCAGAAAGGGAGTAATACCCACTGAGTGAGAATCAGGGAAAGTGACACCCACAGAGAGAGTCACACAGGGAGAGTGACATCCAAATAAACAGACAAATAGAGAGAGAGTGACAAACACACACAGGGAGTCAGAGGGAGAGTGACACATGCTCACAGACACAGAATTAGACAGAGTGACACTGATACACACACAGACACAGAATCAGACAGTTGCACCTCCCCCTGACACACATACACATGTGCACGCGGGATCAGAGAGAGACAGTGATACACAGTGGGAATCAGAGAGTCACACACACGTACACAGGATCAGAGAGAATGATACACATACAGAGGGAATCAGAGAGAGGGACACTGTTTCATGGTTTCTCTGATTCCCTCTGTATGTGTGTCATTCTTGTGTGTGTGTGTGTGTCACTCTCTCTATCTCTCTTTGTGGGAATTACACACACACACACACACACACACACACACACACACACACACACACACACACACACACACACACACACACACACACACACACACACACACACACACACACACACACACCGAACCCCCACCCCACCCCAATAACTGTTCCTGAAAATCTGGGACTAAAAAAGAAATCCCTCCTGATCTCAGTGATGCTGCTGTCGCCACAGTCCTCAACAAAAGGAGACAAAGAGAGCTGTGGGAGATACCCAGGAATCTCCCCGTTTTCCGTCACCAGGAAGATCATTGCCCAAATAACATTTGTGCTGCTAAGATTCTTGTCTCATCCTTCCAAACCTTTGATATGACTCCAAACTTGGACAACATATAGACAACACCTCAAGGCCGAGATGAAGCACCATCAACACTTTTTGAGCTGGATGCTCCACATCAGTTGGGAGGACAGGTGTACTGACAGCAGCTTTTTTGAAGCACCAGCAATGAGGCCATGATCATCCAAAACAAACTCCACTTAGCTGCCATCTGAGTTCCAACTGCCAAAGCAAACATTCCTCACCCAGCTCAAGGAAGACACTCAAATGAGAGGAGGACAAAGGAAATGGTTCAAAGACTCCCTGAAGGCTTCTCTCAAGTAATGAAGCACAGACATCAACTCTTTCAGAAGAAGCCAACTTAGAGGAAGCTCCTGGATGAAGGGACACAATTCTTTGATTAAACCTGTCAATAGAACAGTCAATCTTCCGTAATTACACCGGCACCACTCCTCACCTCTTCCTCCGCTACATTGATGACTGCATTGGCGCCACCTCATGCTCCCGCGAGGAGGTTGAGCAATTCATCAACTTCACCAACACATTCCACCCTGGCCTTAAATTTACCTGGACCATCTCTGACACCTCCCTCCTCTTCCTGGACCTCTCCATCTCCATCAGTGACAACCGACTTGACACTGATATTTTTTACAAACCCACCAACTCCCACAGCTACCTGGATTACACCTCTTCCCACCCTATCTCTTGCAAAAATGCCATCCCGTATTCCCAATTCCTCTGCCTCCGCCATATCTGCTCCCAGGAGGACCAGTTCCACCACAGAACACACCAGATGGCCTCCTTTTTCAGAGACCGCAATTTCCCTTCCCACGTGGTTAAAGATGCCCTCCAACGCATCTCGTCCACATCCCGCACCTCCGCCCTCAGACCTCACCCCTCCAACCGTAACAAGGACAGAACACCCCGGTGCTCACCTTCCACCCTACCAACCTTCGCATAAACCAAATCATCCGCCAACATTTCCGCCACCTCCAAACAGACCCACCACCAGGGATATATTTCCCTCCCCACCCCTTTCCGCCTTCCGCAAAGACCATTCCCTCCGTGACTACCTGGTCAGGTCCACGCCCCCCTACGACCCACCCTCCCATCCTGGCACTTTCCCCTGCCACCGCAGGAACTGTAAAACCTTCGCACACACCTCCACCCTCACCTCCATCCAAGCCCTAAAGGAGCCTTCCACATCCATCAAAGTTTTACCTGCACATCCACTAATATCATTTATTGCATCCGTTGCTCCCGATGCGGTCTCCTCTACATTAGGGAGACTGGACGCCTCCTAGCAGAGCACTTTAGGGAACATCTCTGGGACACCCGCACCAATCAACCACACCGCCCTGTGGCCCAACATTTCAACTCCCCCTCCCACTCTGCCGCTCCCTCATCACCAGAAGCCTGGAGGAATAACGCCTCATCTTCCGCCTCGGAACACTCAACCCCAGGGCATCAATGTGGACTTCAACAGTTTCCTCATTTCCCCTTCCCCCACCTCACCCTAGTTCCAAACTTCCAGTTCAGCACTGTCCCCATGACTTGTCCTACCTGCCTATCTTCTTTTCCACCTATCCACTCCACCCTCCTCCCTGACCTATCACCTTCATCTCCTCCCCCACTCACCTATTGTACTCCATGCTACTTTCTCCCCACACCCCCACCCTCCCCTAGCTTATCTCTCCCCGCTTCAGGCTCTCTGCCTTTATTCCTGATGAAGGGCTTTTGCCCGAAACGTCGATTTTGCTGCTCCTCGGATGCTGCCTGAACTGCTGTGCTCTTCCAGCACCACTAATGCAACAAAAGGAAATACGGCAAAGGGACTGGTGAAAGGAATGCCAATGATCTCGAGATTAAAAACCAGTTCCACCTCTTGAAAACACCTGCAAAACGTGCAGTTGAATCGAACTCAGAAAAGACCCGCAGGACCCATGACCAGAGAGACAGAATTTCCAAGGTGAACACTCCATACTTGTTAGACAGTGATTGCTGACAATGGTTAGGATCTGTAATGCAGAGGCTGGAAGTGATTTGATTTAATTTATTATTGTCACCGGTATGAGATGCAGTGAAAAGTATTGTTTTGTGTGCTCACCAGACAAATCACACCTTACATAAGCACATCAGGATAACAGAACAGAATACAGAATATAGTGTTATAGCTACAGAGAAGGTACAGAGAATCTACTCTAATATAGGAGAGGTCCATTCCTAAGTCTGATAACAGTAGGGAAGAAGCTGTTATTTAATTTTTTGTAGGTATTTTCAACATTTTGTATTTCTGCCCACTGGAAGAGGGTGGAAAAGAGTATAACTGGGCTGATCATGTTGGCTGCTTTCCCAAGGCAGCAGGAAGTGTAGATGGAGTCAGTGGAGGCGAATAGGACAACAGGAAGTGTAGATGGAGGTGATGGAGGCAATGGAGGAGGATAAGAAATTGGAGCAGGAGTAAACGATTCAGACCTTCAAGCTTGCTCCACCCGTCAATGAGATAATGGCTGATCTGATATGGATCTGAAATTGTCTTTCCTGCCTATCTACCTCAGCCTCCACAGCTCAGTGGTGGAAAATCCCCACAATTCAGGATCTTCTAAAAATCCTCTTTATCTCTGTCCACTAGTTCTGAACTCCCTACAAGGGGCCTTTCATCAACATTAACCCTGTCAATGCCCCAGAGAATCTTATATGTTTCTATAAATCACCTCTGATTCCTCAAAACCCAGAGACCAACTTACACAATCTCTCTTCATGAGCAAACTCTTCATCTCCGGAATTAGCCAAGTGAACAGTCTGTGAGCCACTTCCGATGCAACCACTTCTTCAACTGGGAGTGCAAACTGTGCTTCAGTATTCTTGATGTAACTTCACCAACACCTTGAAGAGGAATAGCAAGATTTCCCTCTATTCTACTTGCCTTCTGCACAACTTGTTAATTGTGATTCATGAGTATAGGAGTTGGGAGGTCATGTTGCGGCTGTACAGGACATTGGTTTGGCCACTGTCTGGTCTCCCTGCTATAGGAAGGATGTTGTGAAACTTGAAACTGTTCAGATAACATTTACAAGGTTGTTGCCAGGTTTGGGGGGTTTGAGCTGTAGGGAGAGGCTGAATAGACTGGAGCTGTTTTTCCTGCAGCAGACTGAGGGGTGAGCTTATAGAGGTTTATAAAATCACGAGGAGCATGGATAGGGTAAATGGACAAAGTCTTTTCCCCGGGGTGGGGTGAGTCCAAAACTCGAGAGTATAGGTTTAAAGTGAGAGGGAAAGATTTAAAAGGGCCCTAAGGGGCAACTTTTTCATACAGAGGGTGGTGTGTGTATGAAATGAGCTGCCAGAGGAAGTGGTGCAGGTTGATACAATTACAACATTTAAATGGCATCTGGATGGCTATATGAATAGAAAGGGTTGAGAAGGATATAGGCCATATGCTGGCAAATGGGACTAGATTTACTTCGGATAGCTGGTCGGCATGGATGAGTTGGACCGAAAGGTCTGTTTCCATGCTGTACATCTTTATGACTTTATGTACAAGGACACCCAGAGCCCTCTAGACCACAGCACTCTCCAGTTTCTCTCCTGTTAATGTGCTGCTTTTCCAGTCTACATACCAAACCTTACCATTTACAGATTATACTCCTGCCAAGTTTTTCACTTGCGCACAACACATCTATCATCCTTTGTTAACAGTGTCCTGCTTTCCTACCTCTCTCTAGTTATTTCCTTTATTTCCACAGGCTGTAATGGGTAGCACCTATACACCAAACTCCACCTTCAGCTCAATTGTCAAAATGTAGAATCACATCAAACCTCCAGAAATGAAAGCTGCTGTATGGAGCAGTACACTTATCGCCACAGCTCTCTTCACCCATCTTGTTACTCCCTTTCTACTGCCCTCCAGCTGGATCATGCTTCGTGTCTCTGATTGCTTTATATAATGAGCAGTGTTTACAAATTGTCCAGAATGGTGTTGACACAACAATATCTGCCCCACCCCCCCCAAAACACACTTCACTTACCAACGTAGAAAGACGTGGGGCAATGGTCGCCACTGAATATGGTGGTGGTCTCAGAGTCAAAGCGAAGCCACAAGCCAAGCGAAAGGACTGCAGTTCCAGACAGCTGGCAATAAAAGACCATTCACAGTTAATGAAGACCAACAAGACTAAACAGGAGTAAATTAATGTACAGCAACAGTAAGAGGGATTGACAGCAAAGGGAAGTGACAGTAATGAGGAGGTAGTGTAATGGAGAGGGGAATAGGGAGTAGGAAGTGAGAGTCATCAGGAGGGAGTGTAATGAGGGTTGGAGTAACAGGGAAGGAGATTAATGAGGAGTGATAGCAATGAAGAATGAGAGTCAGAGCGATTGAGAGTAATAAGGAGTGACAGTAATAAGGAGTATGAGCAATGGGGATGACAGTAATGAATGAGCGAGAATATTAGGAAGTGAGAGGAGAGGAATGGGGAGTGAATAATGAGGAATGACTGCAATGAGAAAAAACTGGAGTGAGGAGTGACTGAAATATTAGTGTCCACATGGGGAATAACCTTATGGAACAGTGAATGTACTGTTGAAACTGTAACAACAAAAACCTATTGTAATGAATGACAGTCCAGGCCAGAGCTCAACTTCCACACCTTTCCTGCTGGTATCCTTTCAGAATCTACTCTTCGTCCCTGACCTATTTCAAGCATCTCATCCTAAGGACAACACTTCAGCACTGTGTACTGGGGTATCAACCTCCAGAGACCCCATCTAGACTTGAGAGCACTAACTATCCAACCACAACTGACACACACAGTTCTCATTCCACTTCGCTTTGCTCATCTTCTGCCGGAATCCTCATCGAAGACCTTGCTCCCTCGAGACTTGTCCATTCCAACACACTCCTGACAAGCCTCACCAATCGATCCTCAGAAGTCAAAGGAGTTGCAAAAATGACCACCTATGTCGTAACTCGCACCAACTTCTTTTCCCCTGCTGCCTGGTGCTCACTGATCTATTTCAGCTGCTGATTAAACAATGCCTAATCTAAAAATTCTCGCTCATGGGTGCAGTAATAGAGAGAGATCAGGGAGAGAATGGTGGCTCTTATGTTGGCAGGGTGGAGAGAGGTCATTGATGTTCTTTCTACAGTGCTAGGCATTGGTCCAAACAGCTGAACTTTCACTAAACTAGATAGCAACCACAGACCAGGCTGGCATGGTCTGGTAGAATGGACTCCACTACTTCACCAGCCTGGACAACAGGAGCTACAGATGCAGAGCACCGATTTCCCCCATCTGTCATGCCTGGCGAAAATGTCAGGATTCGTGTTGGGCAGCTCCACATTGACAGTTCGAGCGTACAACATCCTTGAACAATGATGCAGGGATGCTGGTAGTGAATTCGGCAAGGAGTTCTTTTTTAGGTTGGTGACCTATGACAGTGGGGTTCCATGGGGATCAGTGCTGGGACCATAACTATTTATAATATACACTAATGACTCGGAGGATAGAGGTTAATGTATGGTAGCTAAATTTGCAGTCTACATAAAAATAGGTGGAAAGGTAACTTGCAAGAAGCATGCAAAGTTTACAGAGAGATATTCATCAAAATCATAAAATCCCTACTGTGTGGAAACAGGCCATTTGGACCAAGTCCACACAGAGTCTCTGAAGAGTAGCCCACCCAGACCCATTCCCCTACCCTATGACTCTACATTTACCCCAGACTAATGCACCTAACCTATGCCCCTGAACACTATGGGTAATTTAGCATGGCTAATTCATCTAACCTGCACATCTTTGGATTGTGGGAGAAAACCCGGAGCACCCGGAGGAAACCCACACAGAAACAGGGAGAACGTGCAAACTCCACACAGACAGTCACCCGAGGTGGAAATCAAACCCGGGTCCCTGGTGCTGTGAGGCAGGAGGAAACTCACGCAGACATGGGGAGAATGTGCAAACACCAAATAGATTAAGCAAGTGGGCAAAATGTTGGCAAATGGAATACAATGTGGAAAAACGAAAAGTTATTTATTTTGGAAGGAAGGACAAAAGAATAAGTATTATTTAAATACGGAATAACTGCAGAAAGCTGCAACACAAAGGGACTTAAGAAACTTGTACACAGAAAGCTAGCAGACAGGTAATCAGGAAGGCAAATGGTATGTTAGATTAGATTACTTACAGTGTGGAAATAGGCCCTTTGGCACAACAAGTCCACACCGACCTTCTGAAGAGTAACCCACCCAGACCCATTCCCCTACACCTAACACTACGGGCAATTTAGCATGGTCAATTCACCTAACCGGCATATTTTTGGACTGTGGGAGCAGACACGTTGAGAATGTGCAAACTCCACGCAGACAATTGCCTGAGGTGGGAATTGAACCTGGGTCTCTGGCGCTGTGAGGCAGCAGTGCTAACCACTGAGCCACCATGCTGCCCTAAATCCTTATTTCAAGGGGATTGGGGTATAAGAGGAGGGAGGTCTAACAGGAACTATATAAGGTGCTGGTAACATCAGAACTGGAGTACTATCAGCAGTTTTGGCCCCCTTATTTAAGGAAGGATACAATTTCATTGGAGGCAGTTTTTAGAAGGTTCACTATATGATCCCTAGTATGGAGGGGTTATCTTATGAGCAAAGGCTAAACTCTACTCATTGAAATTTAGAAGAATGAAAGGTGATCTCATTGCCACATATCAGATTTTGAAAGGGCATCTTTTTAAATGCTGAGAGAATGCTTCCCCCATGGGAGGGAGAATCTAGGACCAGAGGGCATAGTCTCAGAATAAAGGGGCACCAACTTAGGACTGAGATGAGGAGGAATTTCTTCTCTCAGATGGTTGAGAGGCTTTGGCCACTTGTCACAAAAGGTGGATGGGAGCTGGGCGCAGCAGACCCATCATGGATTATGAAATATTTGTTGATCGTGATGCTAAAATCTGGATCACATTGTGGGGAAGGAGACTCTATGTGATGTACGAGACAATGACAAGATGCAGGTCTCCAGTGGCACGAGGGACTGACTTCGAGATGGTGTTCAGGTTGGGGTGTAGCCGAGGACAGGTAAACTGTGCGACCTGGAGGTTATGTTATGAGTAGGGTGAGAGAATGGGTTGTATATGAAGAGTGACTCCCATGCCAGCCCAGTGCAGTGGGCAGCGTGGCTTTGTGGCTGCTGTGCCCTGAGTTTGTTTGAGATGGGCACTGGCAGATTGCCAATGCTTGTCCAGATGAATAGCTGCTTTTCAATGATGGCCTGGGTACAAGGGAGGCTGGTCTTTCGGTAGATATCTGTTGCGATGCAAGTTGTTCTGGCATGTGGTAAGGTGAGACCAGAATTGGATGTGAGGGATATTTTAGTGGTAGAGCAGGTAGTTAATGAGGCCAGTTTGGTAAGATATGGCAAGAAAACCTGTCAGGCCTTGGGGCAAGAATCCGTTCAAAAAAAAAAATGCAATTTGACAGTCAAAAAAAAAATTCAGCTTTGGGTTCTGCCAAAGCCATTCAGCTACCACCCAAATTACAGCCTTGGTTCAGACATGGACAAAGAGCTGAATTCCACATGTGAAGCCAGAGTGACAGCCCTTGACATCAAGGCAGCAACAGACCAAGCACGGTTTCAAGGAGCCCAAGGAGAAAGTGAGGACTGCAGATGCTGGAGATCAGAGCTGAAAAATGTGTTGCTGGAAAAGCGCAGCAGGTCAGGCAGCATCCAAGGCGCAGGAGAATCGACGTTTCAGGCATGAGCCCTTCCTGAAGGGCTCATGCCCGAAACGTCGATTCTCCTGCTCCTTGGATGCTGCCTGACCTGCTGCGCTTTTCCAGCAACGCATTTTCAGTTTAAGGAGCCCTAGCCTAGCAAAACTAGGGTCGACAGAAATAAGGGATAAACGCTCTGTTGGTTGGTGTCAGACTGGCACATAGGAAGATGGTTGTGGTTGTTGGCTGTCAGTCATCTCAACTCCTGGACATGTCTGCAGGAGTTCCTCGGGATAGATATTTTCTAGTCAACATGTTTAAAAATGAGATAGCTAGACTTCAAGGTCTATATGTGCCTGTGAAGTTGAAGGGCAAGGTTAGCAGCATTAGGGAACCCTGGATGACCAGAGATATTGAGGCTTTGACCAGAAAAAAGGAGGAGTATGGCTCAGGTACAGGCAGCTGGGATCATGGGAATCCCTGGAAGTGTACAGGGAATACAGGAGTTCACAGAAGAAGGAAATCAGGAAGGTGAGAAGATAGCCTTGGCTGTGAAGATTAGGGTGAATCCAAAGAGGTACTAATGCTGAAGAAATTTACAAAGATTTGTGGGTGGCACTGCTGCCTCACAGCGCCAGAGACACGGGTTCAATTCCCACCTCAGGCGACTGACTGTGTGGATTTTGCACGTTCTCCCCGTGTCTGCGTGGGTTTCCTCCGGGTGCTCCGGTTTCCTCCCACAGTCCAAAGATGTGCAGGGTCAGGTGAATTGGCCATGCTAAATTGCCCATAGTGTTAAGTAAGGGATAAATGTAGGGGTATGGGTGGGTTTCGCTTCGGCGGGTCGGTGTGGACTTGTTGGGCCGAAGGGCCTGTTTCCACACTGTAATGTAATGTAAAAAAAAAAGTAACCCAGCCGCAACTCTGTACTTGAAAAAAAAAGATGTTGCCTGGACTCTATGATCTGAGTTAGAGGGAGAGGTTGGACAAGCTAGGACCTTTTTCTTTAGAATGTAGGAGACTGAGGGGGATCTTATCGAAGTGTATAAGATCATGAGAGGCATGGAGAGGGTGAATGCCCTCAGTCTTTTTCCCAGGGTTGGGGAATTGAGGACTAGACAGCATCATTTTAAGGGTAAGAGGGGAAAGAATAAAAGGGAACCTGAGGGGCAACTTTTTAACATAGAGGGTTGTACGCATATGGAATGAGCTGCCAGCAGAAGTTGTTGAGGTGGGTACATTAACAACATTTAAAAGGTATTTGAACAAATACATAGATAGGAAAGGATTAGAAGGATAAAAGCCAAGTGCAGGGAAATGGGGTTAGCATGGATGGACATTTTGGTCGGCATGATGGGCCAAAGGGCCTGTCTCTGTGCTGTAGGACTCTATGAATAAACACCAAGGGAACAGGTGGGACTTGAACCTGGGTCTCCTGGCTCAGATGTATGGAAACTACCAGTGCACCAGAAGAGCTACCAGGATCATGTCCTAGGCCAAACCATCTTCATCACTGACCTTCCCCTCACCATAAGGTCAGAAGTGGGGATGTTCACTGACAACTACACAATGTTCAGCACCATTCGTGACTTCTCAGATACTGAAGCAGTCCATGATCAAATACAGCAAGACCTGGACAATGCATCAGCTTCTCCATTCACCACGTGGAACATGTTGGGTCCCAACCTCAATTTGGATTTTGTCAGGGAACAGAAATTGGAAGATTTCTTACAGCTTGCAGCTCATGGAAGATATATACGCTGGTTTTCAAAGAGCCTTAAGGTAGAAAGCAGTCAGCGGAGTTAGCTTAGAAGGCTATGGGATATCTCCTGGCAAAAAAAACATGGAGTTGCTGCAAATTGTTGGGATTGTCCTGGGAAAAATAAATGAAACTTCAAGATTTTATAAGTTACAGTGACATGGTGGTGTACTGGGATTGTCACTAGACTAGTAATAAAGAGAAGAGAGTAAGGACTGCAGGCGCTGGAGAGTCAGAGTTGATAAAGTGTAGCACTGGAAAAGGCACAGCAGGTCAGGCAGCATCTGAGAAGCAGGAGAGCTAACATTTCAGGCATAACCCTTCATCAGGACTGGGGAGGGGAAAGGGGGGTGCTGACAAATAAATAGGGGGAGGGGCTGGTGCTAGAGGAAAGGTAGGCGGGATGGTGATAGGTGGGCGGAAGTAGGAGATGATTGTAATAGGTCGGTCGGTGGCAAGTGTGGAGCAGATAGGTGAGAAGGAAGATGGACAGGTGGGTCAGGTCAAGAGGACGGTACCATGTTGGAGGGTTGGATCTGGGATGGGGTGGGGGTTGGGGAGATTTGAAAGAGCTTCAGGGCAGAGAAGATGAGCAGGGATTGCAGTTGGAGAGAGAGTCCCCCACGACCACCTCTTCCATCAATGCCGTCAACCACTCTGGCTCCATGGACACTGCTGGTCACATGACTGTCAACATCACCAGCAATCATATGATTGTCTCTGGAGTGATAGTGTGCATGAGATCAGTCTCCACCACCCACTGCCAACTCCAGCTCAGCACTCACTCCAGCCCCAAGCCCTGCTGGGTATTTACCATCACCTCCCTGACCCCACCCTCACTGAGGACAAACACTCAGTCCTCAGTAAAGGACTCACCTTCATTCCACTACACCCCTGTGTCAGTGAATTCCGTACGTGCCACAATCTTGAACTATTTTTCCATCGCCTCCACTTCCATGCCTACTTTCTCGGTTGTGACTACATCCACCCTTCAAAGACCCCTTCTCCTGCCTCCAACAAACTCCATCTTCTTGGACATCCCACCCTGGCCACTAACTGTCCCTCAACCTCTTCATCTCTAATTGCTATCGCGACATAATCGTCTCAATCTCTCCACCCTTCTCACCCACTTCAACGCCCGCCCTCATAACACGCAGCCCTCCACTCCCTCTGCTCTAACCTCAACCTCACCATCAAACCAGCTGACTTGGAAGGCGTGGTGGTAATATGGTTCACAGAAACTAGGAGATAGAGAGGACTGACTTCTACAGCGCAGAGGCCAGACACCAACTCGCTGACACCTCCTGCTACTGTCCCCTCAAGCACAACCCATCCTCCCATCACCAAACCATCATCTCCAAGACCATCCATAATCTCATCACCTCAGGTGATCTCCCATCCAACCTCATAGTTCCCTAACCTCGCATCCCCCAGTTCTACCTCTTACGCAAAATCCACAAACCTGACTGCCCCGGTTGATTGTCTCCACCTGTTCCTGCACCATCGATCTTATCTCTGCTTATTGCTACTCCATCGTGTCCTCCTTGATCCAGGAACTCCCACACATGTTCGAGACACCACCCACACCCTCCCACCTCCTTCACGATTTTCAATTCCCCAGCCCCCAACACCTCATCTTCACCATGGACATCCAGTCCATCTAGTCCTGTATCCTCATGAAGAAAGCCTGAAAGCTCTCTATTTCTTTCTCTCCTGCCAACCCAACCAGTCCTTCTCCACTGATACACTCATCCAATTGGTGGAGCTGGTCCTCACCCTAAACAACTTCTCCTTTCAATCCTGCCACTTCCTACAAACAGAGGGGTGGCTATGGGTACCATACCTGCCTTTTGCAGTCCCTCTTCCACAGCCTCACTGGCAACAATCCCCCACCTTTTCCTCCACTATAATGATGACTGTATCAGCACTGCCTCATGCTCCCATGAGGGCTTGAACAGTTCGTCCTTACCAAGACATTTTACTCTGACCTCAAGTTCCCACAGACCATCTCCAACATCTCCCTCCCTTCCTGGACCTCTCCATCTCCACCTCCAATGACCAACTCTACACTGATACCTACTTCAAACTCACCGAATCCCACAGCTACCTTGACCACACCTTCTCCCACAAACCTCCCACCCCCACCCCCACTAAAAACACGATCACTTACTCCCAATTCCTCCACCGTATCTACATCGCAGAGGCCAGACACCAACTTGCTGACACCTCCTGCTAGGATGTGCGATTCCACTCCAGGACACCCCAGGCCGAAGGGTTTCCACACTGTAATCTAAACTAATCAAAAAAATGTCCTCCTACTTCAAGGACAATAAATTCCTCTCCCCTGTGATCAACAATGCCCCTCAATCACAACTTCTCCATTTCCTGCACCTCCGCCCTCAAACCCCACACACCTAACCACAAGGAATGAATCTGCCCGGTCCTCACATTCCACCCCATTAATTTCCAAATCCAGGGCATTATTATCTGCCATTTTCACCACCTACAGTCAGACCCCAACACCAAAACCATCCATAATCTCATCACCAAAACCATCCATAATCTCATCACCTCAGGTGATCTCCCAACCAACCTCATAGTTCCCCAACCCCGTATCCCCCAGTTCTATCTCTTACCCAAAATCCACAAACCTGACTGCCACCAACACCTTCCGGTGGCCATCCATTTTAACTCTCCTTCCCACTCCCCCTGATGACATGTCCATGCTGGGCCTCCTCCACCACCTAAACAAGGCCACTCACAAACTGGAGGAGGAACACCTCATCTCCTGCTTCGGGAGCCTACAACCATACGGCATCAACATTGAATTCACCAGTTTCCAGATCTCCCCACCCTCCCCCCACAACCCCATCCCAGATCCAGCCCTCCGACTCATCACTGACCTCTTGACCTGACCTACCTGTCCATCTTCCTTCCCACCTGACCGTTCCACACTTCCCACTGACTTATTACAATCACCTCCCACCTGCATCCACCTACCGCCTTCCCACCTAACTTTCCCCTCGCCCCACCTTCCCCCTATTTATTTCTCAGCCCCCTTCCCCCTCCCCAGTCCTGATGAAGGGTTATGTCCAAAACATCGACTTTCTTGCTCCTCAGGTGCTGCCTGACCTGCTGTGCTTTTGCCAGCTCCACACTTCATTGACTAGTGATAAATAACCTCAGTTATTACTCTACAGACATGGGTTCAAATACCAGCTCTTGGAATTTAAAATCAATATATAAATCTGGTATTGAAATCTCGTGATTATCGTCCACCTAGTTCACTAACATCCTTTGGTGAATGAAGTCAGCTGTCTTCACCTGTACTGAGCCACACATTGAACTCCAGACCCACAGCACAGTGCTGGAAAACAACTCTCTTCTGGGGTCCTTAGGGATTTGCTATAAAGCTGGACCAGCTAGAAAAGCCCATATCCAATGAAAGAATTATCTTTAAAAGGTAGTGGTACTTACTTTGCTTAATTACTCTTTATATAAAGTTTGTTTTTGTTACAAAACCTGAAATCATGTGCTGCAATTTCAATTAATTGCTTGGTTTCTTCTTTAAACTTTAACAATCTACAATGAGACCACAACAATGGAGTTCTCAGTTGTCCATTCTAATGTTGTCTCCAGCCCAACTGCAGAGCTCAATGGTTTTCAAAGTGTGAACCAGGATGAATTATCTAACTCGGCTGTGATTGACCAGCCTTTCTAGCTTTGTTTTTACCCTTAGCTCTATAGATTCTTTGCTTTGAAGGAAGTGACATCACTGATGTTCCACATGCCAAATTTCCTGAGGCTCACCTTTTAGAAATCTTCTTCCTATTCACAGCCCACCTTGTGGGCAATGTCCATGTTTGAGTTGTGATACATTGCTGCTTTAGGGATGTTATTGACTGTTACCTGTACTACATGAGCACTCCATCTGAGCTGGGATGAAATGTTCAGTGCTTCAATTTTAGATGTTGCTGTTCTTTAAAGTATCTCCATTTTGGTCACTTTATTCTCCTGTTTGGTGATCTCCCGTGATGTTCTGAATGCTCCTCATTTGGAACCAGGTTAGTTGCCTAACAATGCGTCATTGTCTCACAGGAATGTAAGAGGTCTAGGTATCACAGAAACATGGAATCCCTACAGAGTAGAAACAGGCCATTCGGCCTGACAACCCCACACTGACTCTCCGAAGAGTAACCCACCCAGAGCCACTCCCTACCCTAATATTCCACATTTACTCCTGACTAATGCACCTAACCTACACTTCCTGAACATGCACCATTTTATACATGGCAAGGTTTGTTGTTAGAGGGAGAGGGAGGGAATCGAGCCCAGACAGAATTGAGAGGGAGAGGGAGAGAGAGAGGGAGAGGTAGAGGATCGAGCCCAGTTGGAGAGGGAGAGGGAGAGGGAGAGGGAGCAGATCAAACTCAGTCAGAGAGAGAGGGAGAGGGAGGTAATCGAGTTCAGTCAGAGAGGGAGACGGAGAGGCAGAGGGAAAGGGAGAGGGAGAGGGAGCGGATCAAGCTCAGTCGGAGAGGGAGAGGGAGGGAATCGAGCCCAGTCGGAGAGGGAGAGGAAGAGGGAGAGGGAGGGAATCGAGCCCAGTCGGAGAGGGAGAGGGAGAGGGAGAGGGAGAAGGAGAGAGAGGGAATCGTGTTCAGTCGGAGAGGGAGACGGAGAGGCAGAGAGAAAGGGAGAGGGAGAGGGAGCGGATCAAGCTCAGTCAGAGAGGGAGAGAGAGGGAATCGAGCCCAGTCGGAGAGGGAGAGGGAGAGGGAGGGAATCGAGCTCAGTCGGAGAGGGAGAGGGAGAGGGAATCGAGCTCAGTTGGAGAGGGAGAGGGAGAGGGAGCGGATCAAGTTCAGTCGGAGAGGGAGAGGGAAAGAATCAAGCTCATTCAGGAGGGAGAGGGAAAGGGAGGGAATCGAGCCCAGACAGGGGGGAGAGGAAGGAAATCGAGCCCAGTCGGAGAGGGAGAGGGAGGGAATCGAGTTCAGTTGGAGAGGGAGAGGGAGAGGGAGAGGGAGAGGGAGAGGGAGAGGGAGAGGGAGAGGGAGAGAATCGAGTTCAGTTGGAGAGGGAGAGGGAGAGGGAGGGAATCGAGTTCAGTTGGAGAGGGAGAGGGAGAGGGAGAGAATCGAGTTCAGTCGAAGAGGGAGAAGGAGGGAATCGAGTTCAGTTGGAGAGGGAGAGGGAGGGGAAGGGAATCGAGTTCAGTTGGAGAGGGAGAGGGAGGGAATTGAGTTCAGTCAAAGAGGGAGAGGGAGAGGAGCGGATCGAGCTCAGTCAAAGAGGGAGGTGCAGAGTAAGTGGAACCTTCTGTGAACCCAGAGGCAGAGCTCCTGAGGTGATAACTGATTTTGAAAGGTGCTGCAGAGCAAGACGTTTGGCTGCTTAGGGACCAGGAGACTAGTACCGGGAGGAGGACAGAGTGTCATGTGTTTACTTTTCTGGTTCGTAGTTTATCAGGAATATGGAGAGAGCGAACGGGAAATCTGCTTCAATGAGTAGTGGGTAGGGTTGAGTAATGTTATTGTTGTAGTTGCTAAGGTTCACTCACCGCTGTGGAATGCTCCTTCTGCAATATGCAGGAAAACAAGGATACTTCCAGTCACTGCGGCGACCATGTACGCAGTAAGTACGTTCAGCTGCAGCTCCTGACTGACTGCATGGGGCTGCTGATGGACTGGTGAGGCTGAGGATGTCATGGACAGCACATTTAGTGAGCTGCTCACAACACAAGTAAGGACTACACAGACTCAAAAGCACTGGTTGACCACCAGGAGTGTGGACAGATAGTGCAGGAGCCCCCTGTGGCCATTGCCCTCAGAAACAGATAGATCATGTTCGATACCGCTGGGGGGAGATGGCTAATCAGGGGAAAGCAGCACCTGCCAAATCACTGGCACCACGGAGAGGAAAAGGAGTAGGGGAGCTTTAGTGATAGGGGACTCCATTGTACGGGGAACTGGCAGGCAGTTCTGGGGCAGCAAATAAGCCTCTCAAATGATATATTGTCTCCCTGGTGCCAGGAGAAAGTGAGGACTGCAGATGCTGGAGATCAGAACTGAAAATGTGTTGCTGGAAAGCACGGTGCCAGGATCAGGAATGTCTCAGGGGAGCTGTAGGACTTTTTGAAGGGGGGAGGGTGAACAGCCTTCCCCTTCAGTACCAACAACATGGGTTTAAAAAAAAAGAAACGTGGTCCTGCAACAGGGAATTTAGATCGTTCGTTAGTAGATTAAAGAACAAGATTACGAAATTTGTCATGTCTGGATTACTTCCAATGTTCCGTGCTATCGTGTAGAGGTCAGATAAATGTGAGCCTAAAGGGGAATGGTGAAGAGGGAGGGCTTTGGACTTTTGAATCACTGGGGCCATTCATAGAATCCCGACAGTGCAGATAGAGGCCTTTCAGCCCATCGAGTCTGCACTGACCTTACAAAGAGCATCCTACCCAGACTAAACTCCACCCCTCCCAAACCTATCCACACAACCCTGCATTTGTCATGGCTAAGTCACCTAGCCTGCACATCCCTGAACACTATTATTGGCAATTTAGCATAGCCAATTCACCTAAGCTGTACAGCGTTGGACTGTGGGAGGAAACCCATGCAGACACAGGGAGAATGTGCAAACTCCACACAGACAGTCACCTGAGGGTGAAATTGAACCTGGGTCCTTGGCGCTGTGCTACCACTGTGGCACCATACCACCCACTGACCCAAGAAACCTGTACAAGCTGGATATGTTGCTCCTGAACCAGAACAGGATAGTATCTTAGCTGGGAGGTGTGCTCATGTGTGTGGGGAGGTTTTAAAGTAATTTAGCAGGGGAGATGGGGCACAGAGTAATTGGAAAGAATCAAACAAGGTCCAATGAGATATTGAAGGAATGTTAAGACAGTCTGGTAGGGAGAAGAGCCACGGGCAGGATAAGCAGAATTGGAGATCTGGAAGGCTAACTTGTATTTATTTTAATACAAGACCTGATTGGTAAGGCAGATGAATTTAAAATGTTCATCAGCATTTGGGAATGTGATATTGTTGCATGGCTGAAGTAAGGGCAGGACTGACAGCTTAACAAGTTTCAGGCATGGTAGGGGGGTATATAAGAGAGGTGGGGCATTGCACTATTGACAAAATAAACTATCATTGCAAATGAGGGAGAATGTCCTAGAAAGGTCTCCAAATGAGGTCGAGCTTAGAAATAAAAATGCGGTGATTACTTTGCTGTGATTACACAACAGGCCTCCCAATAGTCAGAGGGAGATAGAACAGCAGATATGGAGGCAAATCACAGAGACGTGTGAAAGAAACAGGGAATTTCAACTTTACTCACATTAACTGAGAACACCTTAGTTTGAAAAGATTGGATGTGATAGAATTTTTAAAGTGCATTCAGGTGAGTTTTTTATGCTGGTACATGGATGGTCCTACAAGGGCTAGACCTAATCCTAGGAAATTAAGCCAGTTGAATGTTGAAGTGTGAAGTGGGTGAGTATTTTGGGATAGTGACTGTAACTTTAAATTTCAAACTCATTAAAGAAAGGGATAAGGAAAATGGTTCTAAGCCAGGGTTTAGAATATCAGAGCAGAGAAATGCTGTTACAACTTTACAAACATTGGTTAGACCATAAACGGTATACTATTTGCAGTGCTGGTCGTCACACTATTAGAAGAACAGGATTGCGCTGGAGAGGATGCAGAGCAGATTCACCAGGATGTTGCCTGGGCTGAAATGTCTCAGTTAGGAGGAGGGACTGGGTTTGTTTGCCCTGTAACAATGGAGGCTGAGTGGGACCTGATTGAGGTATAAAAAATTACGAGACACAGACAAAGTAGATCATGAAAATCTTTTCCCCAGACAGACCAGACAGCATATATTTAAGGAGAGAAACAAGTGGTTTAGAGGCAATCTGAGGATACATTTTTTCACCCAAACAGTGGTAGAAAAATGAAACGTGCTGTCTGAGATGGTGGTCTCTGGATGAGCACTTAAAATGTCAGGGTATATAAGCTATAGATCAAGTGCTAGTAAATGGGCTTAGTGCAGTTTTGTGTTTGTTGATTGGTGTAAATATGATGGGCTGATGGGCCTCTTTCTCAATGAATTCTGTTGGGTGCCTTTGCACACATTGCTGGAGCTAATGTTTCTGAGAGAAGTGGTTATCAACAACAAACACAGAGAATGATGGAGTAACTCAGCAAGTCTGGCAACATCTGTGGAGAGAAAAAACAGGTAACATTTTGAGTCTGGTATGACTCTCCTTTGAAAACTAAAGAAGTTATTGACAGTGTTCAGTATTGTGTTAAGCACTGGTTATAGTTGGTGGGATATCGCCAGCCTTCATGGCATGTTATAGAGTCATAGAGATGTACAGCATGGAAACAGACCCTTTGGTCCAACCTGTCCATACTGACCAGATATCCCAACCCAATCTAGTCCCACCTTCCAGCACCCAGCCCATATCCCTCCAAACCCTTCCTATTCATATACCCATCCAAATGCCTCTTAAATGTTGCAATTGTACCAGACTCCACCACATCCTCTGGCAGCTCATTCCATACACGTACCACCCTCTGTCTGAAAAAGTTGCCCCTTAGGTCTTTTTTATATCTTTCCCCTCTCACCCTAAACCTATGTCCTCTAGTTCTGGACTTCCCAACCCCAGGGAAAAGACTTTGCTAATTTACCCCATCCATGCCCCTCATAATTTTGTAAACCTCTATAAGGTCACCCCTCAGCCTCCGTCGCTCCAGGGAAAACAGCCCCAACCTGTTCAGCCTCTTCCTGTAGCTCAAATCCTCCAACCCTGGCAACATCCTTGTAAATCTTTTCTGAACCCTTTCAAGTTTCACAACATCTTTCCAATAGGAAGGAGACCAGAATTGCACGCAATATTCCAACAGTGGCCTAACCAATGTCCTGTACAGCCCCAACATGACCTCCCAACTCCTGTACTCAATACTCTGACCAATAAAGGAAAGCATTCCAAACACCTTCTTCACTATCTTATCTACTTGCAACTCCACTTTCAAGGAGCTATGAACCTGCACTCCAAGGTCTCTTTGTTCAGCAACACTCCCTAGGACCGGCTAAAATTTGCTTTCCCAAAATGCAGCACCTCAGGTTTATCTGAATTAAACTCCATCTGCCACTTCTCAGCTCATTGGCCATCTGGTCCAGATCCTGTTTTAATCTGAGGTAACCCTCTTCGCTGTCCACTACACCTCCAATTTTGATGTCATCTGCAAACTTACTAACTCTACCTGTCATGTTCGCATCCAAATCATTTATGTAAATGACAAAAAGTAGAGGACCCAGCACCGATCCTTATGGCACGCCACTAGTCACAGGCCTCCAGTCTGAAAAACAACCCTCCACCACCATCCTCTGTCTTCTAGTTTCACTCCTTTCCTGATGGTTGACCAAAAATCCTCAGCTGCTTCTGAAAAGCAATCCACGATCCTTTGAAAGACCTCTTCAGAATGCTGCAGAAGGGATTGGTCATGAGCAAACAATAACTCTTACACTGTCATCACTGATAGCAGATGCTCATTTCAGTATCATGATGTGGAGGTGCCGATGTTGGATTGGGGTGTACAAAGTTAAAAATCACTCAACACCAGGTTATAGTACAACAGGTTTATTTGGAAGCATTAGCTTTCGGAGCACCGTTGCTTCGTCAGGTAGCTAGTGGGGAAGAATCATAAGTCGCAGACTTTATAGCACATAGTGTCATGCAACTGATATATATTGAACAAACCTAGATTGCTGTTAAGTCTTTCATCCTTTAGAATGGGTTGCAGGTTTCGGTTCATTAATATGTAAATCCCAGAACTTTTTTCAAGAAGAACAAAGAACAAAGACAATTTACAGCCCAGAAACAGGCCCTTCAGCCCTCCAAGCCTGAGCCGATTCAAATCCACTGTCTAAACCTATCGCCCATTTCCCAAGCATCTGTATCCCTCTGCTCCCCACCTACTCATGTAACTGTCCACACGCATCATAAATGAATCTACCATGCCTGCCTGTACTACCTCTGCTGGCAACGCATTCCAGGCACCTACCACCCTCTGTGTAAAGTACTTGCCGCGTGTATCCCCCTTAAACTTTTCACCTCTCACTTTGTAAGCGTGACCTCTCATTATTGAATCATTCACCCTGGGAAAAAGCTTATCTCTATCTACCCTGTCTATACCCTTCATAATTTTGTATAACTCAATCAGGTCCCCCTTCAATCTCCTTTTTTCTTATGAAAACAATCCTAACCTACTCAACCTCTCTTCATAGCTAGCACCTTCCATACCAGGCAACATCCTCGTAAACCTTCTCTGCACCCTCTCCAAAGCGTCCACATCCTTTTGGTAATGCGGCAACCAGAACTGTACACAGTATTCTAAATGTGGCCAAACCAATGTCTTGTACAATTTTACCATGACCCAGTCCAATGAAGGCAAGCAAAGCATATGCCATCTTGACCACTCTATCCATCTGTGCAGCCACCTTCAGGGTACAATGGACCTGAACTCCCAGATCTCTCTACTCATCAACTTTTTCCAAGGTTCTTCTATTTACTGTGTAATTCGGTCTAGAATTAGACTTCCCAAAATGCATCACCTCACATTTGCCTGGATTGAACTCCATCTGCCACTTCTCCGCCCAATTCTCCAATCTATATTCTCCTGTATTCTTTGACAATCCCCTATGCGTTCTGCTACTCCACCAATCTTTGTGTCATCTGCAAACTTGCTGATCATACCAACAGTGTCCTCTTCCAGATCATTTATGTATATCACAAACAACAGTGGCCCCAACACTGACCCCTGTGGAACACCACTGGTCACCTTTCTCCATTTCGAGAAATTCCCTTCAACTACTACTCTGTCTCCTGTTGCTCAACCAGTTCTTTATCCACCTAGCTAGAACATCTTGCACACCATGTGATTTCACTTTCTCCATTAGCTTACCATGGGGAACCATATCAAATGCCTGACTGTCCTGCAAACTGTCCTTTTTGGACAAAATAGAATGTATCTGCAAATACAAAGTCAACCCATAGACTCATGCGTGTGCGTGCATGTAAGGGAGAGACTGTGTGTGTGTGTGTGTGGGAGAGAGAGAGAGAGACAGAAAGAGAGTGAGTGCATGCTTGGTAGTGTGTGCGTGTGTGTGACGGAGTATAAGCCTGTGAGAGTGTGTGCGCCTGGGTGTGAGTGTGTGAGTGTGGAGTGTGTGTGTGTCTGAGAGACAGCATGTGTATGACAGAGGGTCTGTGTGAGTGTGAGAGTATATAAGGGTGTTTGTGTGAATATGTATAGTGTAGTGGGATCATCCGTAGTGTGACATGAACCTATGTCCTGGTTAAGGCCTTCCCCATGGGTATCAAACTTGGCTATCAGCCTCTGCTTGGCCACTCTGCGTTATTGCGTATCCCAAAGTCCGCCTTGGAGAGGTTCATGTCACACTACACTATATATTTTCTCTCTCACACATACACTTTTACACTCTCCCTCACATGCATGCACACTTGTAAATCTATGGGGTGAATTTGTATTTGCAAAATTGTATTTGCAGATACATTCTATTTTGTTCAAAAAGCACACAATCTGCATGCAGGCAATGCAGGCAGTCCATGTGACATTTTATAAACTCCTACTTTGGAAATAAAACCAGCCTGACTCAAGATTGAATACAGACAGTCTCTAACCTCACACTTTGAATACATTGTCTGAACTTAAATGTCACTTTCTTTTATAATTTGGAGGTGCCAGTGTTGGACTGGGGTGTACAAAATTAAAACTCACACAACAACAGGACCATAACTTTTTTTTAATAAAACCGTAAGTTATCTCGGGAATGTGACTTGAAAGACATTCTGGGAATTACATATTAATTAATCAAAACCTGTAATCCATTCTAAAAGATGAAAGACTTAACAGCAAATCTAGTTTTGTTCAATATATCGTGTCAGTTGCATGACACTATGATCTTGTGCTATAAAGCCTGTGTCGCATGATCCTGCCCCATTAGCTCCCCGACAAAGGAGCAGCACTCTGAAAGCTAATACTTCCAAATAAGCATGTTGGACTATAACCTGATGCTGTGTGATTATAATCTTATTTCAGTTTCAGTTTGCAGTGATTTACTGTCTGCTGTGTATCCCTCTTCCAACTTTACCAAATTCCCAAGGAAACCTGACAGCCGACAGTATACTGAGGAGCACGACACACCCCTGACTCACACCAACTTGTGACGTCAGCGTATTCCCCACAATCAGTGAATCTGACCATTGTTCCAGTGTGAAATTAAAACTCCACCAAGCCTGACTGACCTCCCCACAAGGCAACGCCACTTCCCAAGTCAAAGGCTTCATCAGTTCAAAGGCACAGCAGCAGAGTCCCATTGTCGCAGCATTCTTCTCATAGTTGGCCAAAGCTGAGGATCACGTTCAAAGCATCTTTCACTGAATTTACTTGATGCTTTCTGACAGTGGCTAAGAGTCCTTACAGTAGAAGGACTCCTGGCAAACTGTTTGTTGATCCTGCACTCTGTGTTGTAATTGTGTGAGTTTAATGTAAAGCTACAATTCCCCCAAGTTTGTACATTTCTCCGGAGAGCCACTCAGAGCCTGGAGCTTCCTGAGCCTCCTTGGATCTGGTGGCATTTTCAACATTCACAAAGAGGGCTTGCTATCCACGTTTTCAGACTGGGTGCTAATCCAGAAGCTTGTCTATTACTGCCCCAGTTATGGTCAATTGGGGTGAAATATTTACAGTGATCAATTCCTGGTGAGAGGTCGGTTAACATTGCAGGCGTCTTTTGATGCAGAAAATCCACCCTTTTGTTTAAACACGATCAACATCGTGGTCAAGGCTTTATCTCAGCCATGAGACTGATGGAGAAAAACAATCATGTCATCTTACATCACTTTCCAATGATGATCTAAACCATATTATTTTCATATTCTCATTAATCCTTAACAAGGCATAGCCTGAAGGTGCTGAGCCCCATGTTGTAAGGGCATATTCCCCCCCCCCCCCCCACCAGGGCAGCACAGTGGCACACTGCTGCCTCACAGCGCCAGAGACTTGGGTTCAATTCCCACCTCAGGCGACTGACTGTGTGGAGTTTGCCCATGTCTGCGTGGGTTTCCTCCAGGTGCTCCGGTTTCCTCCCACAAAAATGTGCAAGTTAGGTGAATTGGCCACGCTAAATTGCCCGTAGTGTTAGGTGTAGGGGAATGGGTCTGGGTGGGTTGCGGGTCGGTGTGGACTTGTTGGGCCGAAGGGCCTGTTTCCACACTGTAAGTAATCTAATCTAATCTAAACACTGAGAAGCAGTGGATATTTGACCGAAATGAGGAAGCAACACTGTTTTCAGGGCATCAGAGAAACTCCTCATCAGCACAGATGGACCCGAAGCTCTCCAGCGTATTTCAACTCCTTTGTGTCTTGCACCATCTACTGCCACCATTACAGAATCCTTTCATTCTCAGGCAATGATTTCTTGTGAACAGTTAGATCTTTCTTTCCCAGTCTTGCCACATTTCCCATTCTCTGCACTGAGTTGACGAGGAGCTCCTACATCCAAAGGGATGTGAATCTGTGGAATTCCCTGCCCAGTGAAGCAATTGAGGCCACCTCATTGAATGTTTTCATGGCAAACAGATTTTTTAACAGTAAAGGAATTAACAGTTATGGTGAGTGGCTGGATAAGTGGAGCTGAGTCCACAAAAAGACCAGCCATAATCTTACTGAACGGCGGAGCAGGCTTGATGGGCTAGATGGCCTACTCCTGCTCCTCGTTCTTATGCTCCTTGATTTGATCGCGGTTTTCATCAAGATAATCTCACCAGTGCCTTTCCTATATTCTTGGTGCATTCTGTAGTCGCTTTGACAATTTGTCGACGAGCTACTTCAAAGTTATCACTTATATTTTCTTCAGGGGACTGGTGTTTTACAACACTAGACCTAAAACTTTGTAGCTCTCACAAAGCCAATCTCTGCATGCACAGCTCACAGCAATGCCTATCCTCGCTTATGCAGCTCTTGGCAATGCCAATCCCTGCGCACTCAGCTCTTGGCGACGCCAATCCCTGCGCACTCAGCTCTTGGCAATGCCAATCCCTGCGCACTCAGCTCTTGGCGACGCCAATCTCTGCGCACTCAGCTCTTGGTGACGCCAATCCCTGCGCACTCAGCTCTTGGTGACGCCAATCCCTGCGCACTCAGCTCTTGGCGACGCCAATCTCTGCGCACTCAGCTCTTGGCGACGCCAATCTCTGCGCACTCTGCTCTTGGCAATGCCAATCCCTGCGCACTCAGCTCTTGGTGACGCCAATCCCTGCGCACTCAGCTCTTGGCGACGCCAATCTCTGCACACTCAGCTCTTGGCGACGCCAATCCCTGCGCACTCAGCTCTTGGCGACGCCAATCTCTGCGCACTCAGCTCTTGGTGACGCCAATCCCTGCGCACTCAGCTCTTGGTGACGCCAATCCCTGCGCACTCAGCTCTTGGCGACGCCAATCCCTGCGCACTCAGCTCTTGGTGACGCCAATCCCTGCGCACTCAGCTCTTGGTGACGCCAATCCCTGCGCACTCAGCTCTTGGCAATGCCAATCCCTGCGCACTCAGCTCTTGGCGACACCAATCCCTGCGCACTCTGCTCTTGGCGACGCCAATCCCTGCGCACTCAGCTCTTGGTGACGCCAATCTCTGCGCACTCAGCTCTTGGTGACGCCAATCCCTGCGCACTCAGCTCTTGGCGACGCCAATCCCTGCGCACTCAGCTCTTGGTGACGCCAATCCCTGCGCACTCAGCTCTTGGTGACGCCAATCCCTGCGCACTCAGCTCTTGGCGACGCCAATCCCTGCGCACTCAGCTCTTGGCGACGCCAATCTCTGCGCACTCAGCTCTTGGCGATGCCAATCTCTGCGCACTCTGCTCTTGGCGATGCCAATCCCTGCGCACTCAGCTCTTGGTGACGCCAATCCCTGCGCACTCAGCTCTTGGTGACGCCAATCCCTGCGCACTCAGCTCTTGGCGACGCCAATCTCTGCGCACTCAGCTCTTGGCGACGCCAATCCCTGCGCACTCTGCTCTTGGTGACGCCAATCCCTGCGCACTCTGCTCTTGGTGACGCCAATCCCTGCGCACTCAGCTCTTGGTGACGCCAATCCCTGCGCACTCAGCTCTTGGCGATGCCAATCCCTGCGCACTCAGCTCTTGGCGACGCCAATCCCTGCGCACTCAACTCTTGGCGACGCCAATCCCTGCGCACTCTGCTCTTGGCGACGCCAATCCCTGCGCACTCAGCTCTTGGCGATGCCAATCTCTGCGCACTCTGCTCTTGGCGATGCCAATCTCTGCGCACTCAGCTCTTGGCGATGCCAATCTCTGCGCACTCTGCTCTTGGCGACGCCAATCCCTGCGCACTCAGCTCTTGGCGACGCCAATCTCTGCGCACTCAGCTCTTGGTGACGCCAATCCCTGCGCACTCTGCTCTTGGTGACGCCAATCCCTGCGCACTCTGCTCTTGGTGACGCCAATCCCTGCGCACTCTGCTCTTGGTGACGCCAATCCCTGCGCACTCAGCTCTTGGTGACGCCAATCCCTGCGCACTCAGCTCTTGGTGACGCCAATCCCTGCGCACTCCGCTCTTGGCGACGCCAATCCCTGCACACTCAGCTCTTGGCGACGCCAATCTCTGCGCACTCAGCTCTTGGCGACGCCAATCCCTGCACACTCAGCTCTTGGCGACGCCAATCTCTGCGCACTCAGCTCTTGGCGACACCAATCTCTGTGCACTCAGCTCTTGGCGACACCAATCCCTGCGCACTCAGCTCTTGGCGACGCCAATCCCTGCGCACTCAGCTCTTGGCAATGCCAATCCCTGCGCACTCTGCTCTTGGCGACGCCAATCTCTGCGCACTCAGCTCTTGGTGACGCCAATCCCTGCGCACTCAGCTCTTGGTGACGCCAATCCCTGCGCACTCAGCTCTTGGCGACTCCAATCTCTGCGCACTCAGCTCTTGGCGACGCCAATCTCTGCGCACTCTGCTCTTGGCAATGCCAATCCCTGCGCACTCAGCTCTTGGTGACGCCAATCCCTGCGCACTCAGCTCTTGGCGACGCCAATCTCTGCGCACTCAGCTCTTGGCGACGCCAATCCCTGCGCACTCAGCTCTTGGCGACGCCAATCTCTGCGCACTCAGCTCTTGGCGACGCCAATCTCTGCGCACTCAGCTCTTGGTGACGCCAATCCCTGCGCACTCAGCTCTTGGTGACGCCAATCCCTGCGCACTCAGCTCTTGGCGACGCCAATCCCTGCGCACTCAGCTCTTGGTGACGCCAATCCCTGCGCACTCAGCTCTTGGTGACGCCAATCCCTGCGCACTCAGCTCTTGGCAATGCCAATCCCTGCGCACTCAGCTCTTGGCGACACCAATCCCTGCGCACTCTGCTCTTGGCGACGCCAATCCCTGCGCACTCAGCTCTTGGTGACGCCAATCTCTGCGCACTCAGCTCTTGGTGACGCCAATCCCTGCGCACTCAGCTCTTGGCAACGCCAATCCCTGCGCACTCAGCTCTTGGTGACGCCAATCCCTGCGCACTCAGCTCTTGGTGACGCCAATCCCTGCGCACTCAGCTCTTGGCGACGCCAATCCCTGCGCACTCAGCTCTTGGCGACGCCAATCTCTGCGCACTCAGCTCTTGGCGATGCCAATCTCTGCGCACTCTGCTCTTGGCAATGCCAATCCCTGCGCACTCAGCTCTTGGTGACGCCAATCCCTGCGCACTCAGCTCTTGGTGACGCCAATCCCTGCGCACTCAGCTCTTGGCGACGCCAATCTCTGCGCACTCAGCTCTTGGTGACGCCAATCCCTGCGCACTCTGCTCTTGGTGACGCCAATCCCTGCGCACTCTGCTCTTGGTGACGCCAATCCCTGCGCACTCTGCTCTTGGTGACGCCAATCCCTGCGCACTCAGCTCTTGGCGACGCCAATCTCTGCGCACTCAGCTCTTGGTGACGCCAATCCCTGCGCACTCTGCTCTTGGCGACGCCAATCCCTGCGCACTCAGCTCTTGGCGACGCCAATCCCTGCGCACTCAGCTCTTGGCGACGCCAATCCCTGCGCACTCTGCTCTTGGCGACGCCAATCCCTGCGCACTCAGCTCTTGGCGACGCCAATCTCTGCGCACTCTGCTCTTGGCGATGCCAATCTCTGCGCACTCAGCTCTTGGCGATGCCAATCTCTGCGCACTCAGCTCTTGGCGACGCCAATCCCTGCGCACTCAGCTCTTGGCGACGCCAATCCCTGCGCACTCAGCTCTTGGCGACGCCAATCCCTGCGCACTCTGCTCTTGGTGACGCCAATCCCTGCGCACTCTGCTCTTGGTGACGCCAATCCCTGCGCACTCAGCTCTTGGTGACGCCAATCCCTGCGCACTCTGCTCTTGGTGACGCCAATCCCTGCGCACTCAGCTCTTGGTGACGCCAATCCCTGCGCACTCAGCTCTTGGCGACGCCAATCCCTGCACACTCAGCTCTTGGCGACGCCAATCTCTGCGCACTCAGCTCTTGGCGACGCCAATCCCTGCACACTCAGCTCTTGGCGACGCCAATCTCTGCGCACTCAGCTCTTGGCGACACCAATCTCTGTGCACTCAGCTCTTGGTGACGCCAATCCCTGCGCACTCAGCTCTTGGTAATGCCGAGCACTGCGCACTCAGCTCTTGGCAATACCAATCCCTGCGCACTCTGCTCTTGGTGACGCCAATCCCTGCGCACTCTGCTCTTGGTGACGCCAATCCCTGCGCACTCTGCTCTTGGTGACGCCAATCCCTGCGCACTCAGCTCTTGGCGACGCCAATCCCTGCACACTCAGCTCTTGGCGACGCCAATCTCTGCGCACTCAGCTCTTGGCGACGCCAATCCCTGCACACTCAGCTCTTGCCGACGCCAATCTCTGCGCACTCAGCTCTTGGTGACGCCAATCCCTGCGCACTCAGCTCTTGGTAATGCCGAGCACTGCGCACTCAGCTCTTGGCAATACCAATCCTTGCGCACTCAGCTCTTGGCAACACCAATCCTTGCGCACTCAGCTCTTGGCAATACCAATCCCTGTGCACTCAGCTCTTGGCAATACCAATCCCTGTGCACTCAGCTCTTGGCAATACGAATCCCTGTGCACTCAGCTCTTGGCAATACCAATCTCTGTGCACTGAACTCATGGCAATGCCAGTCTCTGTGGATGCAGCTCTCAGGGGGCTCTGGTGCAGGATGCTACTCTTGTCAATGAGCTTGTATCCTTTATTTTGCAACATAAAGGTCAGGGTTCTGCAGAACACTCTACTCCTTTGGTTATATTGATCTATAGGATGATGATGGAGTCATTCTGATGCCAATTATGGATGCAACCAGTTTTTTTTTAAATTTTGCCTTTTGTCAAAAGATGTTGCCAAGATTGAAATGTTCAAGTAAATGCAAAGACTCGGGAGTAGCAAGTTCCCACTATTTCTGCTGAAGGGCTTATGCCTGAAATGTCGATCCTCCTGATCCTCGGATGCTGACTGACCTGCGGTGCTTTTCCAGTGCCACACTTTCCAATGATGACAACGGTGAAGAATGTTGTGAAACTTGAAAGGGTTCAGAAAAGATTTACAAGAATGTTGCCAAGGTTGCAGGTTCTGAGCTACAGGGAGAGGCTCAATAGGCTGCAGCCATTTTCACTAGAGCATTAGATGCTGAGAGGTGACCTTATAGATGTTTATAAAATCATGAGGGCATAGAAAGGGCAAATAGTCAAGGTCTTTTCCACAGGGTAGGGAAGTCCAAAACTAGAGGGCATAGATTTGAGAGGGAAAAGATTTAAAAGGGACCTAAGGGCAACATTTTCACACAGAGGGTTGTGCTTGTATGAAATGAGCTGCCAGAGGAAGTGGAGGAGGCTGGTACAATTACAACATTTAAAAGGCATCTGGAATATGAACATGAATAGGAAGGGTTTAGAGGAATATGGGCCAAATGCTGGCAAATGGGACTAGGCATGGTGGCTCAGTGGTTAGCACTACTGCCGCACAGCACCAGGGTTCCAGGTTCGATTCCAGTCTCAGGTGACTGTCTGTGTGGAGTTTGCACATTCTCCCCGTGTCTGCGTGGGTTTCCTCCGGGTGCTCTGGTTTCCTCCCACAGTCCAAAGATGTGCAGGTTAGGTGAATTTGCCATGTTAAATTGTCCATAATATTAGGTGCATTAGTCAGAGGGGAATGTATCTAGGTGGGTTCCTCTTCAGAGGGTCTGTGTGGACATGTTGGGCCGAAGGGTCTGTTTCCATACTGTAGAGAATCTAATAATTAATTTATAATATCTGGTCAGTATGGCTAAGTTGAACCGAAGGGTCTGTTTCCATACTGTATATCTCAACAGGTCTATAACAAGAATCAAAAAGAACCCGTCTTCATGATAAACTCTACAAGGGCTAACGTGTAGGGAACACCCAGGTGACTCACTCAAAAAACTGTGTCATCAATCACCACACTCTTGTCCTCCTGGTTCTCATACAATTTCTTCTTAACATCTCAGTCATTGTTGGACTAAATGCATGAACAATTGTCACAGACTCTTCTGTTCTCAAGAGGTGGCTGTAGGGTCATCAGCCGACCACATATGTGCCTAGGAAAAGGCCAGTCTGCAATGTCAGACTTGAGCGAAGCCGGGGTCCAGAGTGTGGTGCTGGAAAAGCACAGAAGGTCAGGCAGCATCTGAGGAGCAGGAGAATCAATGTTTCAGGCATAAGCCCTTCATCACGAATCAATCCTGATGAAGGGTTTATGCCTGAAATATCGATTCTGCTGTTCCTTGGATACTGCCTGACCTGCTGTGCTTTTCCAGCACCACACTCTCGACTCGAAGCTCCAGTATCTGCAGTCCTCACTTTCTCCAACTTGAGCAAAGTCGGGACCTGCTTCTCGCCTCTCATTTTTCTTTTACTTTTCTAGAGCTGAAAATGTGTTGCTGGAAAAGCGCAGCAGGTCAGGCAGCATCCAGGGAACAGGAGAATCGACGTTTCGGGCATAAGCCCTTCTTCAGGAAGGGCTTTCTACCCAGACGAATGTACAGGCAGTCCCTGGGTTGCCATAGGATTCTGTTCTTCAGTCCATTTGCAAGTTGGTTTGTACACAAATCAGATCACAATACACAACAATATAAAGTAACTGTTCATAAGTACAAGAAATGCTTGTATGTTTCATCTTTTTGAAATTACACCACTGTTTGGGATCATGTTTGTCAGTACGAGCGTTTGTAAGTCAGATGTTCATAAACCAGGGATTCCCTGTATAACTCTCTGAGCAGTCTATCCTCTGATAGCTGGATTCCACAGATTTAGTTGAGGGAACTAAACATAATGTCTCCAAATTTGCAGATGACACAAAACTGGTTGGGTGAGCGAACTGTGAGAATGCAGCAGAGATGATTCAGTGTGATTTGGACAGGTTGAGTGAGCGTGCAAATGCATGGCAGTATAATGTGGATAGATGTGAGGTTAGCCACTTTGGGAGCAAAAACAGGGATGGCAGATTATTATCTGAATGGCAACAGATTAGAAAAGGGAGAGGTGCAATGAGACCTAGTCCATGTACATCCAAGTCCATAAGACCATAAGACATAGGAGCGGAAGTAAGGCCATTCGGCCCATCGAGTCCACTCCGCCATTCAATCATGGCTGATGGGCATTTCAACTCCACTTACCCGCATTCTCCCGGTAGCCCTTAATTCCTTGTGAAAGTCCATGAGGTTGAAGGCACGGTGACTCAGTGGTTAACACTGCTGCCTCACAGCACCAGGGACCTGGGTTCGATTCCAGTCTGGGGTGTTTGTCCGTGTAGAGTTTACACATTCTCCCTATGTCTGTGTGGGCTCCCTCCAGGTGCTCTAGTTTCCTCCCCCAGTGCAAAGATGTGCAGGTAGGTAAATTGGCCATGCTAAATTACCCTGTCATGTCCAGGGGTGTATAGGTTAGGTGGATTAGGTATATTAGAAATACAGGGATAGGATACAGGGGTGGGTTGGCTTGGGATGCTCCTTGGAGAATCAGTGTTGACTCAATGGGCCGAATGGCCTATTTTCACACTGTACAGGTTCAATGACTAGGCAGGAGGATGTCCTTGATGACAGGGGTATCCTGAAGCAGGCCCAGGACTTTGTGTAGCTGCAATACAACTTTTATATCTTTACTCCAGTCCTCTCGACATAAAGACCAGCATTCTTGATTATTTTCTACACCTGCTTGAGATATTTTAAAGATCTATGAAACTGAAGCCCCAATTCTCTCTGCATAATGGGTTAGTAAATCAGCAGCTGGAACATGTTCATGATAGGGTAGAACAGACCAGCCCTTGCATCATGCTGACAGATATACCAGGCACAAAGAGCAATACTGTCGCAGACAAATGCTTGGCAGGACAGAATGTAAAATTGCTAAAAGGGGGACTGGAAGTTGAAGCTCCTTAACTTGCATTCATCACAAATGTGAATAAAGAGAGATTGTTTTATGCAGAATGAGAAGAAGGTGCTGAATGTTTGAGTCTTCATTGATTAGAGATGCTGCAAGAACCTGTAATTTTTCATTCTCAAACCAGGCAGGGAGATTCCATGGCAGCCCAATTTGGCTGTTTCCTTGACCCCTTTGTTTGAAAGAGGTGCAGGTATGATCTCCTTTTACTTACCAAAAACTCAAGTCCTGTATGTTGAATATTTCAGTATATAGCTTCTGGTACATGCAAATTCATCACGCTGCAGACCCGACTGATGATCTTAAATTGGTTCCTGGTGTACCTCTTAACAAAGTCTGGATTATTTAATCATTTATTTCCAATAACAATTAAATTATCTCGCATGATAACCAATGCTCTGATCAAGTCATCAATTGTCGTATATCGCCAGAAGTCATGAAAGGACCTTGGCCCAGCCCACGACTTTTGTCCCTACACGTTGCCCAGTCTATCTCAGGTTGCCCTTGAGGGGGAAGGTGTGTAAAAAATATGAACAAAAGGTGTCTCATACTGCTACTAACCAGTAAACCCAGCGATGGTTTGCTCCACTGATAGGATGCTGCCATCAAGCCGAGAAGATGTATCGCCTACCACACAGATGAGTAAAGTGATAGATGAGTTTCAGTGCCAATGCCAAATATGAAAATTATATGTGCCAATGACTGGCAGCCACAGGCCACTTTTGCAACCAGCCTGTGCTTGCCAGCCTCAGAAAATTAAATCCACCATTTAATATGATTCTGCCATCACAGAATACAAACATTGGAGATGGAAATACTGTGGAGAACATTTTGCAAAGCAGAAAGTCAAGAGTGTAAGGAAAGCAGAGTTCTCACTGCAAGGAGCGGAATTATTTTGCATGGTTAAAAGGAAGCACAGCAAGCAGGCAGAGATAGCCACAGGAGAGATATTGCCTGTATATTTCACAGCATTCAATAGGTTGAATTGGTCAAGTCAATTGGTGAGACACAGTTGGTGACTTTTGGAATAAGGACTGCAGAAGAACATCAGGTCAATAAAAAAAAAATCAGATGGACACTACTGCATTGTGCAACATTATGACCTTCAAAGTGAAGTGGCTGAACATGTTCATCCAAACTTGAAGACCTGAAGAGTAAGGTTAAGGCTATATGATGGCATCATACTCAAACCAAAAGGACAGATTACTCTGCGAACCCCTTACAACATGAACAAGGATCTGGAGTTCCACATCATTGACAGCAAGCAACTGCCACTCATCCCCGTCAGATCCAGTCTACAGTTTGCATGATACTGGGTTCAGTGGAAACCTGAAACAAAAACAGGAAGTACTGGAGAAATTCCACAGCTCTGTGGCTAGGGAGAGACACAGAGTTAACGTTTCAAGTCTGGTATGGCTCACCTTATGCAAAGTTGAGAGCTGCCATGCAGAGATCAATGGATGTAAAAGTAATATAACCAGTTGACAAAATTCTGAACCGATTTGTGGGCAGAGCATGAAGCATTCTGCCAATGCAGGCCAATGACATGCAATGGTACTGGGCATGGAATCAGAAGCAACATTGATGAAGATCAAGCAGTTAGTGATAGCTATGCCAATGCTGAATGAATCTAAATGATGAAGGGTCCCTGCTGGTTGACACCAGCAAGACAGGACCTAGAGCAACCTGAAAGCAACCATCAGACCCAGAGATCCGTAGCAAGCCAACAACAGAAATGGAATCACAATGAGTGCCTATAAAAGATACAGGAACAACAATTCATTGGGAAAGCGACATCCCAGATAAACAATGAATGATATTCCTGATATGAGGAGAAAGTGAGATCAGAGCTGAAAATGTGTTGCTGGAAAAGCGCAGCAGGTCAGGCAGCATCCAGGGAACAGGAGAATCGATGTTTCGGGCATAAGCCCTTCTTCCTGAAGAAGGGCTTATGCCCGAAACGTCGATTCTCCTGTTCCCGGTATTCCTGATATGCCTTGTAGTTGTTGGAGATGCTTTGGGAGTGAAGATGTGAGTTACTTGCGGTGACATTCCCAACCTCTGACCTGCTCTTGTTGCTATGGCATTTATTCCAGCCCAATTTTCAGTCAATGGTAACACCCAGGATGTGCGTCGTGTTGGGTTCAGTTATGGTAATATCATTGAATGGCAAGGGTGTTAATTGGATTCTCTCATGTTGGGAATGGTCACTGCATTATAGATGTGTGACATGAATGTTACTTATCAGCCCAAACCTGGATATTGTCCATATCCAGTTGTATCCAGGCACGGACTGTTTCAATCTCTGAGGAGTCACCAATGGGATTTAAAGGAGATGTGTGAAGAAAGTCTCTTACACAGAGGGTGGTAGGTGCCTGGAACCACTGCCAGTGGAGGTGGTAGAAGCAGATACAATAGCAACATTTCAGAGGCATTTAGACAGACACATGAACAGGCAGGAATAGAGGGATACAGAGCATGTGCAGATAAATGAAATTAGTTTAGAATGACCGCAGGGTCAGTTCAGACATGGCCGCAGGGTCAGTTAAGGAGTCTGGTCTTGTGCTATACAGCTCTATGTTTCATGTAAGACTAGATATGATGGCTGGCACCTCTGTAATTTCCCTCACGTCCCTCAATATCCTTGAATACATCTCACCCTCATTCCTGAAGAAGGGCTTATGCCCAAAACGTCGATTCTCCTGTTCCCTGGATGCTGCCTGACCTGCTGCACTTTTCCAGCAACACATTTTCAGCTTTGAATACATCTCACCCGGTCCTGGTGACTTACCAAGTGATGATAGATTATTCAATACAAGCACCTTATCAGTTTAAAACCTTCTACTGTCTGAATTACCACAATTTTGTTTCACCACGATCTGCAGAGCAATTTGTTTTTTGTCAAGATACATGCAACGCAGAGTCAGCAAGTGATGTCTGGCTGTTTTAATAAGTAAAGTAACTGTTTTTAGTTTGTCTTGTCTGATAGATGGACAATGTGCATGTTAAGCATGTGTATGCTAAAGGTGTATAATTCAGGGGAGAATGGGATGTCTCTGAGGATAGGGTACACAGAACAAGAAGTAGCTGCATGCAGAATGATTATGGCGGAGATGGATCTTTTACATGGTCAGCCTCGATTCACTCAGTTTTACACATCTCATGGCAGAGAAGTGGTCAGCTGCAGTGGGAGTACTATAACACCCTCCGTGCCTGTATTGTGGAGTGTTCTGTATCAGAGAGCCAAATGTATTTCCTCTACAACATCCACCACTTGAAAGGAATATTGTTGATAGGGTCTCTCCTTCAGCCTGCATGTGACCTCTGACCTCCAAAGCCCTTTTAAGAGTGCAGCTGCTGCCACACATAAGCAACTAAGTGAAGCCACCAGCGATGGCTGAGTGAATGTCAAGAACAATCAACCATTCACACGGCTCCTGTACCTTTGATACACAGTTCGAAGGCTTTTATAGTGCTATAGCAGTGTCTCTATCTCTGGGCCAGGAGGCCGGAGTTCAAGTCCCACTTGCTGCAAAGGTGTGTAATAATATGCCTGAACAGGTTAATTAGAAAATTTTTGATGCGGAGCCCACCTGTACCCAGCAGCATGTATCTTGTACAAACTTTACTACAGTAATCCACCAAGACTCAGTGACCTCCACCATCTAGAACAGTGATTCCCAAACTCTTCCCTCTGTAAGCCTATTGTAAAATTGTCACACTCCCTTAATGAGGTCTGGTAGAGCACAGGGCAGCTGTTGTACATCCATTGTTATCTTAGAGCTCACAACACCAAAACCTCAGACCTGGGATCATGGAGCCAACTTTGGGAAGCCCTGACCTGGAAGGGCCAGGACAGCAGATGCATGGATATCCCATCCACCACATTCAACATTCACTCCCTCCACCACTGATACTCAGTAGCAGCAGTATGTACTATTTACAACATTTCCTGCAGAAAATCAGCAAGACTCTGTAGACAGCATCATCCAAAACCACATCTGAAGGACAAGGGCAGTAGACACAAGGGAACACCACTACCTGCAAGTTCTCCCCCAAGCCACTCACCATCCTGAGTTGGAAATATATCTCTGTTCCTTCAGTGTTGATGGGTCAGAATCCTAAGGACAATGTGGCTCAGCCTACTGCATGTGGACTACAGTTCAAGAAAACTGCAGTCTTGAGAGCAACTAGGGAAGGTCAGCTAGTGACACCCACATTCCGAGATTGAATTTTAAACATAGGATGGAATCCCAAGCATGGCATTTAACATCAGGTTATCATCCCAGAAGGAAGGGTTCAGTGATGGGTTAAGGTAAAAAAAATTGTTCCAGCCAATGATACACTCATTCCATGAATGAGCTTCAAAAAAGGATAAAGAAAGTGAGAGAGTTTAGAGTTAAACAGATAGCGAGAGTAAGGAAGATTGAGGTTAAGTGGGAGATCAATGATTGGTGCAGTGGAGCCTGAGGTGTGTGTACAGTTTGAGACACTCACTTCCTTAAGCTAAACCACAAAGCATGAGGTAATGGACAAGTGTCGTCAGCTGTGGAAACGTGGGCAGTGCTAGTCTCAGCCTACAATCCCTTCAGTCTGTTACTCAAAATTAAACTGAACCAGTTTCAATCTCACTGACTGTTATTAGCTACACAGATCCAGTACCCACAGCTCTCCTTCAAAGGCAACTTGAGGCTAGAACTGGACAGACGCCACTGCAAAGTGAGCAGCTGGATGAGGGGGTGCAGGTGAAACAACATGCCGATGCACTCCAGAGGGTTAACCACGTACTGAGGCCAACTCACAATGATAGAGCAAACGGAAACCTCCTGGAGGAGCAGCAACAAGCCGCACAGGGTAATGAAGACAAGGTGGAGGCTGGAGGTTGCTCAGGCATGTAGCAAACAAGCTAAATCTAGCCACGCAAATTTAGAACATCTGGCAAACACATTCCGTGGCACTGGCCATTTAAAATTAGGCACATCACCAGGATGTGGGAGTAAACAGCATCCCCACAGGCAGGGCACACAGCCTCTATGCAAAGGAGACACTTGCAAATGGAATAGCTTTGTCTCTCCCCACTCCCAGCATATTGCCACGAGGTGAGCTTTCTGGTCTGATTACGGATGAAAAGATCCACCATTGGAACTGGATTGTGGAGGGGTGGAATGGGGGGGGGGGGGGGGGGGGGGGGGGGGGGTGGAATGGAGGGGGGGGGGTGCGGGTGATTGGGAGTTAGGGAGGAGGAAAGGAGATAGTCGGGGGTGGAGGATTGTTGGGAGACAGCAGACCCATATAGATGAAATGGCCATGTGGAGCTCTGTAGGCCCAACACATCTGCTATTACCAACGGTCCCCAACCCTGGCTCCAAATCACAAAGGCAGCAAAGAGGTGGAGTCTGATTGGAAGGAGGTTTGGTTGGGCATTTGAGGGAAGGCTAGAGTATTCGCGTGAATGAGAGAAATAATAGTTAGACTCCTGAAGGCAGAGATTCAATAGAAATATGGGGGAACTTGGGGTCTGAGTGCACCAAAGAGAGTAAATAAGAGAGTTAGAATCCTGAAAAGACAGTTTTCGATGCGAGTTGTTAACAGCAGGGCCTTCAATTAACCCATTAGCTCCAGTAGGTACCATCTACAAGACACACTGCAGTAATTCATCTCAGACCACAAACCTACAGCCACTGCCATCTTTAAGGACAACAGCAGCAGATATATGGGAACCACCACCTGCAATTTCAGCCTGAGCCACTCATCATCCTGATGTGAAATATATCACCATTCCTTCACTGTCGCTGGGTCACAATCGTGGAATTTCCTCCCTATTGGCATTTTAGGTCTAACTACAGCACATGGACCGCAGCAGTTCAGGAGGCAGTTCACAAGGGAAGCTAGGAATGTCAGCTAGTGACATCCACATCCTGTGAATGAACTTTAAAACAATTTGGAAATCCCAAGAATAGCATTTAATGTCAGGTTATTAACCCAGAAGGAAGGATTCAGTGATGGGTTAAGGTCTTGAGGGGGGAGATTCAATAATGGGTTAGGGTACGAGATGTCAAGGGGATTCAATGATTGGTGAGTATCCCGGGGGGAGGGCATTTGATGATGGGATTGGTTCTAGAGGGAGGGGTTCAATAATGGGTTAGGAGCACCTTACTGGGCCCATTGCATGACCAAAACTCCTCTCGTCTTTGAAAAAGCTTTAGTTATACATTTCTGAACTCTTGCCTCAGGCCATCTGGTGAAAGTTCAGTCTCCTGCTAACAACGTGCTAAGAATTCAACTGGAGGCACCACAACCAGACTCCAGATGTTGCTCAGCCTGACGTTATGTATCTGTGTGTGTGTGTGTGTTTATGTATGTGTGTAAGATTGTGGGTGTGTGTATGTGTGATCATAAATGTGTGTCTGTATGAGTGTGTATGTGTGTTTACAGGTTCTAGTCACTACAGGTCAGTGCTTTCCAGAACGCATTAGAGAAAAAGTATGAATCTCTCTCTCGGTTTTCTGGTCTGGATATGGGAACAGCATGGAAAAGCTGCAATAAGATAGATATTCAGCCATGGCCTAATTGAATGGTAGAGCAGAATTGATGGGCTGAATGGCTTGCTGCTTTAAGTGCATGAGTGTATATTTATGTATGCATGTTTGTATGTGTATATGTCTGAATGTCTGTGCATGTGATTGTGTGTGTGTGCGCATTTCATAGAATCCCTATGGTTGGAAGCAGGCCATTCGGCCCATTGAGTCCAGACTGACTGTCCGAAGAGCATCCCACCCAGACCCAACCCAATACCCCATGGCTAACCCACCTAGCCTGTATACTATGGTCAATTTAGTATAGTCAACCAACCAAACCATTTCATACCTGTGCATGTGTGAGAGACTGTCTGTGAAAATGTGTATGCCTGATTATTTGTGTGTGCGCGCGCGCACATCCAAATTTGAGAATGTGTGTGTGTGCCTGTGCATATATGAATATGTGTATGATTGCCTGTGTGTGCCTGAGTACCAGGTACGTGTATGATGTTTGTGGGTGTTTTAGTGTGCGCGTGTGTGTTTGTGTACATGTGTGTGCGCGTGTTTGTGTGTACATATGAATGTGCGCGTATGAGACAGTATGTATGCATACCAGTGTCTATGTGTATGTTACAATCTCTGTTTATATGATGACTGTGTGCATAATCCAACACCAGCATTCTGCCCCAATCCAGCAGAGTATTGTCTGTGCGTGTGTATGTATGCGTGCATGCGTGTCTGTATTAGTGTGTATGAATGTGTGTGTGTATATATATGAGTGAGTGAGTGTGTGCATCTGTGTGCTTTTGTGTATGTGTAGGAGTGAGTGTGCCTTTGTGTGTATATGAGTGTGTCTCTGTATGTGTGTCGATGAGTGAGGGTGTGTGTGTGTCTGTGTCTTGATGAATGAGGGTGTGTGTGTGTGTGTCTGTGTCTAAATGAGTGAGGGTGTGTGTGTAGATGAGTGAGGGTGTGTGTGTTTGTGTCTGTGTCTAGATGAGTGAGGGCGTGTGTGTAGATGAGTGAGGGTGTGTGTGTAGATGAGTGAGGGCGTGTGTGTAGATGAGTGAGGGTGTGTGTGTAGATGAGTGAGGGCGTGTGTGTAGATGAGTGAGGGTGTGTGTGTAGATGAGTGAGGGTGTGTGTGTTTGTGTCTAGATGAGTGAGGGCGTGTGTGTAGATGAGTGAGGGTTTGTGCCTGTGTCTAGATGAGTGAGGGCGTGTGTGTTTGTGCACGTCTGTGTGTAGATGAATGAGGGTGTGTGTGTCTGTCTATGTTTGTGCCTGACTATTTGTTGTGACAACCATCCCAGTATTAAATACATGCACAGTCTATAATTTTAATGTAACCCTGTTATGGAACATTTAAAATCTGGATTTCACACATAGAGGCCACAGCCTATTTCAAAAAGGGAAAAGATGAGAAAAACTTAAAAATACCCTTGCTTATAGACAGAAGAGGAGAAACATGACAGAACTGAATTTGTCACTGTCTCCTGTCTGTAACATTAGACTAACAGTGTGGTGATGGGGCATTAGGATGGAAGAGTTTATTAGACAGCACAGAGAGCACATCACAGAACCAGTGAAAGATGCAGATTTCCTGAATAACTTTACTGAACCATTCCTGTTTTTACAAGAATCCGGCCAATTTTACTCTCTGGTTCCAGCCCAAACAAGAAGGTTATTATTTCCATTCCACACCTTCCCACAGAGGGAGGGAACCTCTTGACCACAGCTGGGTTGTTGTGTGTTCAGGGGCTAACTCAGTTTAGTCCTCAAAGTAATGCTGCTCGATTTCAGTGAACTTTCCGTAAGAACTGGTGACTTCCAGATTGGTCCATTTGCATTGTCAACACATGAGCTTCAAGTCCCATCCATATGAGAGTGGACCATGTGAGACTCTGACACAGCATGCTTCCAATTACAAGCTCAACAGTATCCATTTGTACACGTCCCTCCACCCCACTTCCAATTCGCAATGAGTTCATGCCCTGTGCAACCGTGGCCCGAACATAAATACCTCACTCCATCACTCCCTTACCCAAACCCGATAGCACTGCTCCAGGGGAAGAGTCTCAGAACATCCCACTTCAGAGCTGATTGCAGTTGGTACTAAAGGTGCAGGATCTAATCACGACAGACCAATGCTTTCCTGAACGCATCAGAGAAAAAGTATGAATCTCCCTCTCAGTTTTCCAGTCTGGATATGGGAATAGCATGGAAAAGCTGCAATAAGATAGATATTCAGCCATGGTCTAATTAAATGATAGAGCAGAATTGATGGGCTGAATGGCTTGCTGCTGTTCTTATGATCCAATGTCTGTTCCTCTCACAATCCAGCTACCCTGTGCCTCACAGTCGGTTCATCATTTCAGACAAACAGCAGCTTCCCGTCCCAAACCACCAGCAGTGTCCTGCCACAGTCAAACATTGGCATCCTACAACAACACCCTATCCCAGTCCCACACCAGAGACCTATCCCAGTCCCACACCAGAGCCCTATCCCAGTCCAACATCGGAGCCCTAGCCCAGTCCCACACCAGAGTCATATCTCAGTCCCACACCGGAGCCCTATCCCAGTCCAATGCTGGCACCCTATCCCAGTTTCACACCGGAGCCCTATCCCAGTCCCGCACCGGTGCCCTATCCCAGTCCAACGCCAGAGCCCCATCCCAGTCCAATGCTGGCACCCTATCCCAGTTCCACACCGGAGCCCTATCCCAGTCCCACACCGGAGCCCTATCCCAGTCCCACGCCAGAGCCCTATCCCAGTCCAACTCCAGAGCCCTATCCCAGTCCCACACCGGAGCCCTATCCCAGTCCCACACCGGAGTCCTATCCCAGTCCAACTCCAGAGCCCTATCCCAGTCCAACACCAGAGCCCTATCCCAGTCCAACGCCAGAGCCCTATCCCAATCCCACACCAGAGCCCTATCCCAGTCTAACGTCGGAGTGCTATTCCAGTCCAACATCGGAGCCCTATCCCAGTCCAACGCCAGAGCCCTATCCCAGTCCAACACCAGAGCCCTATCCCAGTCCAATGCCGGAGCGCTATCCTAATCCAACGTCGGAGTCCTATCCCAGTTCAATGCCGGAGCCCTAGCCCAGTCCCATGCCAGAGCCATATCTCAGTCCCACGCCAGAGCCCTATCCCAGTCCAACATCGGAGCCCTATCCCAGTCCAATGCTGGCACCCTATCCCAGTTTCACACCGGAGCCCTACCCCAGTCCCGCACCGGTGTCCTATCCCAGTCCAACGCCAGAGCCCCATCCCAGTCCAATGCTGGTACCCTATCCCAATTCCACACCAGAGCCCTATCCCAGTCCCACACCGGAGCCTTATCCCAGTCCCGCACCGGTGCCCTAACCCTGTCCAACACCGGTGCACTATCCCAGTCACACACCAGAGTCCTATCCCAGTCCAACGCCAGAGACCCATCCCAGTCCAATGCTGGCACCCTATCCCAGTTCCACACCAGAGCCCTAGCCCAGTCCAACACCAGAGCCCTATCCCAGTCCAACGCCAGAGCCCTATCCCAATCCCACACCAGAGCCCTATTCCAGTCCAACATCAGAGCCCTATCCCAGTCCAACGCTGGAGCCCTATCCTAGTCCAACGCCAGAGCTCTATCCCAGTCCAACACCAGAGCCCTATCCCAGTCCAATGCCGTAGCGCTATCCTAGTCCAACGTCGGAGTCCTATCCCAGTTCAATGCCGGAGCCCTAGCCCAGTCCCATGCCAGAGCCCTATCCCAGTCCCACGCCAGAGCCCTATCCCAGTCCAACATCGGAGCCCTAGCCCAGTCCCACACCAGAGTCATATCTCAGTCCCACACCGGAGCCCTATCCCAGTCCAATGCTGGCACCCTATCCCAGTTTCACACCGGAGCCCTATCCCAGTCCCACACCGGAGCCCTATCCCAGTCCCGCACCGGTGCCCTATCCCAGTCCAACGCCAGAGCCCCATCCCAGTCCAATGCTGGCACCCTATCCCAGTTCCACACCGGAGCCCTATCCCAGTCCCACACCGGAGCCCTATCCCAGTCCTGCACCGGTGCCCTATCCCAGTCCAACACCGGTGCACTATCCCAGTCACACACCAGAGCCCTATCCCAGTCCCACATCAGAGCTCTATCCCAGTCCCACATCAGAGCCCTATCCCAGTCCCAACTGGAGCACTATCCCAGTCCCACGCCAGAGCCCTATCCCAGTCCCACACCAGAGCCCTATCACAGTCCCACACCAGAGCACTATCCCAGTCCAACACCAGCGCAATATCCCAGTCCAACACCAGAGCCCTATCCCAGTCCAACACCAGAGCCCTATCCCAGCCAACACTAGAGCCCTATCACAGTCCAACGTTGGAGTGCTATTCTAGTCCAAAGCCGAGCTCTATCCCAATCCAACACCAGAGGCCTATCCCAGTCCCACGCCAGTGCCCTATCCCAGTTCAACGCCAGAGCCCTATCCCCGTCCCACGCCAGAGCCCTATCACAGTCCAACATCGGAGTGCTATTCCAGTCCAACGTCGGTGTCCTATCCCAGTTCAACACCAGAGCCCTATTCCTGTCCCACGCTGGAGTCTTATCCCAGTCCAACACCAGAGCCCTATCCCAGTCCCACGCCGGAGCCCTATCCCAGTCCAACGTCAGAGTGCTATTCCAGTCCAACGCCGAGCCCTATCCCAGTCCAACGCCAGAAGCCTATCCCAGTCCAACACCAGAGCCCTTTCCCAGTCCAACGTCGGAGTGCTATCCCAGTCCAATGTGGAGTGCTATTCCAGTCCCACGCCAGAGCCCTATCCCAGTCCAACGTCGGAGTACTATTCTAGTCCAACACCAGAGCCCTATTCCAGTCCCACGCTGGAGTCTTATCCCAGTCCCACACCAGAGCCCTATCCCAGTCCCACGCCAGAGCCCTATCCCAGTCCAACTCCAGAGCCCTATCCCAGTCCAATACCAGAGCCCTATCCCAGTCCCACGCCGGAGCCCTATTCCAGTCCCACGCCGGAGCCCTATCCCAATCCCATGCCGGCGCCCTATCCCAGTCCCATGCCAGAGCCCTATCCCAGTCCCACGCCAGAGCCCTATCCCAGTCCAACACTGGTGCCCTATTCCAGTCCAACACCAGAGCCCTATTCCAGTCCCATATCAGAGCTCTATCCCAGTCCCACATCAGAGCCCTATCCCAGTCCCAACTGGAGCACTATCCCAGTCCCACGCCAGAGCCCTATCCCAGTCCCACACCAGAGCCCTATCACAGTCCCACACCAGAGCACTATCCCAGTCCAACACCAGTGCACTATCCCAGTCCAACACCAGAGCCCTATCCCAGTCCAACACCAGAGCCCTATCCCAGTCCCACACTAGAGCCCTATCACAGTCCAACGTTGGAGTGCTATTCTAGTCAAAAGCCGAGCCCTATCCCAATCCAACACCAGAGCCCTATTCCAGTCCCATATCAGAGCTCTATCCCAGTCCCACATCAGAGCCCTATCCCAGTCCCAACTGGAGCACTATCCCAGTCCCACGCCAGAGCCCTATCCCAGTCCCACACCAGAGCCCTATCACAGTCCCACACCAGAGCACTATCCCAGTCCAACACCAGTGCACTATCCCAGTCCAACACCAGAGCCCTGTCCCAGTCCAACACCAGAGCCCTATCCCAGTCCCACGCCAGTGCCCTATCCCAGTTCAACGCCAGAGCCCTATCCCAGTCCCACGCCAGAGCCCTATCCCAGTCTAACGTCGGAGTGCTATTCCAGTCCAACGCTGAGCCCTATCCCAATCAAACACCAGAGCCCTATCCCAGTCACACGCCGGAGCCCTATCCCAGTCCAACGCCAGAGCCCTATCCCAGTTCCACACCAGACCCCTATCCCAGTCCCACGTCGGAGTGCTATTCCAGTCCAACTCCAGAGCCCTATCCCAGTCCAACACCAGAGCACTATCCCAGTCCAACACCAGAGCCCTATACCAGTCCCATGCCAGAGACCTATCCCAGTCCCACGCCAGTGCCCTATCCCAGTTCAACGCCAGAGCCCTATCCCAGTCCCACGCCAGAGCCCTATCCCAGTCTAACGTCGGAGTGCTATTCCAGTCCAACGCCGAGCCCTATCCCAGTCAAACACCAGAGCCCTATCCCAGTCACACGCCGGAGCCCTATCCCAGTCCAACGCCAGAGCCCTATCCCAGTTCCACACCAGACCCCTATCCCAGTCCCACGTCGGAGTGCTATTCCAGTCCAACTCCAGAGCCCTATCCCAGTCCAACACCAGAGCACTATCCCAGTCCAACACCAGAGCCCTATACCAGTCCCATGCCAGAGACCTATCCCAGTCCCACGTCCAGAGCCCTATCCCAGTCCAACGTCGGAGTGCTATTCCAGTCCAACGCCGAGCCCTATCCCAGTCCAACACCAGAAGCCGATCCCAGTCCAACACCAGAGCCCATTCCCAGTCCAACGTCGCAGTGCTATCCCAGTCCAATGTCGGAGTGCTATTCCAGTCCCACACCAGAGCACTATCCCAGTCCAACGCTGGAGTCTTACCCCAGTCCCACACCAGAGCACTAGCCCAGTCAAACACCAGAGCCCTACCCCAGTCCAACGCCGAGCCCTATCCCAGTCAAACACCAGAGCACTATCCCTGTCATATGCCGGAGCCCTATTCCAGTCCAACGCCAGAGCCCTATCCCAGTCCAACACCAGAGCCCTATCCCAGTCCAACATCGGAGTGCTATTCCAATCCAACGCTGGACCGCTATCCAAGTCCCACACCAGAGTCATATCCCAGTCCCACACCGGAGCCCTATCCCAGTCCAATACCAGAGTCCTATCCCAGTCCCAGGCCGGAGCCCTATCCCAGTCCAACACCAGAGCCCTATCCCAGTCCCACAGCGGAAACCTATCCCAGTCCCACAACGGAGCCCTATCCCAGTCCAATACCAGAGCACTATTCCAGTCCCACGCCAGAGCCCTATCCCAGTCCCACGCCGGAGCCCTATCCCAGTCCCACGCCAGAGCCCTATCCCAGTCCAACGCCGAGCCCTATCCCAGTCAAACACCAGAGCCCTATCCCAGTCCAACGCCGAGCCCTATCCCAGTCAAACACCAGAGCACTATCCCAGTCCAATGTCGGAGTGCTATTCCAGTCCCACACCAGAGCCCTATCCCAGTCCAACGTCGGAGTGCTATTCCAGTCCCACACCAGAGCCCTATCCCAGTCCAACGTCGGAGTGCTATTCCAGTCCAAAGTCGGTGTCCTATCCCAGTCCCAAGCCAGAGCCCTATCCCAGTCCAACTCCAGAGCCCTATCCCAGTCCCACACCGGAGCCCTATCCCAGTCCAACACCAGAGCCCTATCCCAGTCCAACACCAGTGCCCTATCCCAGTCCCACACCAGAGACCTATCCCAGTCCAACACCAGTGCCCTATCCCAGTCCAACACCAGAGCCCTATCCCAGTCCCACACCAGAGCACTATCCCAGTCCAACACCAGAGCCCTATTACAGTCCCATGCCAGAGACCTATCCCAGTCCCATGCCCAGAGCCCTATCCCAGTCCAACGTCGGAGTGCTATTCCAGTCCAACGCCGAGCCCTATCCCAGTCCAACGCCAGAAGCCGATCCCAGTCCAACACCAGAGCCCATTCCCAGTCCAACGTCGCAGTGCTATCCCAGTCCAATGTCGGAGTGCTATTCCAGTCCCACACCAGAGCCCTATCCCAGTCCAACGTCGGAGTGCTATTCCAGTCCAACGTCGGTGTCCTATCCCAGTCCAACACCAGAGCCCTATTCCAGTCCCACGCTGGAGTCTTATCCCAGTCCCACACCAGAGCCCTATCCCAATCCCACCCCTGAGCCCTATCCCAGTCCCACACCAGCGCCCTATCCCAGTCCCACGTCTGAGCCCTATCCCAGTCCCACGCCAGAGCCCTATCCCAGTCCAACTCCAGAGCTCTATCCCAGTCCAACTCCAGACCCCTAACCCAGTCCAACGCTGGAGCCCTATCCTAGTCCAACGCCAGAGCCCTAACCCAGTCCAAGACCAGAGCCCTATCCCAGTCCCATGCCAGAGCCCTATCCCAGTCCAACACCAGAGCCCTATCCCAGTCCCACACCAGAGCCCTATCCCAGTCCCACGCCAGAGCCCTATCCTAATCCAACTCCAGAGCCCTATCCCAGTCCCACACCGGAGCCCTATCCCAGTCCAACACCGGAGCCCTATCCCAGTCCAACACCAGTGCCCTATCCCAGTCCAACACCAGAGCCCTATCCCAGTCCCACACCAGAGATCTATCCCAATCCCACCCCTGAGCCCTATCCCAGTCCCACGCAAGCGCCCTATCCCAGTCCCACGTCTGAGCCCTATCCCAGTCCCACGCCAGAGCCCTATCCCAGTCCAACTGGACCGGGTCTACAGTCCAGTGGGCGGCACGGTGGCCCAGTGGTTAGCACTGCTGCCTCACAGCGCCTGTAGACCCGGGTTCAATTCCCGACTCAGGCGACTGACTGTGTGGAGTTTGCACATTCTCCCCGTGTCTGCGTGGGTTTCCTCCGGGTGCTCCGGTTTCCTCCCACAGTCCAAAGATGTGCGGGTCAGGTGAATTGGCCATGCTAAATTGCCCGTAGTGTTAGGTTAAAGGGGTGGATGTAGGGGTATGGGTGGGTTGCGCTTCGGCGGGTCGGTGTGGACTTGTTGGGCCGAAGGGCCTGTTTCCACACTGTAAGTAATCTAATCTAAAAAAAACTCCAGAGCCCAATTCCAGTCCAACTCCAGAGCCCTATCCCAGTCCAATGCCAGAGACCTATCCCAGTCCAACATAGAGCCTTATCCCAGTCCAACGCCACAGCCCTATCCCAGTCCAGCGCCAGAGCCCTATCCCAGTCCAATGCCAGAGCCCTATCCCAGTCCAACACCAGAGCCCTATCCCAGTCCCACACTGGAGCCCTACCCCAGTCCAACACCAGAGCCCTATCCCAGTCCAACACCAGAGACCTATCCAAATCCCACCCCTGAGCCCTATCCCAGTCCCACGCCAGAGCCCTATCTCAGTCCAACTCCAGAGCCCTATCCCAGTCCAACTCCAGAGCCCTAACTCAGTCCAACGCTGGAGCCCTATCCTAGTCCAACGCCAGAGCCCTATCCCAGTCCAACACCAGAGCCCTACCCCAGTCCAATGCCGGAGCCCTATCCCAGTCCAATGCCAGAGCCCTATCCCAGTCCAATGCCGGAGCCCTATCCCAGTCCCACACCAGAGCCCTATCCTAGTCCCACGCCAGAGCCCAATCCCAGTCCAACTCCAGAGCCCTATCCCAGTCCCACACCGGAGCCCTATCCCAGTCCAACACCGGAGCCCTATCCCAGTCCAACACCAGTGCCCTATCCCAGTCCCACGCCAGAGACCTATCCCAGTCCCACGCCAGAGCCCAATCCCAATCCCACCCCTGAGCCCTATCCCAGTCCCACGCCAGCACCCTATCCCAGTCCCACGTCTGAGCCCTATCCCAGTCCCACGCCAGAGCCCGATCCCAGTCCAACTCCAGAGCCCTATTCCAGTCCAACTCCAGACTCCTATCCAGTCCAACGCCAGAGACCTATCCCAGTTCAACACCAGAGCCCTATCCCAGTCCAACACCAAAGCCCTATCCCAGTCCAGCACCAGAGCTCTATCCCAGTCCAGCACCAGAGCCCTATCCCAGTCCAATGCCAGAGCCCTATCTCAGTCCAACACCAGAGCCCGATCCCAGTCCAATGCCGGAGCCCTATCCCAGTCCAACACCAGAGCCCTATCCCAGTCCCACGCCAGAGCCCAATCACAGTCCCACACCAGTGCACTATCCCAGTCCAACACCAGAGCCCTATCCCAGTCCAACACCGGAGCCCTATCCCAGTCGCACACCGGAGCCCTATCCTAGTCCAACACCAGAGCCCTATCCCAGTCCAACACTAGAGCCCTATCCCAGTCCAACACCAGTGCCCTATCCTTGTCCCACGCCAGAGCCCTATCCCAGTCACACGCCAGAGCCCAATCCCAATCCCACCCCTGAGCCCTATCCCAGTCCCACGCCAGCACCCTATCCCAGTCCCACGTCTGAGCCCTATCCCAGTCCCACGCCAGAGCCCGATCCCAGTCCAACTCCAGAGCCCTATTCCAGTCCAACTCCAGACCCCTATCCAGTCCAACGCCAGAGACCTATCCCAGTCCAACACCAGAGCCCTATCCCAGTCCAACACCAAAGCCCTATCCCAGTCCAGCACCAGAGCTCTATCCCAGTCCAGCGCCAGAGCCCTATCCCAGTCCAATGCCAGAGCCCTACCTCAGTCCAAAGCAGGAGCCCGATCCCAGTCCAATGCCGGAGCCCTATCCCAGTCCAACACCAGAGCCCTATCCCAGTCCCACGCCAGAGCCCTATCCCAGTCCAACTCCAGAGCCCTATCCCAGTCCCACACCGGAGCCCTATCCCAGTCGCACACCGGAGCCCTATCCTAGTCCAACACCAGAGCCCTATCCCAGTCCAACACCAGAGCCCTATCCCAGTCCAACACCAGTGCCCTATCCTAGTCCCACACCAGAGCCCTACCCCAGTCCAATGCCGGAGCCCTATCCCAGTCCAATGCCAGAGCCCTATCCCAGTCCAATGCCGGAGCCCTATCCCAGTCCCACACCAGAGCCCTATCCTAGTCCCACGCCAGAGCCCAATCCCAGTCCAACTCCAGAGCCCTATCCCAGTCCCACACCGGAGCCCTATCCCAGTCCAACACCGGAGCCCTATCCCAGTCCAACACCAGTGCCCTATCCCAGTCCCACGCCAGAGCCCTATCCCAGTCCCACGCCAGAGCCCAATCCCAATCCCACCCCTGAGCCCTATCCCAGTCCCACGCCAGCACCCTATCCCAGTCCCACGTCTGAGCCCTATCCCAGTCCCACGCCAGAGCCCGATCCCAGTCCAACTCCAGAGCCCTATTCCAGTCCAACTCCAGACCCCTATCCAGTCCAACGCCAGAGACCTATCCCAGTCCAACACCAGAGCCCTATCCCAGTCCAACACCAAAGCCCTATCCCAGTCCAGCACCAGAGCTCTATCCCAGTCCAGCACCAGAGCCCTATCCCAGTCCAATGCCAGAGCCCTATCTCAGTCCAACACCAGAGCCCGATCCCAGTCCAATGCCGGAGCCCTATCCCAGTCCAACACCAGAGCCCTATCCCAGTCCCACGCCAGAGCCCTATCACAGTCCCACACCAGTGCACTATCCCAGTCCAACACCAGAGCCCTATCCCAGTCCAACACCGGAGCCCTATCCCAGTCGCACACCGGAGCCCTATCCTAGTCCAACACCAGAGCCCTATCCCAGTCCAACACTAGAGCCCTATCCCAGTCCAACACCAGTGCCCTATCCTGGTCCCACGCCAGAGCCCTATCCCAGTCCCACGCCAGAGCCCAATCCCAATCCCACCCCTGAGCCCTATCCCAGTCCCACGCCAGCACCCTATCCCAGTCCCACGTCTGAGCCCTATCCCAGTCCCACGCCAGAGCCCGATCCCAGTCCAACTCCAGAGCCCTATTCCAGTCCAACTCCAGACCCCTATCCAGTCCAACGCCAGAGACCTATCCCAGTCCAACACCAGAGCCCTATCCCAGTCCAACACCAAAGCCCTATCCCAGTCCAGCACCAGAGCTCTATCCCAGTCCAGCGCCAGAGCCCTATCCCAGTCCAATGCCAGAGCCCTATCTCAGTCCAACGCAGGAGCCCGATCCCAGTCCAATGCCGGAGCCCTATCCCAGTCCAACACCAGAGCCCTATCCCAGTCCCACGCCAGAGCCCTATCCCAGTCCAACTCCAGAGCCCTATCCCAGTCCCACACCGGAGCCCTATCCCAGTCGCACACCGGAGCCCTATCCCAGTCCAACACCAGAGCCCTATCCCAGTCCAACACCAGTGCCCTATCCTAGTCCCACACCAGAGCCCTATCACAGTCCCACACCAGTGCACTATCCCAGTCCAACACCAGAGCCCTATCCCAGTCCAACACCAGAGCCCTATCCCAGTCCAACACCAGAGCCCTATCCCAGCCAGCGCCAGAGCCCTATCCCAGTCCCACACTAGAGCCCTATCACAGTCCAACGTCGGAGTGCTATTCTAGTCCAAAGCCGAGCCCTGTCCCAGTCCCACGCCAGAGCCCTATCCCAGTCCCACGCCAGAGCCCTATCCCAGTCCAACTCCAGAGCCCTATCCCAGTCCCACACCGGAGCCCTATCCCAGTCGCACACCGGAGCCCTATCCCAGTCCAACACCAGAGCCCTATCCCAGTCCAACACCAGTGCCCTATCCTAGTCCCACACCAGAGCCCTATCACAGTCCCACACCAGTGCACTATCCCAGTCCAACACCAGAGCCCTATCCCAGTCCAACACCAGAGCCCTATCCCAGTCCAACACCAGAGCCCTATCCCAGCCAGCGCCAGAGCCCTATCCCAGTCCCACACTAGAGCCCTATCACAGTCCAACGTCGGAGTGCTATTCTAGTCCAAAGCCGAGCCCTGTCCCAGTCCAACGCCAGAGCCCTATCCCAGTCCCACGCCAGAGCCCTATCCCAGTCCCACGCCAGAGCCCTATCCCAGTCTAACGTCGGAGTGCTATTCCAGTCCAACGCCGAGCCCTATCCCAGTCAAACATCAGAGCCCTATCCCAGTCACACGCCGGAGCCCTATCCCAGTCCAACGCCAGAGCCCTATCCCAGTTCCACACCAGTGCCCTATCCCAGTCCCACGTCGGAGTGCTATTCCAGACCAACTGCAGAGCCCTATTCCAGTCCAACGCCGGAGCCCTATCCCAGTCCAACACCAGAGCCCTATCCCAGTCCCACGCCAGAGCCCTATCACAGTCCCACACCAGTGCACTATCCCAGTCCAACACCAGAGCCCTATCCCAGTCCAACACCGGAGCCCTATCCCAGTCGCACACCGGAGCCCTATCCTAGTCCAACACCAGAGCCCTATCCCAGTCCAACACCAGAGCCCTATCCCAGTCCAACACCAGTGCCCTATCCTAGTCCCACACCAGAGCCCTATCACAGTCCCACACCAGTGCACTATCCCAGTCCAACACCAGAGCCCTATCCCAGTCCAACACCAGAGCCCTATCCCAGTCCAACACCAGAGCCCTATCCCAGCCAGCGCCAGAGCCCTATCCCAGTCCCACACTAGAGCCCTATCACAGTCCAACGTCGGAGTGCTATTCTAGTCCAAAGCCGAGCCCTGTCCCAGTCCAACGCCAGAGCCCTATCCCAGTCCCACGCCAGAGCCCTAACCCAGTCCAACACCAGAGCCCTATCCCAGTCCAATGCCGGAGCCCTAGCCCAGTCCAACACCAGAGCACTATCCCAGTCCAACACCAGAGCCCTATACCAGTCCCATGCCAGAGACCTATCCCAGTCCCACGCCCAGAGCCCTATCCCAGTCCAACGCCAGAAGCCGATCCCAGTCCAACACCAGAGCCCTATCCCAGTCCAACGTCGTAGTGCTATCCCAGTCCAATGTCGGAGTGCTATTCCAGTCCCACACCAGAGCCCTATCCCAGTCCAACGTCGGAGTGCTATTCCAGTCCAACGTCGGTGTCCTATCCCAGTCCAACACCAGAGCCCTATTCCAGTCCCACGCTGGAGTCTTATCCCAGTCCCACACCAGAGCACTAGCCCAGTCCAACACAAGAGCCCTATCCCAGTCCAACGCCGAGCCCTATCCCAGTCAAACACCAGAGCACTATCTCTGTCATATGCCGGAGCCCTATTCCAGTCCAACGCCGGAGCCCTATCCCAGTCCAACACCAGAGCCCTATCCCAGTCCCACGCCAGAGCCCTATCACAGTCCCACACCAGTGCACTATCCCAGTCCAACACCAGAGCCCTATCCCAGTCCAACACCGGAGCCCTATCCCAGTCGCACACCGGAGCCCTATCCTAGTCCAACACCAGAGCCCTATCCCAGTCCAACACTGGAGCCCTATCCCAGTCCAACACCAGTACCCTATCCTGGTCCCACATCTGAGCCCTATCCCAGTCCCACGCCAGAGCCCGATCCCAGTTCAACTCCAGAGCCCTATTCCAGTCCAACTCCAGACCCCTATCCAGTCCAACGCCAGAGACCTATCCCAGTCCAACACCAGAGCCCTATCCCAGTCCAACACCAAAGCCCTATCCCAGTCCAGCACCAGAGCTCTATCCCAGTCCAGCGCCAGAGCCCTATCCCAGTCCAATGCCAGAGCCCTATCTCAGTCCAACGCCAGAGCCCGATCCCAGTCCAATGCCGGAGCCCTATCCCAGTCCAACACCAGAGCCCTATCCCAGTCCCACGCCAGAGCCCTATCCCAGTCCAACTCCAGAGCCCTATCCCAGTCCCACACCGGAGCCCTATCCCAGTCGCACACCGGAGCCCTATCCTAGTCCAACACCAGAGCCCTATCCCAGTCCAACACCAGAGCCCTATCCCAGTCCAACACCAGTGCCCTATCCTAGTCCCACACCAGAGCCCTATCACAGTCCCACACCAGTGCACTATCCCAGTCCAACACCAGAGCCCTATCCCAGTCCAACACCAAAGCCCTATCCCAGTCCAGCACCAGAGCTCTATCCCAGTCCAGCGCCAGAGCCCTATCCCAGTCCAATGCCAGAGCCCTATCTCAGTCCAACGCCAGAGCCCGATCCCAGTCCAATGCCGGAGCCCTATCCCAGTCCAACACCAGAGCCCTATCCCAGTCCCACGCCAGAGCCCTATCCCAGTCCAACTCCAGAGCCCTATCCCAGTCCCACACCGGAGCCCTATCCCAGTCGCACACCGGAGCCCTATCCTAGTCCAACACCAGAGCCCTATCCCAGTCCAACACCAGAGCCCTATCCCAGTCCAACACCAGAGCCCTATCCCAGTCCAACACCAGTGCCCTATCCTAGTCCCACACCAGAGCCCTATCACAGTCCCACACCAGTGCACTATCCCAGTCCAACACCAGAGCCCTATCCCAGTCCAACACCAGAGCACTATCCCAGTCCAACACCAGAGCCCTATCCCAGCCAGCGCCAGAGCCCTATCCCAGTCCCACACTAGAGCCCTATCACAGTCCAACGTCGGAGTGCTATTCTAGTCCAAAGCCGAGCCCTGTCCCAGTCCAACGCCAGAGCCCTATCCCAGTCCCACGCCAGAGCCCTATCCCAGTCCCACGCCAGAGCCCTATCCCAGTCTAACGTCGGAGTGCTATTCCAGTCCAACGCCGAGCCCTATCCCAGTCAAACACCAGAGCCCTATCCCAGTCACACGCCGGAGCCCTATCCCAGTCCAACGCCAGAGCCCTATCCCAGTTCCACACCAGACCCCTATCCCAGTCCCACGTCGGAGTGCTATTCCAGACCAACTGCAGAGCCCTATCCCAGTCCAACACCAGAGCACTATCCCAGTCCAACACCAGAGCCCTATCCCAGTCTAACGTCGGAGTGCTATTCCAGTCCAACGCCGAGCCCTATCCCAGTCAAACACCAGAGCCCTATCCCAGTCACACGCCGGAGCCCTATCCCAGTCCAACGCCAGAGCCCTATCCCAGTTCCACACCAGACCCCTATCCCAGTCCCACGTCGGAGTGCTATTCCAGACCAACTGCAGAGCCCTATCCCAGTCCAACACCAGAGCACTATCCCAGTCCAACACCAGAGCCCTATACCAGTCCCATGCCAGAGACCTATCCCAGTCCCATGCCCAGAGCACTATCCCAGTCCAACGCCAGAAGCCGATCCCAGTCCAACACCAGAGCCCATTCCCAGTCCAACGTCGTAGTGCTACCCTAGTCCAATGTCGGAGTGCTATTCCAGTCCCAGACCAGAGCCCTATCCCAGGCCAACGTCGGAGTGCTATTCCAGTCCAACGCCGAGCCCTATCCCAGTCCAACGCCAGAAGCCGATCCCAGTCCAACACCAGAGCCCTATCCCAGTCCAACGTCGTAGTGCTATCCCAGTCCAATGTCGGAGTGCTATTCCAGTCCCACACCAGAGCACTATCCCAGTCCAATGTCGGAGTGCTATTCCAGTCCAACGTCGGTGTCCTATCCCAGTCCAACACCAGAGCCCTATTCCAGTCCCACGCTGGAGTCTTATCCCAGTCCCACACCAGAGCACTAGCCCAGTCCAACACCAGAGCCCTATCCCAGTCCAACGCCGAGCCCTATCCCAGTCAAACACCAGAGCACTATCCCTGTCATATGCCGGAGCCCTATTCCAGTCCAACGCCGGAGCCCTATCCCAGTCCAACACCAGAGCCCTATCCCAGTCCAACATCGGTGTGCTATTCCAGTCCAATGCTGGACCGCTATCCAAGTCCCACACCAGAGTCATATCCCAGTCCCACACTGGAGCCCTATCCCAGTCCAATACCAGAGTCCTATCCCAGTCCCAGGCCGGAGCCCTATCCCAGTCCAACACCAGAGCCCTATCCCAGTCCCACAGCGGAAACCTATCCCAGTCCCACAGCGGAAACCTATCCCAGTCCCACAACGGAGCCCTATCCCAGTCCAATACCAGAGCACTATTCCAGTCCCACGCCTGAGCCCTATCCCAGTCCCACGCCGGAGCCCTATCCCAGTCCAATACCAGAGCACTATTCCAGTCCCACGCCTGAGCCCTATCCCAGTCCCACGCCAGAGCCCTATCCCAGTCCCACGCCAGAGCCCTATCCCAGTCCAACGCCAGAGCCCTATCCCAGTCAAACACCAGAGCCCTATCCCAGTCCAACGCCGAGCCCTATCCCAGTCCCACACCAGAGCACTATCCCTGTCATATGCCGGAGCCCTATTCCAGTCCAACACCAGAGCCCTATCCCAGTCCAATGTCGGAGTGCTATTCCAGTCCCACACCAGAGCCCTATCCCAGTCCAACGTTGGAGTTCTATTCCAGTCCCACACCAGAGCCCTATCCCAGTCCCACACCAGAGCCCTATCCCAGTCCCACGCCAGAGCCCTATCCCAATCCAACTCCAGAGCCCTATCCCAGTCCCACACCGGAGCCCTATCCCAGTCCCACACCGGAGCCCTATCCCAGTCCAACACCGGAGCCCTATCCCAGTCCAACACCAGTGCCCAATCCCAGTCCAACACCAGAGCCCTATCCCAGTCCCACACCAGAGACCTATCCCAATAACACCCCTAAGCCCTATCCCAGTCCCACGCTAGCGCCCTATCCCAGTCCCACGTCTGAGCCCTATCCCAGTCCCATGCCAGAGCCCTATCCCAGTCCAACTCCAGAGCACTATTCCAGTCCCACGCCTGAGCCCTATCCCAGTCCCACGCCAGAGCCCTATCCCAGTCCCACGCCAGAGCCCTATCCCAGTCCAACGCCAGAGCCCTATCCCAGTCAAACACCAGAGCCCTATCCCAGTCCAACGCCGAGCCCTATCCCAGTCCCACACCAGAGCACTATCCCTGTCATATGCCGGAGCCCTATTCCAGTCCAACACCAGAGCCCTATCCCAGTCCAATGTCGGAGTGCTATTCCAGTCCCACACCAGAGCCCTATCCCAGTCCAACGTTGGAGTTCTATTCCAGTCCCACACCAGAGCCCTATCCCAGTCCAACGTCGGAGTGCTATTCCAGTCCAAAGTCGGTGTCCTATCCCAGTCCCAAGCCAGAGCCCTATCCCAGTCCAACTCCAGAGCCCTATCCCAGTCCAACACCAGAGCCCTATCCCAGTCCAACACCAGTGCCTTATCCCAGTCCCACACCAGAGACCTATCCCAGTTCAACACCAGTGCCCTATCCCAGTCCAACACCAGAGCCCTATCCCAGTCCCACACCAGAGACCTATCCCAATCCCACCCCTGAGCCCTATCCCAGTCCCAGGCCAGCGACCTATCCCAGTCCCACGTCTGAGCCCTATCCCAGTCCCACGCCAGAGCCCTAACCCAGTCCAACACCAGAGCCCTATCCCAGTCCAATGCCGGAGCCCTAGCCCAGTCCAATGCCAGAGCCCTATCACAGTCCAACACCAGAGCCCTATCCCAGTCTCACACCAGAGCCCTATCCCAGTCCCACGCCAGAGCCCTATCCCAATCCAACTCCAGAGCCCTATCCCAGTCCCACACCGGAGCCCTATCCCAGTCCCACACCGGGGCCCTATCCCAGTCCAACACCGGAGCCCTATCCCAGTCCAACACCAGTGCCCAATCCCAGTCCAACACCAGAGCCCTATCCCAGTCCCACACCAGAGACCTATCCCAATAACACCCCTGAGCCCTATCCCAGTCCCACGCTAGCGCCCTATCCCAGTCCCACGTCTGAGCCCTATCCCAGTCCCACGCCAGAGCCCTATCCCAGTCCAACTCCAGAGCCCTATTCCAGTCCAACTCCAGAGCCTTATCCCAGTCCAACGCCAGAGCCCTATCCCAGTCCAGCGCCAGAGCCCTATCCCAGTCCAGCGCCAGAGCCCTATCCCAGTCCAAGGCCAGAGCCCTATCCCAGTCCAAAGCCAGAGCCCTATCCCAGTCCAATGCCGCAGCCCTATCCCAGTCCAACACCAGAGCCCTATCCCAGTCCAACACCAGAGCCCTATCCCAGTCCCACACTGGAGCCCTATCCCAGTCCAACACCAGAGCCCTATCCCAGTCCAACACCAGTGCCCTATACCAGTCCCACACAGAGACCTATCCTAGTCCAACACCAGTGCCCTATCCCAGTCCAACACCAGAGACCTATCCCAGTCCCACACCAGAGACCTATCCCAATCCCACCCCTGAGCCCTATCCCAGTCCCACGCCAGCGCCCTATCCCAGTCCCACGTCTGAGCCCTATCCCAGCCCCATGCCAGAGCACTATCCCAGTCCAACTCCACAGCCCTATCCCAGTCCAACTCCAGAGCCCTAACCCAGTCCAACGCTGGAGCCCTATCCTAGTCCAACGCCAGAGCCCTATCCCAGTCCCACACCGGAGCCCTATCCCAGTCCCACACCGGAGCCATATCGCAGTCCAACACCAGAGCCGTATGCCAGTCCAACACCAGAGCCGTATCCCAGTCCAACACCAGAGCCCTATCCCAGTCCAACACCAGTGCCCTATCCCAGTCCCATACCAGAGACCTATCCCAGTCCAACACCAGGGCCCTATCCCAGTCCAACACCAGAGCCCTATCCCAGTCCCACACCAGAGACCGATCCAAATCCCATCCCCTGAGCCCTATCCCAGTCCCACCCCAGAGCCCTATCCCAGTCCAACTCCAGAGCCCTAACCCAGTCCAACGCTGGAGCCCTATCCTAGTCCAACGCCAGAGCCCTCTCTCAGTCCAACACCAGAGCCCTACCCCAGTCCAATGCCGGAGCCCTATCCCAGTCCAATACCAGAGCCCTATCCCAGTCCAATGCCGGAGCCCTATCCCAGTCCCACGCCAGAGCCCTATCCTAGTCCCACCCTAGAGCCCAATCACAGTCCAACTCCAGAGCCCTATCCCAGTCCCACACCGGAGCCCTGTCCCAGTCCAACACCGGAGCCCTGTCCCAGTCCAACACCGGAGCCCTATCCCAGTCCAACACCAGTGCCCTATCCCAGTCCAACACCAGAGCCCTATCCCAGTCCCACACCAGAGACCTATCCCAATCCCACCCCTGAGCCCTATCCCAGTCCCAAGCCAGCACCCTATCCCAGTCCCACGTCTGAGCCCTATCACAGTCCCACACCAGTGCACTAACCCAGTCCAACACCAGAGCCCTATCCCAGTCCAACACCAGAGCCCTATCCCAGTCCAACACCAGAGCCCTATCCCAGCCAGCGCCAGAGCCCTATCCCAGTCCCACACTAGAGCCCTATCACAGTCCAACGTCGGAGTGCTATTCTAGTCCAAAGCCGAGCCCTGTCCCAGTCCAACGCCAGAGCCCTATCCCAGTCCCACGCCAGAGCCCTATCCCAGTCCCACGCCAGAGCCCTATCCCAGTCTAACGTCGGAGTGCTATTCCAGTCCAACGCCGAGCCCTATCCCAGTCAAACACCAGAGCCCTATCCCAGTCACACGCCGGAGCCCTATCCCAGTCCAATGCCAGAGCCCTATCCCAGTTCCACACCAGACCCCTATCCCAGTCCCACGTCGGAGTGCTATTCCAGACCAACTGCAGAGCCCTATCCCAGTCCAACACCAGAGCACTATCCCAGTCCAACACCAGAGCCCTATACCAGTCCCATGCCAGAGACCTATCCCAGTCCCATGCCCAGAGCACTATCCCAGTCCAACGCCAGAAGCCGATCCCAGTCCAACACCAGAGCCCATTCCCAGTCCAACGTCGTAGTGCTACCCTAGTCCAATGTCGGAGTGCTATTCCAGTCCCAGACCAGAGCCCTATCCCAGGCCAACGTCGGAGTGCTATTCCAGTCCAACGCCGAGCCCTATCCCAGTCCAACGCCAGAAGCCGATCCCAGTCCAACACCAGAGCCCTATCCCAGTCCAACGTCGTAGTGCTATCCCAGTCCAATGTCGGAGTGCTATTCCAGTCCCACACCAGAGCACTATCCCAGTCCAACGTCGGAGTGCTATTCCAGTCCAACGTCGGTGTCCTATCCCAGTCCAACACCAGAGCCCTATTCCAGTCCCACGCTGGAGTCTTATCCCAGTCCCACACCAGAGCACTAGCCCAGTCCAACACCAGAGCCCTATCCCAGTCCAACGCCAGAGCCCTATCCCAGTTCCACACCAGACCCCTATCCCAGTCCCACGTCGGAGTGCTATTCCAGACCAACTGCAGAGCCCTATCCCAGTCCAACACCAGAGCACTATCCCAGTCCAACACCAGAGCCCTATCCCAGTCCCACACCAGAGACCTATCCCAATAACACCCCTGAGCTCTATCCCAGTCCCACGCTAGCGCCCTATCCCAGTCCCACGTCTGAGCCCTATCCCAGTCCCACGCCAGAGCCCTATCCCAGTCCAACTCCAGAGCCCTATTCCAGTCCAACTCCAGAGCCCTATCCCAGTCCAATGCCAGAGACCTATCCCAGTCCAACACCAGAGCCTTATCCCAGTCCAACGCCAGAGCCCTATCCCAGTCCAGCGCCAGAGCCCTATCCCAGTCCAGCGCCAGAGCCCTATCCCAGTCCAAGGCCAGAGCCCTATCCCAGTCCAAAGCCAGAGCCCTATCCCAGTCCAATGCCGCAGCCCTATCCCAGTCCAACACCAGAGCCCTATCCCAGTCCAACACCAGAGCCCTATCCCAGTCCCACACTGGAGCCCTATCCCAGTCCAACACCAGAGCCCTATCCCAGTCCAACACCAGTGCCCTATACCAGTCCCACACAGAGACCTATCCTAGTCCAACACCAGTGCCCTATCCCAGTCCAACACCAGAGACCTATCCCAGTCCCACACCAGAGACCTATCCCAATCCCACCCCTGAGCCCTATCCCAGTCCCACGCCAGCGCCCTATCCCAGTCCCACGTCTGAGCCCTATCCCAGCCCCATGCCAGAGCACTATCCCAGTCCAACTCCACAGCCCTATCCCAGTCCAACTCCAGAGCCCTAACCCAGTCCAACGCTGGAGCCCTATCCTAGTCCAACGCCAGAGCCCTATCCCAGTCCCACACCGGAGCCCTATCCCAGTCCCACACCGGAGCCATATCGCAGTCCAACACCAGAGCCGTATGCCAGTCCAACACCAGAGCCGTATCCCAGTCCAACACCAGAGCCCTATCCCAGTCCAACACCAGTGCCCTATCCCAGTCCCATACCAGAGACCTATCCCAGTCCAACACCAGGGCCCTATCCCAGTCCAACACCAGAGCCCTATCCCAGTCCCACACCAGAGACCGATCCAAATCCCATCCCCTGAGCCCTATCCCAGTCCCACCCCAGAGCCCTATCCCAGTCCAACTCCAGAGCCCTAACCCAGTCCAACGCTGGAGCCCTATCCTAGTCCAACGCCAGAGCCCTCTCTCAGTCCAACACCAGAGCCCTACCCCAGTCCAATGCCGGAGCCCTATCCCAGTCCAATACCAGAGCCCTATCCCAGTCCAATGCCGGAGCCCTATCCCAGTCCCACGCCAGAGCCCTATCCTAGTCCCACCCTAGAGCCCAATCACAGTCCAACTCCAGAGCCCTATCCCAGTCCCACACCGGAGCCCTGTCCCAGTCCAACACCGGAGCCCTGTCTCAGTCCAACACCGGAGCCCTATCCCAGTCCAACACCAGTGCCCTATCCCAGTCCAACACCAGAGCCCTATCCCAGTCCCACACCAGAGACCTATCCCAATCCCACCCCTGAGCCCTATCCCAGTCCCAAGCCAGCACCCTATCCCAGTCCCACGTCTGAGCCCTATCACAGTCCCACACCAGTGCACTATCCCAGTCCAACACCAGAGCCCTATCCCAGTCCAACACCAGAGCCCTATCCCAGTCCAACACCAGAGCCCTATCCCAGCCAGCGCCAGAGCCCTATCCCAGTCCCACACTAGAGCCCTATCACAGTCCAACGTCGGAGTGCTATTCTAGTCCAAAGCCGAGCCCTGTCCCAGTCCAACGCCAGAGCCCTATCCCAGTCCCACGCCAGAGCCCTATCCCAGTCCCACGCCAGAGCCCTATCCCAGTCTAACGTCGGAGTGCTATTCCAGTCCAACGCCGAGCCCTATCCCAGTCAAACACCAGAGCCCTATCCCAGTCACACGCCGGAGCCCTATCCCAGTCCAATGCCAGAGCCCTATCCCAGTTCCACACCAGACCCCTATCCCAGTCCCACGTCGGAGTGCTATTCCAGACCAACTGCAGAGCCCTATCCCAGTCCAACACCAGAGCACTATCCCAGTCCAACACCAGAGCCCTATACCAGTCCCATGCCAGAGACCTATCCCAGTCCCATGCCCAGAGCACTATCCCAGTCCAACGCCAGAAGCCGATCCCAGTCCAACACCAGAGCCCATTCCCAGTCCAACGTCGTAGTGCTACCCTAGTCCAATGTCGGAGTGCTATTCCAGTCCCAGACCAGAGCCCTATCCCAGGCCAACGTCGGAGTGCTATTCCAGTCCAACGCCGAGCCCTATCCCAGTCCAACGCCAGAAGCCGATCCCAGTCCAACACCAGAGCCCTATCCCAGTCCAACGTCGTAGTGCTATCCCAGTCCAATGTCGGAGTGCTATTCCAGTCCCACACCAGAGCACTATCCCAGTCCAACGTCGGAGTGCTATTCCAGTCCAACGTCGGTGTCCTATCCCAGTCCAACACCAGAGCCCTATTCCAGTCCCACGCTGGAGTCTTATCCCAGTCCCACACCAGAGCACTAGCCCAGTCCAACACCAGAGCCCTATCCCAGTCCAACGCCAGAGCCCTATCCCAGTTCCACACCAGACCCCTATCCCAGTCCCACGTCGGAGTGCTATTCCAGACCAACTGCAGAGCCCTATCCCAGTCCAACACCAGAGCACTATCCCAGTCCAACACCAGAGCCCTATACCAGTCCCATGCCAGAGACCTATCCCAGTCCCATGCCCAGAGCACTATCCCAGTCCAACGCCAGAAGCCGATCCCAGTCCAACACCAGAGCCCATTCCCAGTCCAACGTCGTAGTGCTACCCTAGTCCAATGTCGGAGTGCTATTCCAGTCCCAGACCAGAGCCCTATCCCAGGCCAACGTCGGAGTGCTATTCCAGTCCAACGCCGAGCCCTATCCCAGTCCAACGCCAGAAGCCGATCCCAGTCCAACACCAGAGCCCTATCCCAGTCCAACGTCGTAGTGCTATCCCAGTCCAATGTCGGAGTGCTATTCCAGTCCCACACCAGAGCACTATCCCAGTCCAACGTCGGAGTGCTATTCCAGTCCAACGTCGGTGTCCTATCCCAGTCCAACACCAGAGCCCTATTCCAGTCCCACGCTGGAGTCTTATCCCAGTCCCACACCAGAGCACTAGCCCAGTCCAACACCAGAGCCCTATCCCAGTCCAACGCCGAGCCCTATCCCAGTCAAACACCAGAGCACTATCCCTGTCATATGCCGGAGCCCTATTCCAGTCCAACGCCGGAGCCCTATCCCAGTCCAACACCAGAGCCCTATCCCAGTCCAACATCGGTGTGCTATTCCAGTCCAATGCTGGACCGCTATCCAAGTCCCACACCAGAGTCATATCCCAGTCCCACACTGGAGCCCTATCCCAGTCCAATACCAGAGTCCTATCCCAGTCCCAGGCCGGAGCCCTATCCCAGTCCAACACCAGAGCCCTATCCCAGTCCCACAGCGGAAACCTATCCCAGTCCCACAGCGGAAACCTATCCCAGTCCCACAACGGAGCCCTATCCCAGTCCAATACCAGAGCACTATTCCAGTCCCACGCCTGAGCCCTATCCCAGTCCCACGCCGGAGCCCTATCCCAGTCCAATACCAGAGCACTATTCCAGTCCCACGCCTGAGCCCTATCCCAGTCCCACGCCAGAGCCCTATCCCAGTCCCACGCCAGAGCCCTATCCCAGTCCAACGCCAGAGCCCTATCCCAGTCAAACACCAGAGCCCTATCCCAGTCCAACGCCGAGCCCTATCCCAGTCCCACACCAGAGCACTATCCCTGTCATATGCCGGAGCCCTATTCCAGTCCAACACCAGAGCCCTATCCCAGTCCAATGTCGGAGTGCTATTCCAGTCCCACACCAGAGCCCTATCCCAGTCCAACGTTGGAGTTCTATTCCAGTCCCACACCAGAGCCCTATCCCAGTCCCACACCAGAGCCCTATCCCAGTCCCACGCCAGAGCCCTATCCCAATCCAACTCCAGAGCCCTATCCCAGTCCCACACCGGAGCCCTATCCCAGTCCCACACCGGAGCCCTATCCCAGTCCAACACCGGAGCCCTATCCCAGTCCAACACCAGTGCCCAATCCCAGTCCAACACCAGAGCCCTATCCCAGTCCCACACCAGAGACCTATCCCAATAACACCCCTAAGCCCTATCCCAGTCCCACGCTAGCGCCCTATCCCAGTCCCACGTCTGAGCCCTATCCCAGTCCCACGCCAGAGCCCTATCCCAGTCCAACTCCAGAGCACTATTCCAGTCCCACGCCTGAGCCCTATCCCAGTCCCACGCCAGAGCCCTATCCCAGTCCCACGCCAGAGCCCTATCCCAGTCCAACGCCAGAGCCCTATCCCAGTCAAACACCAGAGCCCTATCCCAGTCCAACGCCGAGCCCTATCCCAGTCCCACACCAGAGCACTATCCCTGTCATATGCCGGAGCCCTATTCCAGTCCAACACCAGAGCCCTATCCCAGTCCAATGTCGGAGTGCTATTCCAGTCCCACACCAGAGCCCTATCCCAGTCCAACGTTGGAGTTCTATTCCAGTCCCACACCAGAGCCCTATCCCAGTCCAACGTCGGAGTGCTATTCCAGTCCAAAGTCGGTGTCCTATCCCAGTCCCAAGCCAGAGCCCTATCCCAGTCCAACTCCAGAGCCCTATCCCAGTCCAACACCAGAGCCCTATCCCAGTCCAACACCAGAGCCCTATCCCAGTCCAACACCAGTGCCTTATCCCAGTCCCACACCAGAGACCTATCCCAGTTCAACACCAGTGCCCTATCCCAGTCCCACGCCAGAGCCCTATCCCAGTCCCACACCAGAGACCTATCCCAATCCCACCCCTGAGCCCTATCCCAGTCCCAGGCCAGCGACCTATCCCAGTCCCACGTCTGAGCCCTATCCCAGTCCCACGCCAGAGCCCTAACCCAGTCCAACACCAGAGCCCTATCCCAGTCCAATGCCGGAGCCCTAGCCCAGTCCAATGCCAGAGCCCTATCACAGTCCAACACCAGAGCCCTATCCCAGTCTCACACCAGAGCCCTATCCCAGTCCCACGCCAGAGCCCTATCCCAATCCAACTCCAGAGCCCTATCCCAGTCCCACACCGGAGCCCTATCCCAGTCCCACACCGGAGCCCTATCCCAGTCCAACACCGGAGCCCTATCCCAGTCCAACACCAGTGCCCAATCCCAATCCAACACCAGAGCCCTATCCCAGTCCCACACCAGAGACCTATCCCAATAACACCCCTGAGCCCTATCCCAGTCCCACGCTAGCGCCCTATCCCAGTCCCACGTCTGAGCCCTATCCCAGTCCCACGCCAGAGCCCTATCCCAGTCCAACTCCAGAGCCCTATTCCAGTCCAACTCCAGAGCCCTATCCCAGTCCAATGCCAGAGACCTATCCCAGTCCAACACCAGAGCCTTATCCCAGTCCAACGCCAGAGCCCTATCCCAGTCCAGCGCCAGAGCCCTATCCCAGTCCAGCGCCAGAGCCCTATCCCAGTCCAGCGCCAGAGCCCTATCCCAGTCCAAAGCCAGAGCCCTATCCCAGTCCAATGCCGCAGCCCTATCCCAGTCCAACACCAGAGCCCTATCCCAGTCCAACACCAGAGCCCTATCCCAGTCCCACACTGGAGCCCTATCCCAGTCCAACACCAGAGCCCTATCCCAGTCCAACACCAGTGCCCTATACCAGTCCCACACAGAGACCTATCCTAGTCCAACACCAGTGCCCTATCCCAGTCCAACACCAGAGACCTATCCCAGTCCCACACCAGAGACCTATCCCAATCCCACCCCTGAGCCCTATCCCAGTCCCACGCCAGCGCCCTATCCCAGTCCCACGTCTGAGCCCTATCCCAGCCCCATGCCAGAGCACTATCCCAGTCCAACTCCACAGCCCTATCCCAGTCCAACTCCAGAGCCCTAACCCAGTCCAACGCTGGAGCCCTATCCTAGTCCAACGCCAGAGCCCTATCCCAGTCCCACACCGGAGCCCTATCCCAGTCCCACACCGGAGCCATATCGCAGTCCAACACCAGAGCCGTATCCCAGTCCAACACCAGAGCCGTATCCCAGTCCAACACCAGAGCCCTATCCCAGTCCAACACCAGTGCCCTATCCCAGTCCCATACCAGAGACCTATCCCAGTCCAACACCAGGGCCCTATCCCAGTCCAACACCAGAGCCCTATCCCAGTCCCACACCAGAGACCGATCCAAATCCCATCCCCTGAGCCCTATCCCAGTCCCACCCCAGAGCCCTATCCCAGTCCAACTCCAGAGCCCTAACCCAGTCCAACGCTGGAGCCCTATCCTAGTCCAACGCCAGAGCCCTCTCTCAGTCCAACACCAGAGCCCTACCCCAGTCCAATGCCGGAGCCCTATCCCAGTCCAATACCAGAGCCCTATCCCAGTCCAATGCCGGAGCCCTATCCCAGTCCCATGCCAGAGCCCTATCCTAGTCCCACCCTAGAGCCCAATCACAGTCCAACTCTAGAGCCCTGTCCCAGTCCCACACCGGAGCCCTGTCCCAGTCCAACACCGGAGCCCTATCCCAGTCCAACACCAGTGCCCTATCCCAGTCCAACACCAGAGCCCTATCCCAGTCCCACACCAGAGACCTATCCCAATCCCACCCCTGAGCCCTATCCCAGTCCCAAGCCAGCACCCTATCCCAGTCCCACGTCTGAGCCCTATCCCAGTCCCACGCCAGAGCCCTATCCCAGGCCAACTCCAAAGCCCTATTCCAGTCCAACTCCAGACCTCTATCCAGTCCAACGCCAGAGACCTATCCCAGTCCAACACCAGAGCCCTATCCCAGTCCAACACCAAAGCCCTATCCCAGTCCAGCGCCAGAGCCCTATCCCAGTCCAGCGCCAGAGCCCTATCCCAGTCCAACACCAGAGCCCTATCCCAGTCCCACGCCAGAGCCCTATCCCAGTCCAACTCCAGAGCCATATCCCAGTCGCACACCGGAGCCCTATCCCAGTCCAACACCAGTGCCCTATCCTAGTCCCACACCAGAGACCTATCCCACTCCCACACCAGAGACCTATCCCAGTCCAACACCAGAGCCCTTTCCCAGTCCCACACCAGAGCCCTATCCCAATCCCACCCCTGAGCCCTATCCCAGTCCCACGCCTGAGCCTTATCCCAGTCCAACTCCAGTGCCCTAACCCAGTCCAACGCTGGAGCCCTATCCTAGTCCAACGCCAGAGCCCTATCCCAGTTCAACACCAGAGACCTATCCCAGTCCAATGCCGGAGCCCTAGGCCAGTCCCATGCCAGAGCCCTATCCCAGTCCATCACCGGAGCCCTATCCCAGGCCAATGCCGGAGCCCTATCCCAGTCCCACGCCAGAGCCCTATCCCAGTCCCACACCAGAGCCCTATCCCAGTCCCACGCCAGAGCCCTATCCCAGTTCAACGCCAGAGCCCTATCCCAGTCCCACACCGGAGCCCTATCCCAGTCCCACACCAGAGCCCTATCCCAGTCCAACACCAGAGCCCTATCCCAGTCCAATGCCGGAGCCCTAGCCCAGTCCAATGCCAGAGCCCTATCACAGTCCAACACCAGAGCCCTATCCCAGTCTCACACCAGAGCCCTATCCCAGTCCCACGCCAGAGCCCTATCCCAATCCAACTCCAGAGCCCTATCCCAGTCCCACACCGGAGCCCTATCCCAGTCCCACACCGGAGCCCTATCCCAGTCCAACACCGGAGCCCTATCCCAGTCCAACACCAGTGCCCAATCCCAGTCCAACACCAGAGCCCTATCCCAGTCCCACACCAGAGACCTATCCCAATAACACGCCTGAGCCCTATCCCAGTCCCACGCTAGCGCCCTATCCCAGTCCCACGTCTGAGCCCTATCCCAGTCCCACGCCAGAGCCCTATCCCAGTCCAACTCCAGAGCCCTATTCCAGTCCAACTCCAGAGCCCTATCCCAGTCCAATGCCAGAGACCTATCCCAGTCCAACACCAGAGCCTTATCCCAGTCCAACGCCAGAGCCCTATCCCAGTCCAGCGCCAGAGCCCTATCCCAGTCCAGCGCCAGAGCCCTATCCCAGTCCAATGCCAGAGCCCTATCCCAGTCCAAAGCCAGAGCCCTATCCCAGTCCAATGCCGCAGCCCTATCCCAGTCCAACACCAGAGCCCTATCCCAGTCCAACACCAGAGCCCTATCCCAGTCCCACACTGGAGCCCTATCCCAGTCCAACACCAGAGCCCTATCCCAGTCCAACACCAGTGCCCTATACCAGTCCCACACAGAGACCTATCCTAGTCCAACACCAGTGCCCTATCCCAGTCCAACACCAGAGACCTATCCCAGTCCCACACCAGAGACCTATCCCAATCCCACCCCTGAGCCCTATCCCAGTCCCACGCCAGCGCCCTATCCCAGTCCCACGTCTGAGCCCTATCCCAGCCCCATGCCAGAGCACTATCCCAGTCCAACTCCACAGCCCTATCCCAGTCCAACTCCAGAGCCCTAACCCAGTCCAACGCTGGAGCCCTATCCTAGTCCAACGCCAGAGCCCTATCCCAGTCCCACACCGGAGCCCTATCCCAGTCCCACACCGGAGCCATATCGCAGTCCAACACCAGAGCCGTATCCCAGTCCAACACCAGAGCCGTATCCCAGTCCAACACCAGAGCCCTATCCCAGTCCAACACCAGTGCCCTATCCCAGTCCCATACCAGAGACCTATCCCAGTCCAACACCAGGGCCCTATCCCAGTCCAACACCAGAGCCCTATCCCAGTCCCACACCAGAGACCGATCCAAATCCCATCCGCTGAGCCCTATCCCAGTCCCACCCCAGAGCCCTATCCCAGTCCAACTCCAGAGCCCTAACCCAGTCCAACGCTGGAGCCCTATCCTAGTCCAACGCCAGAGCCCTCTCTCAGTCCAACACCAGAGCCCTACCCCAGTCCAATGCCGGAGCCCTATCCCAGTCCAATACCAGAGCCCTATCCCAGTCCAATGCCGGAGCCCTATCCCAGTCCCACGCCAGAGCCCTATCCCAGTCCCACACCAGAGACCTATCCCAATCTCACCCTTGAGCCCTATCCCAGTCCCATGCCAGCGCCCTATCCCAGTCCCACGTCTGAGCCTATCCCAGTCCCACGCCAGAGCCCTATCCCAGTCCAACTCCAGAGCCCTATCCCAGTCCAACTCCAGAGCCCTATCCCAGTCCCATGCCAGAGCCCTATCCCAGTCCAACACCAGAGCCCTATCCCAGTCCAATGCCGGAGCCCTATCCCAGTCCCACGCCAGAGCCCTATCCCAGTCCCACGCCAGAGCCCTATCCCAGTCCCACACCAGAGTCATATCCCAGTCCCGCACCGGTGCCCTATCCCTGTCCAACACCGGTGCCCTATCCCAGTGCAACACCGGTGCCCTATCCCAGTCACACACCAGAGCCCTATCCCAGTCCAATGCCAGAGATCCATTCCCAGTCCAATGCTGGCACCCTATCCCAGTTCCACACCGGAGCCCTATCCCAGTCCCGCACCGGAGCCCTATCCCAGTCCAACACCGGTGCCCTATCCCAGTGCAACACCGGTGCCCTATCCCAGTCACACACCAGAGCCCTATCCCAGTCCCAACCGGAGCACTAACCCAGTCCCACGCCAGAGCCCTATCCCAGTCCCACACCAGAGCACTATCCCAGTCCAACACCAGAGCACTATCCCAGTCCAACACCAGAGCCCTATCCCAGTCCAACACCAGAGCCCTATCCCAGTCCAGCGCCAGAGCACTATCCCAGTCCAACGCCAGAGCCCTAACCCAGTCCCACACTAGAGCCCTATCCCAGTCCAGCGCCAGAGCCCTATCCCAGTCCAACACCGGAGCCCTATCCCAGTCCAACACCAGTGCCCTATCCCAATCCAACACCAGAGCCCTATCCCAGTCCCACACCAGAGACCTATCCCAATCTCACCCTTGAGCCCTATCCCAGTCCCATGCCAGCGCCCTATCCCAGTCCCACGTCTGAGCCTATCCCAGTCCCACGCCAGAGCCCTATCCCAGTCCAACTCCAGAGCCCTATCCCAGTCGCACACTGGAGCCCTATCCCAGTCCAACACCAGTGCCCTATCCTAGTCCCACACCAGAGACCTATCCCACTCCCACACCAGAGACCTATCCCAGTCCAACACCAGAGCCCTTTCCCAGTCCCACACCAGAGCCCTATCCCAATCCCACCCCTGAGCCCTATCCCAGTCCCACGCCTGAGCCTTATCCCAGTCCAACTCCAGTGCCCTAACCCAGTCCAACGCTGGAGCCCTATCCTAGTCCAACGCCAGAGCCCTATCCCAGTTCAACACCAGAGACCTATCCCAGTCCAATGCCGGAGCCCTAGGCCAGTCCCATGCCAGAGCCCTATCCCAGTCCATCACCGGAGCCCTATCCCAGGCCAATGCCGGAGCCCTATCCCAGTCCCACGCCAGAGCCCTATCCCAGTCCCACACCAGAGCCCTATCCCAGTCCCACGCCAGAGCCCTATCCCAGTTCAACGCCAGAGCCCTATCCCAGTCCCACACCGGAGCCCTATCCCAGTCCAACACCAGAGCCCTATCCCAGTCCAACACCAGAGCCCTATCCCAGTCCAATGCCGGAGCCCTAGCCCAGTCCAATGCCAGAGCCCTATCACAGTCCAACACCAGAGCCCTATCCCAGTCTCACACCAGAGCCCTATCCCAGTCCCACGCCAGAGCCCTATCCCAATCCAACTCCAGAGCCCTATCCCAGTCCCACACCGGAGCCCTATCCCAGTCCCACACCGGAGCCCTATCCCAGTCCAACACCGGAGCCCTATCCCAGTCCAACACCAGTGCCCAATCCCAGTCCAACACCAGAGCCCTATCCCAGTCCCACACCAGAGACCTATCCCAATAACACCCCTGAGCCCTATCCCAGTCCCACGCTAGCGCCCTATCCCAGTCCCACGTCTGAGCCCTATCCCAGTCCCACGCCAGAGCCCTATCCCAGTCCAACTCCAGAGCCCTATTCCAGTCCAACTCCAGAGCCCTATCCCAGTCCAATGCCAGAGACCTATCCCAGTCCAACACCAGAGCCTTATCCCAGTCCAACGCCAGAGCCCTATCCCAGTCCAGCGCCAGAGCCCTATCCCAGTCCAGCGCCAGAGCCCTATCCCAGTCCAATGCCAGAGCCCTATCCCAGTCCAAAGCCAGAGCCCTATCCCAGTCCAATGCCGCAGCCCTATCCCAGTCCAACACCAGAGCCCTATCCCAGTCCAACACCAGAGCCCTATTCCAGTCCCACACTGGAGCCCTATCCCAGTCCAACACCAGAGCCCTATCCCAGTCCAACACCAGTGCCCTATACCAGTCCCACACAGGGACCTATCCTAGTCCAACACCAGTGCCCTATCCCAGTCCAACACCAGAGACCTATCCCAGTCCCACACCAGAGACCTATCCCAATCCCACCCCTGAGCCCTATCCCAGTCCCACGCCAGCGCCCTATCCCAGTCCCACGTCTGAGCCCTATCCCAGCCCCATGCCAGAGCACTATCCCAGTCCAACTCCACAGCCCTATCCCAGTCCAACTCCAGAGCCCTAACCCAGTCCAACGCTGGAGCCCTATCCTAGTCCAACGCCAGAGCCCTATCCCAGTCCCACACCGGAGCCCTATCCCAGTCCCACACCGGAGCCATATCGCAGTCCAACACCAGAGCCGTATCCCAGTCCAACACCAGAGCCGTATCCCAGTCCAACACCAGAGCCCTATCCCAGTCCAACACCAGTGCCCTATCCCAGTCCCATACCAGAGACCTATCCCAGTCCAACACCAGGGCCCTATCCCAGTCCAACACCAGAGCCCTATCCCAGTCCCACACCAGAGACCGATCCAAATCCCATCCCCTGAGCCCTATCCCAGTCCCACCCCAGAGCCCTATCCCAGTCCAACTCCAGAGCCCTAACCCAGTCCAACGCTGGAGCCCTATCCTAGTCCAACGCCAGAGCCCTCTCTCAGTCCAACACCAGAGCCCTACCCCAGTCCAATGCCGGAGCCCTATCCCAGTCCAATACCAGAGCCCTATCCCAGTCCAATGCCGGAGCCCTATCCCAGTCCCACGCCAGAGCCCTATCCCAGTCCCACACCAGAGACCTATCCCAATCTCACCCTTGAGCCCTATCCCAGTCCCATGCCAGCGCCCTATCCCAGTCCCACGTCTGAGCCTATCCCAGTCCCACGCCAGAGCCCTATCCCAGTCCAACTCCAGAGCCCTATCCCAGTCCAACTCCAGAGCCCTATCCCAGTCCCATGCCAGAGCCCTATCCCAGTCCAACACCAGAGCCCTATCCCAGTCCAATGCCGGAGCCCTATCCCAGTCCCACGCCAGAGCCCTATCCCAGTCCCACGCCAGAGCCCTATCCCAGTCCCACACCAGAGTCATATCCCAGTCCCGCACCGGTGCCCTATCCCTGTCCAACACCGGTGCCCTATCCCAGTGCAACACCGGTGCCCTATCCCAGTCACACACCAGAGCCCTATCCCAGTCCAATGCCAGAGATCCATTCCCAGTCCAATGCTGGCACCCTATCCCAGTTCCACACCGGAGCCCTATCCCAGTCCCGCACCGGAGCCCTATCCCAGTCCAACACCGGTGCCCTATCCCAGTGCAACACCGGTGCCCTATCCCAGTCACACACCAGAGCCCTATCCCAGTCCCAACCGGAGCACTAACCCAGTCCCACGCCAGAGCCCTATCCCAGTCCCACACCAGAGCACTATCCCAGTCCAACACCAGAGCACTATCCCAGTCCAACACCAGAGCCCTATCCCAGTCCAACACCAGAGCCCTATCCCAGTCCAGCGCCAGAGCACTATCCCAGTCCAACGCCAGAGCCCTAACCCAGTCCCACACTAGAGCCCTATCCCAGTCCAGCGCCAGAGCCCTATCCCAGTCCAACACCGGAGCCCTATCCCAGTCCAACACCAGTGCCCTATCCCAATCCAACACCAGAGCCCTATCCCAGTCCCACACCAGAGACCTATCCCAATCTCACCCTTGAGCCCTATCCCAGTCCCATGCCAGCGCCCTATCCCAGTCCCACGTCTGAGCCTATCCCAGTCCCACGCCAGAGCCCTATCCCAGTCCAACTCCAGAACCCTATCCCAGTCCAACTCCAGAGCCCTATCCCAGTCCCATGCCAGAGCCCTATCCCAGTCCAACACCAGAGCCCTATCCCAGTCCAATGCCGGAGCCCTATCCCAGTCCCACGCCAGAGCCCTATCCCAGTCCCACGCCAGAGCCCTATCCCAGTCCCACACCAGAGTCATATCCCAGTCCCGCACCGGTGCCCTATCCCTGTCCAACACCGGTGCCCTATCCCAGTGCAACACCGGTGCCCTATCCCAGTCACGCACCAGAGCCCTATCCCAGTCCAATGCCAGAGATCCATTCCCAGTCCAATGCTGGCACCCTATCCCAGTTCCACACCGGAGCCCTATCCCAGTCCCGCACCGGAGCCCTATCCCAGTCCAACACCGGTGCCCTATCCCAGTGCAACACCGGTGCCCTATCCCAGTCACACACCAGAGCCCTATCCCAGTCCCAACCGGAGCACTAACCCAGTCCCACGCCAGAGCCCTATCCCAGTCCCACACAAGAGCACTATCCCAGTCCAACACCAGAGCACTATCCCAGTCCAACACCAGAGCCCTATCCCAGTCCAACACCAGAGCCCTATCCCAGTCCAGCGCCAGAGCACTATCCCAGTCCAACGCCAGAGCCCTAACCCAGTCCCACACTAGAGCCCTATCCCAGTCCAGCGCCAGATCCCTATCCCAGTCCAACACTAGAGCCCTATCACAGTCCAACGTCGGAGTGCTATTCCAGTCCAACGCCAAGCCCTATCCCAGTCCCACGCCAGAGCCCTATCCCAGTCACACGCCAGAGCCCTATCCCAGTCCAACGCTGGAGCCCTATCCCAGTTCCACACTAGAGCCCTATCCCAGTCCAACGTCGGAGTGCTATTCCAGTCCAACTCCAGAGCCCTATCCCAGTCCAACACCAGAGCACTATCCCAGTCCAACACCAGAGCCCTATACCAGTCCCATGCCAGAGCCCTATCCCAACCCAACACCGTGCCCTATCCCAGTCCCACACCGGAGCCCTATTCCAGTCCAACCCCAGAGCCCTATCCCAGCCCAACAACACAGCCCTATCCCAATCCCACGCCGGAGCCCTATCCCAGTCCCATGTTGGAGTGCTATTCCAGTCCCACACCAGAGCCCTATCCCAGTCCAACGTCGGAGTGCTATTCCAGTCCAACTCCAGAGCCCTATCCCAGTCCCACACCGAAGTCCTATCCCAGTCCCACACCAGAGCCCTATCCCAGCCCCACGCCAGAGTCCTATCCCAGTCCAACTCCAGAGCCCTATCCCAGTCCCACACCGGAGCCCTATCCCAGTCCAACTCAAGAGCCCTATCCCAATCCAACACCAGTGCCTTATCCCAGTCCAACTCCAGAGCCCTATCCCAGTCCCACACCGGAGCCCTATCCCAGTCCAACGCCAGAACCCTATCCCAGTCCAACGTCGGAGTGCTATTCCAGTCCAACGTCGGAGCCCTATCCCAGTCCAACGTCGGAGTCCGATCCCAGTCCAATGCCGGAGCCCTAGCCCAGTCCCACGCCATAGCCCTATCCCAGTCCCACGCCAGAGCCCTATCCCAGTCCAACATCGGAGTGCTATTCCAGTCCAACGCAGGACCGCAATCCAAATCCCACACCACAGTCCTATCCCATTCCAACGCCAGAGTCCCATCCCAGTCCAATGCTGGCACCCTATCCCAGTCCAACTCCAGAACCCTATCCCAGTCCAACTCCAGAGCCCTATCCCAGTCCCATGCCAGAGCCCTATCCCAGTCCAACACCAGAGCCCTATCCCAGTCCAATGCCGGAGCCCTATCCCAGTCCCACGCCAGAGCCCTATCCCAGTCCCACGCCAGAGCCCTATCCCAGTCCCACACCAGAGTCATATCCCAGTCCCGCACCGGTGCCCTATCCCTGTCCAACACCGGTGCCCTATCCCAGTGCAACACCGGTGCCCTATCCCAGTCACGCACCAGAGCCCTATCCCAGTCCAATGCCAGAGATCCATTCCCAGTCCAATGCTGGCACCCTATCCCAGTTCCACACCGGAGCCCTATCCCAGTCCCGCACCGGAGCCCTATCCCAGTCCAACACCGGTGCCCTATCCCAGTGCAACACCGGTGCCCTATCCCAGTCACACACCAGAGCCCTATCCCAGTCCCAACCGGAGCACTAACCCAGTCCCACGCCAGAGCCCTATCCCAGTCCCACACAAGAGCACTATCCCAGTCCAACACCAGAGCACTATCCCAGTCCAACACCAGAGCCCTATCCCAGTCCAACACCAGAGCCCTATCCCAGTCCAGCGCCAGAGCACTATCCCAGTCCAACGCCAGAGCCCTAACCCAGTCCCACACTAGAGCCCTATCCCAGTCCAGCGCCAGATCCCTATCCCAGTCCAACACTAGAGCCCTATCACAGTCCAACGTCGGAGTGCTATTCCAGTCCAACGCCAAGCCCTATCCCAGTCCCACGCCAGAGCCCTATCCCAGTCACACGCCAGAGCCCTATCCCAGTCCAACGCTGGAGCCCTATCCCAGTTCCACACTAGAGCCCTATCCCAGTCCAACGTCGGAGTGCTATTCCAGTCCAACTCCAGAGCCCTATCCCAGTCCAACACCAGAGCACTATCCCAGTCCAACACCAGAGCCCTATACCAGTCCCATGCCAGAGCCCTATCCCAACCCAACACCGTGCCCTATCCCAGTCCCACACCGGAGCCCTATTCCAGTCCAACCCCAGAGCCCTATCCCAGCCCAACAACACAGCCCTATCCCAATCCCACGCCGGAGCCCTATCCCAGTCCCATGTTGGAGTGCTATTCCAGTCCCACACCAGAGCCCTATCCCAGTCCAACGTCGGAGTGCTATTCCAGTCCAACTCCAGAGCCCTATCCCAGTCCCACACCGAAGTCCTATCCCAGTCCCACACCAGAGCCCTATCCCAGCCCCACGCCAGAGTCCTATCCCAGTCCAACTCCAGAGCCCTATCCCAGTCCCACACCGGAGCCCTATCCCAGTCCAACTCAAGAGCCCTATCCCAATCCAACACCAGTGCCTTATCCCAGTCCAACTCCAGAGCCCTATCCCAGTCCCACACCGGAGCCCTATCCCAGTCCAACGCCAGAACCCTATCCCAGTCCAACGTCGGAGTGCTATTCCAGTCCAACGTCGGAGCCCTATCCCAGTCCAACGTCGGAGTCCGATCCCAGTCCAATGCCGGAGCCCTAGCCCAGTCCCACGCCATAGCCCTATCCCAGTCCCACGCCAGAGCCCTATCCCAGTCCAACATCGGAGTGCTATTCCAGTCCAACGCAGGACCGCAATCCAAATCCCACACCACAGTCCTATCCCATTCCAACGCCAGAGTCCCATCCCAGTCCAATGCTGGCACCCTATCCCAGTCACACACCGGAGCCCTATCCCAGTCCCACACCGGAGCCCTATCCCAGTCCAACACCGGTGCCCTATTCCAGTCCCACACCAGAGCCCGAACCTAGTCCCACACCGGAGCCCGAACCCAGTCCCAAATCAGAGCCCTATCCCAGTCCCAACTGGAGCACTATCACAGTCCCACGCCAGAGCCCTATCCCAGTCCCACGCCAGAGCCCTATCCCAGTCCAACATCAGAGTGCTATTCCAGTCCAATGCAGGACCGCAATCCAAATCCCACACCACAGTCCTATCCCAGTCCAACACCACAGCCCCATCCCAGTCCAATGCTGGCACCCTATCCCAGTTTCACACCGGTGCCCTATCCCAGTCCAACACCGGTGCCCTATCCCAGTCCAACACCAGAGCCCTATTCCAGTCCCACACCAGAGCCCGAACCCAGTCCCACACCAGAGCCCGAACCCAGTCCCACATCAGAGCCCTATCCCAGTCCCAACTGGAGCACTATCACAGTCCCACATCAGAGCCCTATCCCAGTCCCAACTGGAGCACTATCCCAGTCCCACACCAGAGTCCTATCCCAGTCCCACACTGGAGCCCTATTCCAGTCCAACACCGGAGCCCTATCCCAGTCCCACACCGGAGCCCTATCCCAGTCCCACACCGGCGCGCTGCCCCAATCCAACACCAAAGTCCTGCCTCAGTCCAAACCTAGCATCTTGCTCCAGTCCAATACCAAATTTCTGCCCCAGTCCAACATGAGTGTCTTGTGGCTGTCCAAATCCAGCAACCTGCCTCAGTCCAACACCAGTATCCTTCCCCAGTCCAACACTATCGTCCTACCCCAGTCTAACGCGAGTGTGTTGTCCTGTCCCAATCAAACAGTAGAGTCCTGTCACAGTCCAACATGCTCAACATCAAGGTCCACAGTGCAATGTGCCAACAGACCCCCAACACAATTGCTCCAATCCAAACTCACTCACAGCAGGAATGGTTGCTCATTTAGGCCTGCATCTTAAGCAGAGGAAATACTAATTTTTATCATTCACCATATAGACCATGGTGAGAGCTCCCCATTTGGACTTCATGTCGAGAAAGTAGCTGGAAGATTTGCTTAAGCTAAAAGCTATTTGAATAAATCTCCAACATTCATTGTAAAGCCTTGCAGCTGGGTTAGCTTGAAAACTGTAAAAGGCAGTTGAGTACCTTCCCACAACACAAACAAGGAACTAAAGAATCCATAGTCATGAGGTTTCTAAGGAAAAGCTGAAGGGGTGCCCAGCTAAATAAATCTGATGTTAAGGACCCCATCAACTATTATGGAGGATAACTAGAACACTGAGGAGAGTGAATTCTGGGGCACTGTGGCATTCCTTTGGTCAGCCTCGAGAGAAGTCTTAACAAAGAAACCTTGGAGTGCAGGTTCATAGTTCCTTGAAAGTAGAGTCACAGGTAGATAGGATAGTGAAGAAGGCGTTTGGTATGCTTTCTTTTATTGGTCAGAGCATTAAATGTAGGAGTTAGGAGGTCATGTTGCAGCTGTACAGGACAGTGGTTAGGCCACTGTTGGAGTATTGTGTGCATTTCTGATCTCCTTCCTATCGGAAAGATGTTGTGAAACTGGAAAGGGTTCAGAAAAGATTTACAAGGATGTTGCGAGGGTTGGAGAATTTCAACTATAGGGAGAGGCTGAATAGGCCTCTCCTGGAGCATCGGAGGCTGAGGGGTCACCTTGTGGAGGTTTATAAAATTATTAGGGGCATGGATAGGATAAATAGACAAAACCACTGCAGCAGACAGCTGGAACTGACAACCGGAAGCGGCAGAGACAAACCACTATAAATGCCGGAGGAAACATCACAGAAGCGCTTCACAGGAGGCTCCCAAGCACTGAGGATGTCACCTAGACAGGGGACGAAACGTCTGCAACACAAATTCCCAGCTCGGCAAACAGAACCACAACAACGAGCACCCGAGCTACAAATCTTCTCACAAACTTTGAAGACAAAGTCTTTTCCCTGGGGAGGGGGAGTCCAGAACTAGAGGGCATAAGTTTAGGGTGAGAGGGGAAAGATAGCAAAGAGACCTAAAGGGCAACTTTTTCATGCAGAGGGTGGTGCATGTAAGGAATGAGCTGCCAGAGGAAGTGGTGGAGGCTGGTACAATTGCAGCATTTAAAAGGCATCTGGATGGGTATATGAATAGGAAGAGTTTACAGGGATATGGGCCAAGTGCTGGCAAATGGGACTAGATTAGGTTAGGATATCTGGTCGGCATGAACGAGTTGGACCGAAGGGTCTGTTTGCGTGTTGTACATGGCTCTATGTCTTGAAGTGAATGCACCTTCAGGACTGTTATATTGTACAATGAATTATTTTTGAACTGAAACTGACTCTGTAATGGGCGGGTTAGATGACCAAACTGCCTCTGGCCTTTGGATACATTAACAATAGCCTCTGGACAGCATTTCTTCAGTCTGGCAAGAAGCAGTTTGCTGTTAACTTTGAGTCAGTCCACTGATTTTCTTCACTATCAACTCTGATATTCTAAGTAATTAGAAAATAGGTTAATTAATGACACATGCTGACTTGACTCTACTTTGGGTTTACCTGATTAATAACCAGCTGTTTCGATTTACCTGACATCAAAAACTTTCATTTAATTTCAAACTCAAATTAATTTCTAAAGCTCGAATTTTATATTCAAAATAAAAGAAATTACAAATTCGATTTTCATAACTCTTCATAACTTGTTTAGAAGTGGGAACAATGGTGTTTTATCCACACAACTGAGACCAGATTCACCACAAAAATTAAGGGTTCTAGTCAGAGGATCTGAGAATATTTTATGTAAATAAAAGACTTTTAAAATGATACAGAAGTGTTTTGTTAATTACACTAGAGTTCAATAGTCAGATTTATAATAAAGTTGAAACAATTCAAAGCTTTTAAAACTAGTGTCAATTTTTGGAGACTTCCTGCAAGTCTGTCATTGAGTAGCTTAATACTACATGGGATTGGATTGAAAATTCCTGGTTCCAATATGTTTAAGAAAGATAAAGAAGGAGAAAGGAGGAGGAAGTCACACAATTGAATGAATATACCACACTGCCTGGATGCTGGACGACATACAGTAGCATCAACATCATACAGATAAGGAACTATCAAACACTAGTGGGTATCTACCAAACAGTGAACAGGGCTGAGAGATGAAAATTCACAGCAAATTGCAGAAAGATGCAATGCCTATAGAGTAGTGATAATGGGAGACTTTCCTAAACCAGTCTGTAAAATACCAGAGTGAAAGGTCAAATTGGAATACCCAAGTGAGAGCTCCCAGATGAAACAGAAAAAGAGTGATGACATGTCCAGTTTGTAATGCATTACAGAACCAACCACAAAAAGAGAGAAAATGGGTAAAGATAATAAAGTAACAGAGTTACTGAGAATTGTGTAGATAAAAGCAACTCAATAACCTTTTTATAAACATTGAATCAGTTGAAGGGCTGACAAGGGAAGGGTGAGGTCAATTGGGGACCAAAAGGAAATGTTTTTGTGGAAGCATACACCATAACTGAGGTAAAAACTGAATATTTTGCATCTGTTTTCACTAAAGAACAGGATGTTGCCAACATCACAATAAAGGAGGCGTTGGTATGTATGTAGGATCAGATAAAAATAGTTCAATTCATTACACAGTGTTCTTCCATATTAAACACCATTGTACTGTGTAACATTATCTTGGGATGGCATTCAAACAGATCGAGCAACTCAAGATTGGGCATCCATAAGGTACTGGGAACCAACAGCAACAATCTGGTATTCACCCTGAATCTGTAACCTCATTGGCTCAACATGTCTACCATTTCCATCCACCTCTGGTTTAGTCGGGAGCGTAGGTGACGAAACCAGCAGTAGCACCAGACATACCTAAAGCTACAAGTTCCAACCTGGTGAGACTACAAACAGGACTTGCCAGACTCCCAAATCACATGAAAAACATAAAGTGTAATGGATTTGTAGAAATGCAACAAAGTTCAGATGAGATTCCACGGGAAGTGAGGATGGAAATTGTGGCAGATTTGCATCATTTATCTCATTGATCTTCAAAATGGGGCACGTTGAGAGACGTTGGAAGATAATAAACACCTCTGTTCCCTTCAAAGAGAAGGGAAAAGAATAAATTCTGCAACAGATCAGCAAGCAGTAGGTCAGCCAGATATGGGTGAGACAAGCCAGAAATCCAGGATGAGGAACATATAGACCAGGGTGAGGTGTAGGTAGACCAGGGTGATGGACAGATCGACCTGGGGTGAGATGCATATCGACCAGGGTCAGAGGCAAGTTCACTGGGGTGAGAGGCAGATTGACCGGGGTGAGGGGACAGATTGACCAGGATGAGGGGCAGATCAACGAGGGTGAGGTCAAGATAGACTGGGGTGAGGGGACACAGACTGGAGCGAGGGGACACATAGACCGGAGTGAGGGGACACATAGACCGGGGCAAGGGTGAGGGACACATAGACCAGGGCGAGGGTGAGGGACACGTAGACCGGGGCGAGGGTGAGTGACACATAGACCGGGACGAGGGTGAAGGACACATAGACCGGGGTGAGGGGACAGATAGACCGGGGCGAGGGGACAGATTGACCAGGGTGAGGGACACATAGACCAAGGTGAGGGGACAGATTGACCAGGGTGAGGGACACATAAACCGGGGTGAGGGGACAGATAGACCGGGGCGAGGGGACAGATAGACCGGGGCGAGGGGACAGATAGACCAGGGTGAGGGGACAGATAGACTGGGGTGAGGGGACAGATTGACCAGGGTGAGGGGACAGATAGACCGGGGCGAGGGGACAGATTGACTGGGGTGAGGAGCAGTCTTGACAAAATTCTTCAGAGCAGAAATGAAAATAATTCATACTTGGAGAATGGTGTGTCAGTAAATGAGAAACTGTGTGATTTGTTTACTTCAATCATGTCTGACGAACTCACTGAACTTCTTGAAGAAGTAGTGCAGAAGGTCAACATAGTGAGTATATTTAATGGTGTGTATTACAATAAAATCCTTTTTGTTCTCTCCATATGTACCAGGGAAGCCACTTTCTCACAGAGTGTAACATTCAGAGTACTCTCGGTTCTAAAATTTATAACGGTTCAGGGAACATCTCTTGCCCACACACACCAAACAACCCCACCATCCTGTGGCCAACCACTTCAACTCCCCCTCACATTCCCCCAAGGACATGCAAATCCTACCTCTCCTCCACCGCAAATCAAAGTCACCTGCCAAGTGGAGGAAGAACGCCTCATCTTTCGCCTTGTGACCCTACAACCACACCGCATCAACATTAACTTCACCCGTTTCCAAATCTCCCCAACCCCACCTCATCGTAGATCCAGCACTCCAACTGAGCACTGCCCTTTTGACCTGACCTACCTTTCCATCTTCCTTCCCACTTATCCACTCCACCCTCCCCACCAATCCATCACAATCACCAAATGCCTGAAACGTCGACTCTCCTCCTCCTCAGATGCTGCCTGACCTGCTGTGCTTTTTCCAGCGCCACACTTTTGACTCTTTAGGCAATAACGGACAATTCTGCCCAGTGGTAGGAGTGTGACATATTGTAAAGGTTTTTAATAGGTCACTCAGGACTGTGCAGGGGAGGCAGTCAATGAACAGAAGTACAAGAGTGACAGACACAATCTGAAGGTCAGACAGTATGGGAAGGAGAGGGGAAAGGGATGTTGCTCCATTCTAGGAGTGCAGCAGTTGACTGTACTGTTATGAAAGCAGCTGAACTGCACAGTTTCTGCATAGGGGACTCAGGTGAGAACCTGAGATCAGTTGGGTGGCTCAATGCTGTCAGAACTCATGGGATGTTCTAGGAATTGGTCAACAACTAAGCATTGGAATACCTAAGAAAGTTGGCCCTCATGTGGCAGGATGGTAGAGTCCCTGCCCTGCCCCAGAGAGTCCTCTAGTCAAGTCCCAGCTACTCCAGAGGTGTATTCTCGCATCTCTGAATAGGTTGATTAGAAAAATACATTAATTTTAAAAACACAAGAAAGTTTCTGCCTTCCTTTTTTCATAAGCTTTTTATTTATTATTGTTGCACTGTCCTTCATGGAACACAAACACAGGAACATTTCAGTTCAGTGAAACTAGCTGTCAGTGAAAAGCTGGAGTTGTGCCTGTAGATAAGTACTGGAATACAGTGTTTGGATTCCATGAGAATGTAGACTGAAGATAGGAGTGTGAGTGAATAGAACTGGAGCCATCTTTGAGCAAGTCCATAATGGAGCAGCTCTTCAAGACCAAATCGGCAAGAGTGAAGATTTATAATCTTGTGTGAAGTATAATGAGATTTGATGAATCCAGGTGTTGTAACATCCAGGGTATGTTACTGAGAAATCCAAAGAATCTCCTGATCATATTTGACATTTCAAAATGTGCTGTGAGGTGTTTGCTCACAGTCAATTACCCATGTTTATCACATACTAATTCATTTTGAGTGTTAGAAATGAGTTGTACATATATTGAGGACTGTGTTAGTGCTATAATTTTTATAATCAAACATTATTGTTTGTTCAGAACCACAGACTGTGTGACTTTATTCTGAATATGACCCAATCACATCTTCATATATGGAGTCATAAAGATGTACAGCATGGAAACAGACCCTTCGGTCCAACCCATCCAGACCAACCAGATATCCCAACCCAATCTAGTCCCACCTGCCAGCATCCGGCCCATATCCCTCCAAACCTTTCCTAATCATATACCCAATCCAAATGCCTCTTAAAATGTTGCAATTGTGATCTCTTCTGGAATCATAACAATTAATTTGGTGATCTGATCTGGGATCAAAACATGATTTAGGGATTCAAGCAGGGCTTGTAATCTTTGCCTCAATATGAATGTTCGGACTTGCTAGAGTTTGGACTTGCTAAGATTTTCATGGTGAACTGTACATATTGAAAATCAAAATGGATTTGTCAGTTCCTATAATTTTTACTCAGATCTTTCCCTGAGTGATTCAAAAACAATGACCAGACCAAATTAAGAGCATTAGCAGAAAACTTGTAGTTAAAAAACAGGGACTAAAAAAGCAGAAGACACAAAAGAACTGCGGATGCTGTAAAACAGAAACAGAAATTGCTGAAACTGTTGTGAGGAAGGGTCATCTGACCCGAAACATTAACTCTGATTTCTCTTCACAAATGCTCCCAGACCTGCTGAGCTTTTCCAGCAATTTCTGTTTTTGTGATTTAAAAAGCAGATGCAATTAAGGTGAAAGCATACCATCCGGGATCAGAAGAGGAAGAATTTAAAACAGGTGAAACATAGCGTGAGTTGAGCAGAATTCAGTTACAGAACTTGAGATAGAAACAAAGTTTAAGGTAGACAGGGGAAGGAAATGTTTGAGCTTAACTTTAAGGCAAAAAACAAATGAGAAATCATGAAATAGAAAAAGAAAAACTGAGGTTATGACAAGCAAGTGAGTCTAGTGCTTCAGATGAGGAGGGAAATTCCATTTGGAAGTTAGAATTAACCAAAAATCTTTCTTCAGTTCCTAAAGAGAAGTAGCCAGATACTTTCTCTTGTTTGAGAAAGTTGCTAAAAACTTTAAGTGGCCAAAGCACTCCTAAGACTCTTGTGCTACTAACTATTAAAGTGATGAATGTTTATTCTCGTCTTTCAGAAGAACATTTTTTATATTATAAAACAAAGAGAACTGTGGCAGCTTGTTTCTGCAGTTTACCCAATTAAAATTCAGACCAGAAAAGATGAAACCCAGTCCAGCATGTTGAATTCACTAAGGATAAAGAAATATCAAGATTATTTTTGTTAAAATTATGGCAAACTTTTAAAAATGTGACAAAAATGATGATTATAGAAAAATTTGGGAATAGCACTCTAGTAACACTTAAATTCTACTTGAAAAAAGTCACATATCTAAAGTCAAAGAGGTGGTTATACATGATATTCTGCACAGTCAGCTGAGGGTTCATAAGTTGTCACATGGAAACCAACAGAGGTACTGGTGGAATTGGCAAGGAAGTGGCTTAGGTAGAAGGCTGAAACTGTTCCAAAATAATATAGAAAATAAACCACTATGTTTTCATTGCCATAAGATAGGGCGCATTAAAGCAAATTATTTGGAATGAAGTGACAAAAATTGGAAGATAGGAAAAGGGAGGAGGTCATTCAGCCCTTTGAGCCTGCTCCACTATCCAACATGATCATGGCTGACCCTCTATCTCAACAACATACTCCCACTCTCTCCCCATACCTTTAGCTTCTAGAAATCTATTGCCTTCTTAAATATATTCAGTGACTTGGCCTCCAAAGCCTTCTGGGTAGAAAGTTTCATGGGCTCACTGCCCTCCACATGAAGAAATGTCTCCTCAGCTCAAGGTGAAAGACAGGTTTAGTCGGGATTTGGGGAAAATCTTTTTCACCAAAGGGTGTTAAGGGTCTGGAATGCACTGCCTGGGGCAGGTGGAGGGTGGGGGGATAACTGAGTTAGGAAACCTCACAAACTTTAAAAAGTACTTGGATGAGTAGTGAAGTGTCATAACATTCAGAACTGTGGACCTGGTATGGAAAATGGAACTGCTGTAGATTTCATGTGGTTTTAACAGCACAGACTTGACAGGTTTAGGCCTTTTCTGTAATGTATGACTTGAAGATTCTCAGTACAAAATGGCCTGCCCTGTATCCTGAAACTATGATCACTTGTCTGGATCCACCTCACCAGGGGAAACATCATCCCTGCATCCTGTCTGTCCAGACCTGTCAGAATTTTATACATTTCAATAAGATCTCCTCTCATTATATTTTTCACACCAGCGAATACAGGCCAGTCTCTCCTCAAACTAGTGGCAGTAATAAGAATACTTAAGGAGTGTTCAGAAAAGACATGACTAGTGAAGGAAACGGTTTTCATCAGGAGATACAGACTTCCAAATGACAAAATCCCACACATTTGTTATTAATAGACTCGAGACAGAAAGCAGAGTTCACTGCTGAAAAGTTGTTTTTCAGACCTTCAACATGCAGCAGTGTATGAAAGCATAGCTATAGACTTTAGTAGGTCTGAAATGCTACAGCTACTGAAAATTGGACCTGGAAACACCATCACAGCATAGCATTAGATATTCAGTCCATCAAATCTATGCCAGCTCTTCAAATGAGCATCATTACCTCCTGCCATCTCCTGCTTTTTCCCCATGCACATTATTTCTATCCATATAATCATTCAAGACCCTCTTGAATGCCTCAATTAAACCTGTTAGAAAGAACATTGGAAACAGTCAGCGTTTTATCATCTCGAAGATGCTTGTGAAGATGGTGAAATGGACAGATACGCGGTGCATTTACTCTAATGGAGAAGTGTGAACCTCACCTTCAGAAGAGACAAGTGAGGAAGTGCAGGACCAGGAAGATCAGCAAGTGGATCTTCACAAACCATTGAAGACAGCAGGACCATGTGAGAAGGAAGTTCTTTTTTACAAATTATTAAACGCTGGTTAGGTTACAGCTCAGTGTTTGTCCATTTCTACAGCAAATGTAGGAAGAACCTTATGACAATAAAATATAGGAGCACAACTAAGCCATTTGGTCCATCAAGTCTACTCTGACATTCAGTATGTTTCGCAACCTCCATTCTCTTGCCTTGATCCCCTTACTAATCAAGAACTTCTGTCTTAAATACACTCAATGACTTGGCCTCCACAACCATCTGCAGCAATGAGTTCCACAGATTCACTACCCTCACCCTGAGGCTGTTCCCTCGGGTCCTAGCCTTCCTACTAGAGGAAACGTCTTCTGCGCAACCACTCTACCAGGCTTCTCAGTATTCTGTAAATTTTAATAAGATCCCCCCAAACCCCTTCCTTCTAAATTCCACCGACGACAGACCCAGAGTCCTCAACCACGCCTCATATAACAAGCCCTTCAGTCCTAGGATCATTCTTGTAAACCCCACTTGGAACTCTCTCTAAAGCCACACATCCTCCCTTAGATGTGAGCCCTAAAACTGCTTGCAATATTCCAAATGCATTCTGGATTAGTGGTGCTGGAAGAGCACAGCAGTTCAGGCAGCGTCCGAGGAGCAGCGAAATCGACGTTTCGGGCAAAAGCCCTTCATCCTTTTATTCCTGATGAAGGGCTTTTGCCCGAAACGTCGACTTTACTGCTCCTCGGATGCTGCCTGAACTGCTGTGCTCTTCCAGCACCACTAATCCAGAATCTGGTTTCCAGCGTCTGCAGTCATTGTTTTTACCTATTCCAAATGCAGTCTGACCAGAGCCTTATACAGCCTCAGCAGTGCCCTCCTGGTTAAGGTGGTGGAGGTGATTGACTGAACTGAGTAGGGAGGAGGGAGTACGGCTCAGTGAAGATGCTGGGACTGAGAGCTGAGATTAGAGAGAGAAGTCCAGAAACAATACATTAGCTCCTAATGATTTGGTACTGTTGCAAGGAGCTGTACCTGAACCAGATGAAACGGAGTTCAGGTAAATACTTTGAAAACTGCCTAGAAAACATGGGGAAGACGTACTGCAGCCAGTGAGCTGTGTGGTGAGTGCGCCGTTTGATCGGGCTCAGTGGAAACTCTCACAGGTGACTGCAGGAGCCGCTTGTGGGCAAATAACATCAGCGGGCTCTCGCTCTCACAGAGCCGGCAAGCAGGCAGGCGAAGGGCCGAAGAACTGCATTCGGTGCACCACCGCTCTGTAACTTGCCTGTCTCTATCCCTCCCTCTCCGATCCCCTTTCTATTTCTCCTTCGCCCTCTCCCCGGTCACTCACCCAGAAGAAGAGGTTGAATGTGAACAACAGATACTTCATGCACCTCATTCCGCCCGAGACACTGCCCATGGTGACGGCGTTAGAGCCCCCCCGCAGGAGCCCCGCACCTCAGCTCGGAACAGTCTCCACACAAGACAACCGAGCCAGCCCGAGAGCAGGAGGAGCACTAGGGAGGGGAGGGGAGGGGAGAGACAGAGGGAGGGATAAGGGGAGGGAGAGAGAGAGATTGAGGAGGGGTGAAACAGGACAGAAAAAGAGAGGGAGGGGAGAGGCGGGCGAAGGAAGAGGGGACAGGGATAACAAGAGAGCAAAGGAAACAGAGGAAATGCTATATACAGTTGGGAAGGGAGGCGGGGGCGGTAGAGGGTCTTAGGAGCAGAAGAGGCCATTCAGCCCCTCAAGCCTGCTCCACAATTCAATAAGACCCGATTGTGTATTTGACTTCCACATTCCATCAACCCCAGATAACCCTGACCAACAGGAATCCATCCACTCGAAATACTGCGATGCTGGAATTCTGAACTAAAGCCAGAAGTTGAGAGAGAACCAGAGTTAATGTTTCTAGTCCAGTATGAGGAAGAGACATTGGACTCGAAACATTAAATCTTTCCCCAAAAAGAATCAATCCATCGTAAAATTATTCAATGACCCCGCCCCCAACCCCTTCAAAAACAGAGTTCCACACTGAGGGTTCGTATAAATTGGCCTTGAAAGGCCAATTTTACGCAGTGCTTCTTGGTTCTGCACTTGCCCACCAGAGGAACATCATTTCCAGTCCACCTTATCAAGACCTTTCAGAAACTTTTACGCATTAATTACGTCATTAAACTCTCTAATTTCCGCTGGAATCAAGCTCAGTCTGTCCATCTCTTCCTCACACCGACAACCTACATTTTCGGGTATCAATCTGATAATCTACTGAAATGAACTATGTCCAATGTATTTACTTACTTCCTTTAAATAAGGAGACCAAAACTGTGTTTGAGAAACTTAGCAGGTCTGGCAGCATCTGTGGGGAGAAAGCTGAGTTGAGTCGGATAACTCTTCATAAGAACTGTTAGCAACTAAAGAAAGGTAGTATTTATCCTGATGGAGGAGGGGGAAGTAAGCAGATAGGTGGAGACAGAGTCCAGAGAGTGAGATCTAAAAGGGGTAGGGTGACAAGGGGATGGTTGATAATGAACCAAGACAGAACAGAAGCTGAATGAGTGATGAGAGCTTAGAATGGGTGAAAATTGGTATCTTGCGCTTGAATCTGGATCAATGGTGCTGGAAGAGCACAGCAGTTCAGGCAGCATTGAGGTGCTTCAGCAAAATCGACGTTTCGGGCAAAAGCCCTTCATCAGGAATAAAGGCAGAGAGTCTGAAGCGTGGAGAGATAAGCTAGAGGAGGGTGGGGGTGGGGAGAGAGTAGCATAGAGTACAATGGGTGAGTGGGGGAGGGGTGAAGGTGATAGGCCAGGGAGGAGAGGGTGGAGTGGATAGGTGGAAAAGGAGCTAGGCAGGTCGGACAAGTCCGGACAAGTCAAGGGGACAGTGCTGAGCTGGAAGTTTGAAACTAGGATGAGGTGGGGGAAGGGGAAATGAGGAAGCTGTTGAAGTCCACATTGATGCCCTGGGGTTGAAGTGTTCCGAGGCGGAAGATGAGGCGTTCTTCCTCCAGGCGTCTGGTGGTGAGGGAGCGGCGGTGAAGGAGGCCCAGGACCTCCATGACCTCGGCAGAGTGGGAGGGGGAGTTGAAATGTTGGGCCACGGGGCGGTTTGGTTGATTGGTGCGGGTGTCTCGGAGATGTTCCCTAAAGTGCTCTGCTGGGGGCGCCCAGTCTCCCTAATGTAGAGGAGACCGCATCGGGAGCAACGGATACAATAAATGATATAAGTGGATGTGCAGGTAAAATTTTGATGGATATTGAAGGCTCCTTTAGGGCCTTGGATAGAGGTGAGGAAGGAGGTGTGGGCACAGGATTTACAGTTCCTGCGGTGGCAGGGGAAAGTGCCAGGATGTGAGGGTGGGTCGTAGGGGGCGTGGACCTGAACAGGTATTCACGGAGGGAACGGTCTTTGCGGAAGGCGGAAAGGGGTGGGGAGGGAAATATATCCCTGGTGGTGGTGTCTTTTTGGAGGTGGCGGAAATGTCGGCGGATGATTTGGTTTATGCGAAGGTTGGTAGGGTGGAAGGTGAGCACCAGGGTTGGAGGGGTGGGGTCTGAGGGCGGAGGTGCGGGATGTGGACGAGATGCGTTGGAGGGCACCTTTAACCACGTGGGAAGGGAAATTGTGGTCTCTAAAGAAGGAGGCCATCTGGTGTGTTCTGTGGTGGAACTGGTCCTCCTGGGAGCAGATACGGCGGAAGCGGAAGAATTGGGAATACGGGATGGCATTTTTGCAAGAGATAGGGTGGGAAGAGGTGTAATCCAGGTAGCTGTGGGAGTCGGTGGGTTTGTAAAAAATGTCAGTGTCAAGTCGGTCTTCACTAATGGAGATGGAGAGGTCCAGGAAGGGGAGGGAGGTGTCAGAGATGGTCCAGGTAAATTTAAGGTCAGGATGGAATGTGTTGGTGAAGTTGGTGAATTGCTCAACCTCCTCGCGGGAGCACGAGGTGGCGCCAATGCAGTCATCAATGTAGCGGAGGAAGAGGTAGGGAGTGGTGCCGGTGTAATTACAGAAGATCAACTGTTCTATGTAGCTAACAAAGAGACAGGCATAGCTGGGGCCCATACATGTGCCCATGGCTACCCCTTTGGTCTGGAGGAAGTGGGAGGATTCAAAGGAGAAATTATTAAGGGTGAGGACCAGTTCGGCCAAACGAATGAGAGTGTCGGTGGAAGGGTACTGTTGGGGATGTCTGGAGAGGAAAAAACGGAGGGCTTGGAGGCCCTGGTCTGGAGAGGAAAAAACGGAGGGCTTGGGCCCGACCAGGGCCTCCAAGCCCTCCGTTTTTTCCTCTCCAGACGTCCCCAACAGTACCCTTCCACCGATACTCTCATTCGTTTGGCCGAACTGGTCCTCACCCTTAACAATTTCTCCTTTGAATCCTCCCACTTCCTCCAGACCAAAGGGGTAGCCACGTGGGGCACACGTATGGGCCCCAGCTATGCCTGTCTCTTTGTTGGCTACGTAGAACAGTTGATCTTCCGTAATTACACCGGCACCACTCCTCACCTCTTCCTCCGCTACATTGATGACTGCATTGGCGCCACCTCGTGCTCCCGCGAGGAGGTTGAGCAATTCATCAACTTCACCAACACATTCCACCCTGACCTTAAATTTACCTGGACACCTCCCTCCCCTTCCTGGACCTCTCCATCTCCATTAGTGAAGACCGACTTGACACTGACATTTTTTACAAACCCACCGACTCCCACAGCTACCTGGATTACACCTCTTCCCACCCTATCTCTTGCAAAAATGCCATCCCGTATTCCCAATTCCTCCGCCTCCGCCGTATCTGCTCCCAGGAGGACCAGTTCCACCACAGAACACACCAGGCGGCCTCCTTCTTTAAAGACCACAATTTCCCTTCCCACGTGGTTAAAGGTGCCCTCCAACGCATCTCGTCCACATCCCGCACCTCCGCCCTCAGACCCCACCCCTCCAACCGTAACAAGGACAAAACGCCCCTGGTGCTCACCTTCCACCCTACCAACCTTCACATAAACCAAATCATCCGCCGACATTTCCGCCACCTCCAAAAAGACACCACCACCAGGGATATATTTCCCTCCCCACCCCTTCCGCAAAGACCGTTCCCTCTGTGACTACCTGGTCAGGTCCACGCCCCCCTACGACCCACCCTCACATCCTGGCACTTTCCCCTGCCACCGCAGGAACTGTAAAACCTGTGCCCACACCTCCTCCCTCACTTCTATCCAAGGCCCTAAAGGAGCCTTCCATATCCATCAAAATTTTACCTGCACATCCACTAATATCATTTATTGTATCCGTTGCTCCCGATGCGGTCTCCTCTACATTGGGGAGACTGGGCGCCTCCTAGCAGAGCGCTTTAGGGAACATCTCCGAGACACCCGCACCAATCAACCACACCGCCCTGTGGCCCAACATTTCAACTCCCCCTCCCACTCTGCCGAGGACATGGAGGTCCTGGACCTCCTTCACCGCCGCTCCCTCACCACCAGACGCCTGGAGGAAGAACGCCTCATCTTCCGCCTTGGAACACTTCAACCCCAGGGCATCAATGTGGACTTCAACAGTTTCCTCATTTCCCCTTCCCCCACCTCATCCTAGTTTCAAACTTCCAGTCCCCTTGACTTGTCCGGACTTGTCCGACCTGCCTAGCTCCTTTTCCACCTATCCACTCCACCCTCTCCTCCCTGACCTATCACCTTCATCTCCTCCCCCACTCACCCATTGTACTCTATGCTACTCTCTCCCCACCCCCACCCTCCCCTAGCTTATCTCTCCACGCTTCAGACTCTCTGCCTTTATTCCTGATGAAGGGCTTTTGCCCAAAACGTCGATTTTGCTGAAGCTCCTTGATGCTGCCTGAACTGCTGTGCTCTTCCAGCACCATTGATCCAGAATCTGGTTTCCAGCATCTGCAGTCATTGTTTTTAACCATCTTGTGCTTGAAGCTATGTCATGACAGCACCAGGTGTTGGGGTGTGATCAGGCCCCTGAGTTATTGAACTCACTGTTGAGTCCTGAAGACTGCAGGGTCCCTGAACATAAAGGAAGATGCTGTTATAGAGTCATAGACTCATAGAGATGTACAGCACGGAAATAGACCCTTGGGTCCAACTTGTCCATGCCAACCAGATATCCCAACCCAACCTAGTCCCACCTGCCAGCACCCGGCCCATATCCCTCCAAATCCTTCCTATTCATATACCCATCCAAATGCCTTTTAATGTTGCAGTTGTACTAGCCTCCACTTCCTCTGGCAGCCCATTCCATGATGTGCACCACACTCTGTGTGAAAAAGTTGCCCTTAGGTCTCTTTTATATCTTTCCCCTCTCACCCTAAACCTATGCCCTCTAGTTCTGGACTCCCCCACCCCAGAGAAGAGACCTTGTCTATTTATCCTATCCATGCCCTCATGATTTTATAAATCTATATAAGGTCACCCCTCAGCCTCCGACACATCAGGGAAAATAGCCCCAGCCTATTCAACCTCTCCCTATAGCTCAAATCCTCCAACCCTGGCAACATCTTTGTATATCTTTTCTGAACCCTTTCAAGTTTCACAACATCTTCCTGATAGGAAGGAGACCAGAACTGCTTTTCATTGAGCGTGTGCTGAGTTTTGATGGAAGTATGCAGCAGGCCTGAATTCCTCGGCACCTTCAAATTCTGCTGTCCTTCTCCATTTAAATAATATTCTGCTTTTTCATTCTTCCTGCCAGCGAACAACTTTACCTTTCCCAGTTACACTCCATTTGCCAGATTAGTTTCATCGACTCAACCTATCCAGGCTACTTCATAACATACTGTTCCACTTCATGTTATCTGCAAGTGTAGCTACGACGCCTTCGCTCCCCTCATCTCAGTCACTGATATACATCATAAAATGTTGAGGCCAAGCACAGACCCTTGCTCTACTCCATTTGTTACATCCTGCCAATCAAAGATTGGCATTTATGCCATTTATATTAGAGTGGTTCTGGAAAGGCACAGCAGGTCAGGCAGCATCCGAGGAGCAGGAAAATTGATGTGTCGGGCAAAAGCCTTTCATCAGGAATAGAGATTTTGTGCCATTTATGCATGCTCCCTTTTTTTTGCCTGCTAGCCAACTTTTTATCCATGCTAATATGTAACCCCCCACCACACCCCATACTAGTTGTAAACACTTTTTTTTTATTTGTTTTGAATGTGGACTGAAATGGGAGAAGAACTGTTTTAAAAACCAAGGATTACTGGGATTGTTGCATGTCTTGACACCCACTCAAAGTACTTTTTTACACAGTGGCTGGTTCCAGTATTAGTTGAACTATCGTTTGCAAATGTGATGGAGCTGAAGAGTTGTAGAAACATTGAAAATAGGAATAGGAGTAGGCCATTCAGCCCTTCAAGTTGACTCCACCATTCAATATGATAGTATCTGATCATTCACCTCTGCTCCTGCCTTTTCCCCACACCTTTTAATCCCATTAGCCCTAAGAATTTTATCTATCTTCTCGAAAACATTCAAAGTTTTGGCCTCAACAGCTTGCTGTGCCAGAGAATTCCACAGGTTCACCATTTTCTGGGTGAAGGGAGACTTGATTGACAACAAGTAGGGGATTGGTCTATTTGTTAATTCACTCATGGGTTGTGGATGTTGCTGGCAGGGCCAGCATTTATTGTCTGTCCCTAGTTCCCTTCAAAAGGTGGTTATGAGCTGCCTTCCTGAACCACTGCAGTCCACTTACTGTAGGTAGACTCAGAATACTGTTAGGGAGGGGATTCTAGCAAGAATGAAGGAACGGTGATATATTTCCAAGTCAGATGGGTGAGTGTCTTGAAGGGAAATCCACGTATGTATCGCCCTTGTCCTTCAAGACAGAATTGGTCATGAGTTGGAAGGTGCTGTCTCAGGCTTTTGCTGAAACGTACAAGCTGCTGCTACTGAGTGGACAGTGGGAGTGGACGTTTGTCGATTTGGTGCCAAGCAAATGAGCTGCTTTCTGTTGGATGCTGTCAAGTTTCTTGAGGGTTGTTGGAGCGGCACCCATCCAGGTATATTCCATCACATTCCTGACTTGTGTCTTGAAGATGGTTCACTTGGGAAGTCAGGAGATGAGTTACTTGATACTAAATTCCTAGCCTGTTACCTGCACCTGGTTAAACAGAATGTTGTTAGTAGGGGATTCAGTGAAGGTGATACCACTGAGTGTCCAGGAACAATGGTTAGATTCTCTCTTATTGGAAATGATTACGTGTGTGTTGCAAATTTTATTTGACACTTGTAAGATCAAGCCTAAATAATGTCCAGGACTTGCTGTATTTGGACATGGATCTGAGGAGTTATGAATGGTACTGAACATTGTGCAATCATAAGTGAACGTCCCCATTCTAACCTTATCTTGGGGGACGATCATCAAAGCAACTGAAGATAGCTAAGTCTTGCACACTACCCTGAGCAAGAGATCTTGCAGAGATGTCCTGGAGATGAGATGACTGACCTCCAGCAGTACGTTAAAAATCACACAACAGCAGATTATAGTCTAACAGGTTTATCTGGAAAGCGAAAGTGAGGACTGCAGATGCTGGAGATCAGAGTCAAGATTAGAGTGGCGCTGAAAAGGCACAGCAGGTCAGGCAGCATCCGGGGAGCAGGAAAATCGACGAAACTGCCTGAACTGCTGAGCTTTTCTCGGGTTTATTTGGAAGTACTAACTTTCAGAGTGCTGCACCTTCATCAGGTAACTAGTGAGGCAGGATCATAAGACACAGAATTTATAGCAAAAGATCACAGTGTTATGCAATTACAACGATATATTGAAAACCTAGATTGCTGTTAAGTCTTTCATCTTTTAGAATGGGTTGCAGATTTCAGTTCACTAATATGTAAATCTCAGAACTTCTTTTAAGTCACCACCTCAAGATAACTTAAGGTTTTATAACAAAAAGGTGTCATCTCAGCTCAGACAATATATTAAATGTGTGAGGTTACAGTCTGTCTATATCCCTGTCTTGAGTCAAACTGGTTCTATTTTCAAAGTAGGAATTTCTAAAACGGTATATGGATTAACTGCCTGCATTGACTGCCTGCAGGTTGTGTGCTTTTTGAGCAAAAATACAATGTATCTACAATTCTGCAAATGCAAATTCACCCCATAGACCTATATGTGTGTGTATGTGAGGGAGAGAGAGAGTGTGTGTGTGCATGTGAGTGTGAGTGTACGTCAGAGAGTGTGTTTTTTAATGTGTGTGTGCTTGGTAGTGTGCGTGAATGTGATGGAGTATAAGCCTGTGAGAGGGTGTCTATGTGTGTGAGTGTGGGGGGTGTATGTGTCTGAGAGAGCATGTGTATGAGAGAGGGTCTGTGTGAGAGTGTGAGCATGTAAGAGTGTGTATGTGTGCTTGTGTGTGTGTGTGAGAGAGTGTATAGTGTATTGGAGTCACCTATAGTGTGACATGAACCCAAGGTCCCGGTTGAGGCCATTCTCATGGGTACTGAATGGCTATCAGACGAGCAGAGGCATGGGCCACAACATTGCCTTCCCACTGCAACTTATTTTACAGTCCCTGAGAAGATGCCCCGAACCATCTGGACTCTCGCTTTTGCTACAGAGAATGGTGCCAATCCCCCTCATTGTACTATCTCCTGCTAGTATATTGTTGCTCCTCCACTTGAATGGTTTCCTGTGCCGTGGTGTGGTGGTGCCATGGTGCCATGGTGCAGTAGTGCCATGATGCCGTGATGCCTTGGTGCCGTGGTGCCTTGGTGCCGTGGTACCGTGGTTAGTTAGCACATCTACCCTGCAGCTTCCATTCTTATCCAAACAAACTGAGAGAATGTCAAATCCTGAATCACAGAATAGAATCATAAAATTATATAGTGCACAGTCTGCACCAACATCTAAGTGACACCTGATCTTCAACCTGATCCCATTTGCCAGCACTTGGCCATACCTTTGAATGTTATGATGTCCAAGTGCTCATCCAGCTCCCGCTGATACTCTTGCCCTCTGACTCCCCTTTCTGGCTCACTCACAGTCATACCCTCCCATCCATGACTACTGACTAAAATTGATGTCCCCTGTCCTAAGTGGTGTGATTGCCTCCTGTTACAAAGAAACCAGGTAAAATTCTCCTTTCCTTAATGTGTCGCAATGTCCGTAGTTCAGCCTCCAGCCAAAACTGCTCATTCTTTAAATGCTCAGTGTAGACAAGTGTGCTCTTGACTACATTAGCAGGAGCTCCCACATGCTGCAGCCTTGACACATCACTTGTTCTGCCATCCTTAATGAATTTGAATGGATTAATTCATTATATTATTCATTTGTATTGCCTTTCATATAATTTACTGAGAATCCACCAATGTTTATACAATGTTGAAACTGAAGAATAGAAATGACCTTAACATAGGCAAGGCGAGGAAGGGGGACCTTTTTGGAAATTATCAGCACTAGAACAAAATTAAGCAACTGGTCCTCAAGGGTTATAATCTCTGGATTACTGCCCAAACCACATGCAAATTAGCTTAGGGAAGTAAGCACGTGGCTAAGGAACAGGTGTGGGAAAGAGGGGTTCCATTTAATTGGGGCATTGGCATTAGTTTTGAAACAGAAAGAATCTGTACCGATGGGACAGTCTCCACCTGAACTGATCTGGAACTGGTGTTCCAGCGAAAAGGATAAATGGGGTGGTCACTAGGATTTAAGCTCGTGAGTCGGAAGGAAGGGAATGTGAAAATGACAGGAAATAATGGGAAATAAAAAGGAAAGCAGCAGGTGAGCATGTGTACAGGTGGGTTTAACAACAAGGTAGACTGTGAAAGAAGTAAAAATGCAGGATAACTCAGGAGATATTATTAGAGATGTTGGAAATCTTGAGGGGATGAAAATTAGCATAAGGGCACTTTATCTGAATGCTTATAGCATTCGTAACAAGGTTGAAGAGTTAACAGTACACATCATCATGAACGAATATGATTTGGTAGCCATTACAGAGACATGGTTACAGGGTGGTCACAACTGGGAGTTAAATCTCTGGGGTATCAGACTATTCGGAAGGACAGACAGAAAGGTAAGGGAGGTGATATAGCTCTGATATTCAAGGACGGCATCAGGGCAGTGCTGAGAGATGATATAGGTTCTATGAAGAATAAAGCTGAATCCATTTGGGTGGAAATTAGAAATTCTAAGAAGAACAAGTCACTGATAGGTGTAGTCTATAGGCCACCAAATAATAACATCACATTGGGATGGGCAATAAACAAGGAAATAGCTAATGCATGTAAAAATTGTACGGCAACTATCATGGGGGATTTTAATCTCCATGTTGATTGGTTGAACCAGCTCAGTCAGGGTAGCCTTGAGTAGAAGTTTGTTGAGTGTATCCGCGATAGTTTTCTTGAACAGTATGTAATGGAACCAACGAGGGAGCAAGCTATCCTAGATCTGGTCCTGGGTAATGAGACAGGAATAATTAATGACCTCTTGGGATCCTCTTGGAAGGAGTAATCACAGTATCGTTGAATTTAGAACACAGATGGAGAGTGTGAAGATAAAATCCAAACTAAGGTCCTGTGCTTAAACAAGGGAGACTACAATAGAATGAGGGAGGACTTGGCAAAAGTAGATTGGAATCAAAGATATTATGGTGGGACAGTTGATGAGCAATGGAGGACTTTCAAAGCAATTTTTCAACGTGCTCAGCGAAGTATATCCCAGTGAAAAGGAAGGACTGTCAGAAAAAGGGTAATCTGCCATCAGTGTTGAAGGAAATAAGGGAGGCTATCAAATTGAAAGAGAAGGCATACAAAGTGGCCAAGATCAGCGAAAAACTAGCAGATTGGGAAAACTTTAAAGATCAACAGAAAGCCATAAAAAGAGCTATAAAGAAAAGTAAGACAGAACACGAGAAAAAACCTAACACAGAATATAAAGACAGATAGGAAAAGTTTCTATAAATATATAAAATGAAAAAGAGTGGCTAAAGTAAACGTTGGTCCTTTAGAAGATGAGAAGGGGCATTTAATTATGGGATATGATGAAATGGCTGAGGCATTGAACAGGTAGTTTATATCGGTCTTCATAGTGGAGGGCACTAATAACAGGCCAGTAATTGACCAAGAGGTAGTGTTGGGCAACCTATTGGAGTGAAGTATAGACAAGTCTCCTGGCCCTGATAGAATGCATCCCAGGATACTAAAAGAGGTGGTGAGAGAAATAACAAGTGCACATGTGGTAAGTTTCTAAAATTCGCTGGACTCTGGGACAGTTCCAGCAGGTTGGAAAACAGCAAATGTGACAGCACTGTTTAAAAAGAGAGGTAGACAAAAGATGGGGAATTATAGACTGGTTAGTTTAGCCTCTGTAGTGAGGAAGATGCTTGAGTCTATTATCAAGGAAGAAATAGCAAGGATCTAGATAGAAATTGTCCCATTAGGCAGACGCAGCATGGGTTCATAAGGGCAGGTCATGCTTACAAATCTTTTGGAATTCCATGAAGACATTATGAGCAAGGTGGACAATGGGGACCCAGTGGATGTGGTGTACCTAGATTTCCAAAAGGCCTTCCATAAGGTGCCGCACAAAAGGCTGATGCACAACGTAGAGAAGCATGGTGTTATGGGTAAAATATTAGCATGGATAGAGGATTGGTTGACTAACGCAAAGCAAAGAATGGGGATAAATGAGTGCTATTCTGGTTGGCAAACAGTAACTAGTGGTGTGTCTCAGGGATCAGTGTTGGGACCATAATTATTCACAATTTATATAGATGATTTGGAGTTGGGAACCGCGTGTAGTGTGTCAAAGTTTGCAAAAGACACAAAGATGAATGGAGACCAAAATGTGCAGAGGACTGTGAAACTTTCCAGAGGGACATAGATACTTTAAGTGAGTGGGCAAAGGTCTGGTAGATGGAATACAACGTTAATAAATGTCAAGTCATCCATTTTGCTCGAAGTAACAGTAAAAAGAATTATTACTTGAATGGTAAAAAGTTGCAGCATGCTGCTGTGCAGAGGACCTGGGTGTCCTTGTGCATGAATCACAGAGGGTTGGTCTGTGTGTACAACAAGTAATTAGGAAGGCAAATGGAATTTTGTCCTTCATTGTTAAAGGGATTGAGTTTAAAAGCAGGGAGGTTATGTTGCAGCTGTACAGGGTGCTGGGGAGGCCACACCTGGAATACTGCGTGCAGTTTTGGTCACCTTACTTGAGAAAGGATGTACTGGCACTGGAGGGGGTGCAGAGTTTTTATGTTCTTCTGTTGTGTTAACCTCTTATCAGAGACATGCGAATCATTGAGCTCCTTTCTCCATGGTGGAGCAATTCCAATTTACTCCAATGAATTAAATCACTTCCTTCTGGGGAAGAGAATCCTACATTCCAACCATCCTTTTGAGAAAACGACATTCTCCTTATTTCTGTCTTCAGAGGGAGATTGCTTATTATTAAAATATGTCCCCTACAATTAGTTTCCTGAACAAGAGGAACCATCCTTTGAGTTTCCATCCGACCTCGTCCCTTCAAAATCATACTTTTCAATAAGATCACCTCTCATTCTTCTAAACACAAATGGGTGCAGGCCCAGCATTTTCTCATTGGCTAAGCCTTTCAGGTGGCGAGTGAACTTTTCTGAACTACACTGAAATAAATCATATTTTTTTCAAACTGGCAGGTCAAATCTGTACACCATTCTCCAGGTGTAGTTTCATCAAAGCTCTGTATAGTTGTAGTAAATCATCCCTACTTTACAATTCCATTTTCCCTTGCAATAAACAGCATTCAATCTGGCTTCCAAATCACTTATTGTACCTGCAGACTAACGTTTTTGTTTGACTCATGGACCAGGACACCAAGGTCTCTCTGTCTCACCAGGTTATAGAGTCATTAAGACATTTGGTCCACCATGTTAATGCTGACCAACAGACACCAAACTATACTGATGCTATTTACCTGCAGTTTGTCTATAGCCGACTCAACCAGATGCTTCTTAAGCGTTGTGAGAGTACCTGCCTCCATCACTCTCTCAGGTAAAAAAATCCCATTTTTCTTTTTCCCTCAGATCCTCACTAAACCACATACTCCTCACCTCAAACTTATTCCCTCTGCTCTTAGACATGTCTGGCATGGGGAAAAGATACTGAACAATCTACCCAACATATGTCTTCATAACTTTGTCTACCTCAATCAGATCACCCATCAGCCTTCTCTGCTCTAAGAAAAACAAACCCAGCCTATCCAGTCTCTCCTCATAATCAACACTTTCCATTCCAGGCAACATCCTGGTGAATCTCCTCTGCACCTTCTCCAGTGCAATCACGTACTTCCAATAGTGTAATGATCAGAACTCCACATTGCATTCCATTTGTGGCCTAACCAGTGTTTTATAAAGTTGTAAGAAACCTTCCTTGCTTCTATACCCTACGCCCTAGCTAAGGAAGGCAAGCATCTTGTCTGCCTTCTTTACCACCTTGTCTACCTGTGCTGACACCGTCAGGGATCTGTGGACTTGTAAACCAAGCTCCCTTTGTTCCCCAGTACTCCCTAGGGATCTATCATTCATTTTGTATACCCTTCCCTTATTCGACCTCCCATAATGCCTCACCTAACACCTGTAGGCTTAAGTTCCATCTGCAAATGCTCTGCCCAATTTACCAGCTGATTAATATCAGACTGTAGCCTGATACCATCTCCCCAATAGTAACAATGCCACCAATTTTTGTGTCATAGAGTCATAGAGATGTACAGCATGAAAACAGACCCTTTGCTCCAATCCGTCCATGCCAACCAGATATCCCAACCCAATCTAGTCCCACCTGCCAGCACCCAGCCCATATCCCTCCAAACCCTTCCTATTCATATACCCATCCAAATGCCTCTTAAATGTTGCAATTGTACCAGCCTCCATCACTTCCTCTGGCAGCTCATTCCATACACATACCACACTCTGCATGAAAATGTTGCCCCTTAGGTCTCTTTTATATCTTTCCCCTCTCACCCTAAACCTATGCCCTCTAGTTCTAGACTCCCCGATCCCAGGGAAAAGACTTTGTCTATTTATCCTATCCATGCCCCTCATAATTTTGTAAACCTCACTAAGGTCACCCCTCAGTCTCCGGTGCTCCAGGGAAAATAACCCCAGCCCGTTCAGCCTCTCCCTATAGCTCAAATCCTCCAACCCTGGCAACATCCTTGTAAATCTTTTCTGAACCCTTTCAGGTTTCACAACACCTTTCCGATAGGAAGGAGACCAGAATTGCACGCAATATTCCAACAGTGGCCTAACCAATATCCTATACAGCCGCAACATGACCTCCCAACTCCTGTACTCAATACTCTGACCAATAAAGGAAAGCATACCAAACACCTTCTTCACTATCCTATCTACCTGCGACTCCACTTTCAAGGAGCTATGAGCCTGCACTCCAAGGTCTCTTTGTTCAGCAACACTCCCTAGGACCTTACCATTAAGTGTATAAGTCCTGCTAAGATTTGCTTTCCCAAAATGCAGCACCTCACGTTTATTTGAATTAAACTCCATTTGCCACTTCTCAGCTCATTGGCCCATCTGCTCCAGATCCTGTTGTAATCTGAGGTAACCCTCTTCGCTGTCCACTACACCTCCAATTTTGGTGTCATCTGCAAACTTACTAACTGTTCCTCTTATGCTCGCATCCAAATCATTTATGTAAATGACAAAAAGTAGAGGGCCCAGCACCGATCCTTGTGGCACTCCACTGGTCACAGGCCTCCAGTCTGAAAAACAACCCTCCACCACCACCCTCTGTCTTCTACCTTTGAGCCAGTTCTGTATCCAAATGGCTACTTCTCCCTGTATTCCATGAGATCTAACCTTGCTAATCAATCTCCCATGGGGAACCTTAGTCGAATGCCTTACTGAAGTCCATATAGATCACATCTACCGCTCTGCCCTCATCAATCCTCTTTGTTACTTCTTCAAAAAACTCAATCAAGTTTGTGAGACATGATTTCCCTCGCACAAAGCCTAGTTTACACATCCCTCATCAGTCCTTGCCTTTCCAAATACATGTATATCCTGTCCCTCAGGATTCCCTCCAACAACTTGCCCACCACCGAGGTCAGGCTCACCGGTCTATAGTTCCCTGGCTTGTCTTTACCGTCCTTCTTAAACAGTGGCACCACAATTGCCAACCTCCAGTCTTCCGGCACCTCACCTGTGACTATCGATGATACAAATATCTCAGCAAGAGGCCCAGCAATCACTTCTCTGGCTTCTCACAGAGGTCTCTGGTACACCTGATCAGGTCCTGGGGATTTATCCACCTTTACCCATTTCAAGACATCCAGCACATCCTCCTCTGTAATATGGACATTTTGCAAGATGTCACCATCTATTTCCCACAATCTATATCTTCCATATCCTTTTCCACAGTAAATACTGATGCAAAATATTCATTTAGTATCTCCCCCATTTTCTATGGCTCCACACAAAGGCCTCCTTCCTGATCTTTGAGGAGCGCTATTCTCTCCCTAGTTACCCTTTTGTCCTTAATATATTTATAAAAACTCTTTGGATTCTCCTTAATTCTATTTGCCAAAGCTATCTCATGTCCCCGTTTTGCCCTCCTGATTTCCCTCTTAAGTATACTCCTACTGCCTTTATACTCTTCTAAGGATTCACTCGATCTATCCTGTCTATACTTGACATATGCTTCCTTCTTTTTCTTAACCAAACCCTCAATTTCTTTAGTCATGCAGCATTCCCTATACCTACCAGCCTTCCCTTTCACCCTGACAGAAATATACTTTCTCTGGAATCTCACTATCCCATTTTCCAGCCATCCCTTTACCTGCGAATATCAGCCTCCAATCAGCTTTCGTAAGTTCTTGCCTAATACCGTCAAAATTAGCTTTTCTCCAATTTAGAACTTCAACTTTTAGATCTGGTCTATCCTTTTCCATCATGATTTTAAAACGAATAGAATTATGGTCACTGGCCCCAAAGTGCTCTCCACTGACACCTCAGTCACCTCCCCTGCCTTATTTCCCAAGAGTAGGTCACGTTTTGCACCTTCTCTAGTAGGTACATCCACATACCTAATCAGAAAATTGTCTTGTATGCACTTAAGAAATTCCTCTCCATCTAAACCTTTAACACTATGGCAGTCCCAGTCTATTCAGGCAGCATCCGAGGACAGGCAAAATCGACGTTTCGGGCAAAAGCCCTTCATCAGGAATAAAGGCAGAGAGCCTGAAGCGTGGAGAGATAAGCTAGAGGAGGTGGGGGTGGGGATAGAGTAGCATAGAGTACAATAGGTCAGTGGGGAAGGAGATGAAGGTGATAGGTCAGGGAGGAGAGGGTGGAGTGGATAGGTGGAAAAGGAGCTGGGCAGGTCGGACAAGTCCGGACAACTCCGGACTTGTCCGACCTGCCCAGCTCCTTTTCCACCTATCCACTCCACCCTCTCCTCCCTGACCTATCACCTTCATCTCCTTCCCCACTGACCTATTGTACTCTATGCTACTCTATCCCCACCCCCACCTCCTCTAGCTTATCTCTCCACGCTTCAGGCTCTCTGCCTTTATTCCTGATGAAGGGCTTTTGCCCGAAACGTCGATTTTGCCTGTCCTCGGATGCTGCCTGAATTGCTGTGCTCTTCCAGCACCACTGATCCAGAATCTGGTTTCCAGCATCTGCAGTCATTGTTTTTACCTCAGTCCCAGTCTATGTTTGGAAAGTTAAAATCCCCAACCATAACCTACCTGATTATTCTTACAGGTAGCTGAGATCTCCTTACAAATTTGTTTCTCAATTTCCCTCTGACTATTGGGGGGTCTACAATACAATCCCAATAAGGTTATCATCCCTTTCTTATTTCTCAGTTCCACCCAAATAACTTCCCTGGATGTATTTCTGGGAATATCCTCCCTCAGCACAGCTGTAATGCTATCCCTTATCAAAAATGCCAACACCCCCCCCCCCCCTTGCCTCCCTTTCTATCCTTCCTGTAGCATTTGTATCCTGGAACATTAAGCTGCCAGTCCTGCCCATCCCTGAGGCACGTTTCTGTAATTGCTATGATATCCCATTCCCATGTTCCTAACCATGCCCTGAGTTCATTTGCCTTCCCTGTTCGGCCCCTTATATTGAAATAAATACAGTTTAATTTATTCGTCCTACCTTGTCCCTGCCTGCCGTGACTGTTTGACTCACTTCTGGTCTCAACTGTACCCGTCTCAGATTGATCTCTTTCCTCACGATCTCCCTGGGTCCCACCCCTATGACAATCTCACTAATTGTACCTTCTACATTCTACATTCACATCTGTAAACTGAATTTTGCTTTTCTATTCTCCATTCGGAGTTGGATATGTCAACATTTTTCTCTGCTCCACTGTATCTGCCAAAGTTTGCCAAAGTTTGCCAATTCACATCATCCATCTTTATCTGATTGCAGACTTCTACATTCTGTTCCTACCTGTCATTGGCTAATGTAACCACCACATGTTCAATCCCCTTACCAAAGTCATTAACATAGAGTGTAAATTACTGAGGACCTAGCACTAAGCCCTTCATTCCATGAGCTAGGCTGTCCAACCAAAAAATGACCTGGGGGGATCCAAGATGGCGGCGACCCAGCAAGACTGAGTCTATAGTGCTCCTCCCAAGACTTGGGTACAGTGGGTCACCCACCCCCTACCACGCTCACCAAATCATTTATAATAGTTGTGTAATTTAATTAGTTGTGCAATATTACATTTAAACAATTTAATCCTAAATAAAAATGACTAAAGGGAAGGGAGCCCACAGCTCTCAGCAAGCAGGAACCCCTCCCCCACCCTCTCCAGCTGCAGCAGAGGCGTCCACAGCCGTCCCGGGGGACTTACCTACAGTGACAAGCCTTGCAGAAATGATTTCCAAGCTGGACTCGAAGATCGATGCCTTTATTGCAGAATCCAGAAATCGTTGGGACTCGCTCTCGGCCGCACTGCAGAAGCACGACCGAGAGATTCAAGAAATTGAACGCCGAGTCGGAGGGGTGGAGTTAAAGGCTGCGACCTCCGAAAATACCGCTCAATCGGCCGTGGATCAGGTCCGGACTCTCGAGCAGTGAGTCCGGACCTTGGAAAATCATATTGACGACCTCGATAATCGAGGTCGTCGAAAAAATATTCGTTTGCTGGGCCTTCCCGAACGGGAAGAGGAAGGCCAGCTTACAGCATTCCTGGAGCAGTAGCTGCCACAGCTTTTAAATCTGGAAGCTGGATCAGGCCAGGTAAGGGTGGAATGGGCCGACCGGGTCGCAATACGCAGGCCCGGCTCGAACCAGCGCCCACGCCCGGTCCTATTCCGGCTGCAGAGCTACAAGGAGAGGCAGATACTCCTAGAAGCCTCTAGAAATCTCGGAAAAGACCCCCAAGCTATGATCTACAAAGGATCCAAAATCATGCTATTTCAGGACTTTTCCCCGGCTCTGGTTCGAAAGAGGAAGGCATTCGACGAGGCGAAGAAGCGTTTAAGGGACTTAAATATTCAGTACTCCTTACGCTACCCAGCGACGTTACGCTTTAACCATGAAGGATCCATATATAACTTTGGATCACCAGAAAAGGCTAAGGAATTCTTGGACTCTCTTAGATAAACTGTAAGACATAATGGATGTTGGTCTGCCTTTCCCCCCCGCTTTGGTTTAAATCCCCCCCTTGTTTTTTTTCTCTTATCTTACTGTGTAATATTATCATGGGGGGTGGGGAGAGGGATTTGATTTTCTCCCCCCCCCTTGGGGTTGTTTTCTGTTATTATTTTATGTATATATGAGGGATGTATGTATATGTGTGTGTATATATATATATATATATATATATAAAAGCTGAGGGGTTTGGTTAATGTTGGTGGGGGGAGGTGGTTACCTTATTCAATTTTACCTCTGTCTCTAGGAGCGGGGTTGTTTTCCCCTTGTTATTTTGTATTATTATATTTAATTATTATTTGTTGAGGTGGTAATTTTATAGTTATATGTTTATATATGGTATTAACATTACCAAATATACCCAGGTGTTGGTATGGGTGGGGGTAGGGTGCTCACTGTTAACTCTAGCTTTGTATTATATTTGAATTCTCCTCATTTTAATGAGGAGTGCCTGGGTCAAGGGTGGGGCATTGGTTGGGAGAGGATATGATGGACTTTTGGAGAGAAAGTGACACCCTCTGGGAACAAGGGGGAAAATCTCCACTTAGATACGTTATATATTTTTTTTATTTAGAAATAGTTTTTTACTGTGTTGTTGTGGGTGTGTTAAAGAGATTTTATTTTTGTAAATTTTATATGTTCTATGCTTGGGATGTTCTTGATAGGGCTCCCCCTCCCGAGGGGCCTCGGATTGGCCCAGAGGATTATGGTTGATCAGTCGGTTAAGTGGTGCACCTGGAATGTCAAGGGGAGTAATTCGCCAGTCAAAAGGAAGAAAATATTATCAAATCTTAAGAAGGAAAGAGTTGATATAGCTCTCCTACAGGAGACACACCTGTCAGATAAAGAACACTTGAAATTACGACAGGGCGGATTTGATCAGGCCTTTTTTTCTTCTTTTAGCTCAAAAAGCAGGGGAGTTGTTATTCTTGTTCGGAAGAATTTCCCTTTCAAAATCCTAAAGCAGATAAAAGACGAATCTGGACGATATGTCTTGATTAAAGCCCTCATAAATGGAGAGGAATATGGGATTTTAAATTTGTACTGCCCCCCCGCACACCCCTTTAAATTTATAACGGAAGCCTTTTCAAAATTGATGGCTTTTGATGCCCGTCATATAATTATAGGGGGAGACTTTAATTGTATTATGGATCCGGAAATAGATAGGATTCCCAAGAGTACTGCAGGAGTATCTCCCAGATCTAGACAATTGATGGATCTGAACAAAGAATTAGAATTAGTAGATGTATGGAGATGTCTTCATCCACAGGGCAGAGATTTTTCTTTCTACTCTAATCCACATAAATGTCATACCAGAATTGATATATTTTTTGCCCCCTCGATTTTTTTAAATTCCATATCATCCTGTAAAATAGGTAATATAGCAATTTCTGACCACGCTGCTGTATATATGGAAACTAAGGCGAGGAACAATGGGACATCCCCTCGACATTGGCGTATGGACCACTTCCTAATGAAAGATAGTAAATTTGTAAAGTACTTCTCTCAAGAATTTAAAACTTTTTTAGAAATTAATTCAGGTACAGCTAGCAACCCGTCAATGATGTGGGAGACCATCAAAGCTTACACGCGAGGCTTGATCATCTCCTACTCAGCGACCCAGAAGAAATTAAAGGGAGAACAACAGCGTCTGCTTGAAGCCCGCTTAAAAGCGGCTGAAACAGCATACACTGATGGACCTTCTATTATTAAATTGCAAAGGATTACAGCTCTTAGGACAGCTCTAAACACTACGCTTACTCAAACGGCTAAGAGGGAAATATTATTTGCAAAGCAAAGGTTATATGAATATGGCGACAAACCGGGTAGATACTTAGCATTTCTTGCAAAGAAAAAAAAGGCCCCTCAGACTATTACATCTATCAAGAAAAGTACGGGTATTTTGACTCATGATCACAAAAAGATTAATGCGATCTTTAGAGAATTTTATTCTGAGTTATATAAATCACAGGATTGTGAAGATAGGACGAAGAGGATGCAGTCATTTTTTAAAACTTTGACTTTTCCAGGCCTAACTCCGGAACAAGTATCGGTCCTAAATGCTCCTCTTACACTCCAAGAAATACTTGATGCAATTAGGCAACTTCAGTATGGTAAGGCGCCGGGCCCAGATGGTTTTCAAGCTGAATTCTATAAAGAATTTACAGAAATACTGGCTGGTCCACTTATGGACATGTATAACTATGCATATAGTCAGGGCTGTCTCCCGCCTTCGTTGAAAGAGGCAAATATCTCTCTTATCCTTAAAAAGGAAAGGACCCAGAAGATTGTACATCATACAGACCAATATCCTTGCTAAATGTAGATTTTAAAATCCTCTCTAAAACGTTAGCACTGAGACTAGAAAAGATACTGCCACATATTATAAAGGAGGATCAGACGGGGTTTATTAAGGGCCGTAGATCATCCAATAATGTTAGAAGGGCTCTGAATATGATTCAAGCTTGTCATCAGGGAAAGATACCAGGAGTAGTGGTTTCATTAGATGCGGAAAAGGCATTTGATAGGGTCGAATGGTCATATTTGTTTTACACATTGGAGAGGTTTGGTGTTTACCAAATGGGTCTCAACATTGTATAGTGATCCCAAAGCAGTTGTGGTTACCAATGGATTAGGTTCGGATAGCTTCAGTGTGGGTAGGGGCTGCCGTCAGGAATGTCCCCTCTCGCCATTGTTATTTACGCTAATAATTGAACCACCAGCAGAAGCTATACGAGCTGATCCTAATATAGTGGCCCCAAGGATTGGTACAGGTAAACATAAAATTACCCTTTATGCAGATGATGTTCTTCTATTCCTCAGTAACCCTCTGATATCCATACCTCGCCTAATCCAAGTTATCAATACATTTAGTGCATTCTCAGGCTATAAAATTATTTTTTCAAAATCGGAGGCTATGCCAATGGGTGGCCTTGCTATGATACCCCGCTTAGCGGACGGATCCCTTTTTCCCTTTCGCTGGTCCCTGGAGGGCTTCTTATATTTAGGCATTTTTATTACTCCAGTATTTGGTCAGTTGTATAAGGCTAATTTTGTGTACTTATTGGAAAGGATAAGGCAGGACCTCCAGTGATGGGGTGACCTACCAATTTCCTGGTTGGGTAGAATAGCACTAATCAAAATGAATATCCTGCCCTGTCTCCTATATCCTATGAGAATGCTTCCGGTGATGCTGCCGAGGACGGCTTTATGTAAATTATATGGCTGGCTGGGTTCCTTTATCTGGAATCATAGGCGGCCCCTCATTAAGCTGAAGAAGCTACAGCTTCCACAGGCAAGGGGTGGATTGGACTTCCCAGACTTTAGGAAATATCAGTTAAGTTCCCTATTAAGTTACATAGCTGATTGGGTCTTGTCTGATCCACAATCAATCTGGCTGGACATCGAGGCCTGTCAAGTAAAATACCCACTTATTAACCTTTTATTCTCAGACAAGCGGAAAATCATTACAGATCACTGTAAAAACCCTATAATACTAAATACAATCAAGGCTTGGAATATAATGCGGCAAAATGAGGGCAATTCACATAAAACATCCCCCTATGCACCGATAGTGGGAGCATGGGGATTCCAACCGGGGTTAACAGATGCCACTTTTAAACTCTGGAGATCCAGGGGTATCTCATGTCTAGGGGATCTATTTAAAGACGGGGTCCTGATGTCCTTCGAACAGCTGCGTCAGAAATTCGGATTACCCAATGGAGACCTCTTTTGATACTTCCAAATTCAAGATTATATACAGAAGAAGACTACGTTATTAGATAGTCTTTATAAATCCGATAGAGAATGTAGTGTCCTACGATCAGTGGGGGTATCTTCCGTCAGTACTATTTATCATTTACTACATGATGAAGTATCGGGAGATATGGATAATCTGCTTAAAACATGGGATCAGGATTTGGGACTAGAAATCTCCACAGAAACGTGGAATGATATTTAGGAAAATGCTAGAAGAATTACTATTTGTAACAGAACCCAGGCTATCCAGCTGAAGATACTTCATAGGGCCCATATAGCACCGGTTTGATTGGCAAAATTTAAGGCAGGAGCATCTCCAATGTGTCCTAAATGCAAAATAGAGGTGGGCACTCTTGTACATTGCCTATGGACCTGTCATAAGATCCGTAGATATTGGACTAAAGTAGCAAGTACCCTGACAGAAATTTTAGGAACGGAAATTAAAGTGGACCCTGTATCTCTCCTCTTGGGCTTTTCGAACTTTCCCTCCCTGGATACGTACGGGAAGAGACTATTTTCTACTCTTTCTTTCTGTGTAAGGAAAAATATTTTGGTGAACTGGGCGGCTGAGGGCCCCCCTGGACTTTCAAATTGGCACAGACTAATTATGGAATGTATTCCCCTTGACTTCCTTACAAATATGGTGCACCGAAAGACCGAATTATTTTATAAAATATGGCAGCCCTTCTTGAATTACATAAATACAGATATTTCGGCTATCCTAACAAGGGCTTTTATTTAATTGAGATTACAAACCTTGCTGGTCCGGGGCCCCTCGGGGGAGGAATCCCGCATGAATACGGGTTTTATTACATCTGATGCTAACACATTCCGAGCATGTAAGAGACTTAAATATACACTGTGGTTAGTTGTAGGTTAGATTAGTAGATAGATGAGTTTTGTTTGATTTTTTTTCCTTTTTTTTCGGTTTTTTTTGTTTTTTTTTGTTAAATTTTGGCTATTGTATATTGGAGCTAATTGTATATCAATGTTTATATCTGAGAGTTTTGTTTATTTTTGTAAACTTGTAAAAATGTTAAATTTCTAATAAAAATATCTACATAAAAAAAAATTACCTACTTATCCCTGCTGACTGCTTCGTGTGAGTTAACTAATCCTCTAGCCATGCTGATGTATTGCCCAGTACATCATGTGCTCCTGTGTGGCACCTTATCAAACACCATTGGAAATCCAAGTACACCACCATCTGTCAGGTGGGCGGCACGGTGGCACAGTGGTTAGCACTGCTGCCTCACAGCGCCGGAGACCCGGGTTCAATTCCTGCCTCAGGCGACTGACTGTGTGGAGTTTGCATATTCTCCCCATGTCTGCGTGGGTTTCCTCCGGGTGCTCCGGTTTCCTCCCACAGTCCAAAGATGTGCAGGTCAGGTGAATTGGCCGTAGTTAAATTGCCCGTAGTGTTAGATAAGGGGTAAATGTAGGGGTATGGGTGGGTGGCGGGTCGGTGTGGACTTGTTAGGCCGAAGGGCCTGTTTCCACACTGTAATGTAATCTAATCCCCTCTATCCACGTTAATCTTGTAGTGCCAAAAGTGTTTATAGAGTCTTTAAATTTGATTTTCCTCTCACTAAGTTACTATGATTCTATCGAATCAAATCATGATTTCCTAAGTATCCTGCAAAAACAACCTTAATAGAGGGTTCCAGAACACTCCTTATGACAAACACTAGGCTCAGTGGCTTATTGTAGAATCATAGAATCTCTAAATTGCAGGAGGAGGCCATTCAGCCCATCAAACTCTGCACCGTCCCTCGGAAGAGCAACCTAACTAGCTCCCTACCCTTTCCCTGATAGTTTCTTACTTTCTGCAACCTGTCTACTTTCTTGAGAAGAAAAATGACATTTGTTATTTTCCAATCAGTTGGGACCCTTCTAGAATCTGAGGAATTTGGGAAAATTATAACCAAGGTCTCTGTTGTCTCTGCAACTAAGCCTTTAAGACCCGAGGATGTAGGCCTTCAAGTACAGATTTGAGACGGCCCAGGGAATCCCTTATGGACTCAGACCTGTAAGCCTCTCTCTAGGTTCGTTCCGGAGATCATACTCTTTGCAAGTCTGGAATAAAAAACCCTCTTACAGACAGATTTGTTTAATTTTAGTCATCCTCTTTATTCGCTGATAGCATCACTGTTACAACATAACACTGATACCTATAAGCTAAACTAACTAGGTTCTAATATCCCAGGAGAGTAGGGTACCAGCTCTTCAAGTGCCCCAGCAGGCTACTCCGACGTACTGATACAAGTAATCCTTTGTTTCACTCACTCCATAATCAGAATATCCTTCCTCAGACACACAGATCAAAAGTGCACCCAATTCTCCAGATACTTGGATTCCAGTGGACGTTGGTGCAACAGGTACACAAACTCCAGAGGACAGTGTTATACACAGACGTGATATAAGGAGTACACAGATTCCAATATACAGTGGTGTATACAGTGCTGATGTAGAGGGTATGTGGATTCCAGTGGATGATGCTGTACACAGCCCTATTGTAGAGTGTGCACAGATTCCAGTGGACAGTGGTGTACCCAGCCCTGATGTACGGGTGCACTGATTCCAATGGACAGTGGTGTACGCCGCCCTGATGTACAGGGTGCACAGGTTCCAGTGGACAGTGGTGTACACAGCCTTGACATACAGGGTGCACAGATTCCAGTAGACAATGGTATACCCAGCCCTGATGTACAGGGTACACAGATTCCAGCAGACTATGGTATACCCAGCACTGATATACAGGGTGCACAGATTCCAGTGGACAGTTGTGTACCCAGCCCTGATGTACAGGGTGCACAGATTCCAATGGACAGTTGTATACCCAGCCCTGATGTACAGCGTGCACACATTCCAGTGGACAATGGTGTACACAGCCCTGATGTACAGGGTGCACAGATTCCAGTGGACAGTGGTGTACACCGTGCTGATGTACAGGGTGCACAGATCCCAGTGGACAACGGTGTACACAGTGCTGATGTAGAGGGTATGTGGATTCCAGTGGATGATGCTGTACACAGTCCTGATATAGAGTGTGCACAGATTCCAGTGGACAGTGGTGTACCTAACCCTGATATAGAGTGTGCACAGATTCCAGTGGACAATGGTGTCCACAGCCCTGATGTACAGGTTCCACAGATTCCAGTGGACAGTGGTGTACACAGCCCTGGTGTACAGGGCGCACAGATCCCAGTGGACAGTGGTGTACACCGTGCTGATGTACAGGGTGCACAGATCCCAGTGGACAACGGTGTACACAGTGCTGATGTAGAGGGTATGTGGATTCCAGTGGATGATGCTGTACACAGCCCTGATATAGAGTGTGCACAGATTCCAGTGGACAATGGTGTCCACAGCCCTGATGTACAGGTTCCACAGATTCCAGTGGACAGTGGTGTACACAGTCCTGGTGTACAGGGTGCACAGATTCCAGTGGACCATGGTGTCCACAGCCCTGATGTACAGGGTGCACAGATTACAGTGGACAGTAGTGTACACAGTACTGATGTACAGGGTGCACAGATTCCAGTTGTCAGTGGTGTACCCAGCCCTGATGTACAGGGTGCAGAGATTCCAGTGGACAGTGGTGTACCCAGCCCTGATGTACGAGGTGCACAGATTCCAGTGGACGGTGGTGTACCCAGCTCAGATGTACAGGGTGCACAGATCCAGTGGACAGTGATGTACACAGTGTTGATGCAGGGGGTACGCAGATTCTAGTTGACAGTGGTGTACACAATGCTGATGTAGGGGTTACACAGATTCTAGCGGACGGTCGTGTATACAGCCCTGATGTACAGGGTATACATTTCAGTGGACAGTGGTGTACCCAGCCCTGATGTACAGGGTACACATTGCAGTGGACAGTGGTGTACCCAGCCCTGATGTACAGGGTACACATTGCAGTGGACAGTGGTGTACCCAGCCCTGATGTACAGGGTACACATTGCAGTGGACAGTGGTATACATATCCAGGTTTTCACTGAGGTAGGGAAGGGATAGTCAGTGTGTGAGTGCCACCAGCTGGCTCACATCCTCGGGCAATGAAGGATGTTGCCATGGAGATAGGTTCACAGCTGATAATCAAACAACCCCTCACATCCCGACTTACCTCTTACTGGAGGTTGCAGCAGGTTGGGCCAGTCTCCAGTGTCTGAGAGTCAGTGCTCACTGTTGTTGGAGAGAAACAGCCTAAAAATTGAGACACTGCTGGTCTCTGAGTTTGTGGGCAGGGCTGACACTAACACCATGGTGTGACTGAAGTGGTTTCTGGGCAGGAACACATTGCAAAGAACGAGCTGTTTATATGGATGACTACAACAGAGAATAGGTTATGGCATCTTTGATCCCCCTCCTCCCCTCTGTGACATTGAGTTGGTTATAAAGTAAAGTCATCCCACATATGAACATATGGAATAGGAGCAGATTTTAGCCATCAGCACTTCATGCATGTTCTGTGTAACACGACTTATTCCATCTTGCCAATCTGGAAAGGACACATGTATTCCTACTCTCTGCTTCCTGTTAGTCAGCCTATCAATGCCAATATGCTACCCCCACCTATAAGCTTTTATTTTCCACAAATACCTTCTGGAAATCCAAACGCAAAACATCCACCTGGTTCCCTTCACCCACACTGTGTGTTACCTCTGCAAAGAATGTCAATAAATTAGTTAAAACATATTTTCCTTTTCACAAAACCATATTGACTCTACTTGATTACCTTGAACTTATCCAAGTAGCTTGCTATTCCTTCTTTAATGATAGTTTCTAACCTGGTCCCTGTGACAGATGATAAGCTAATTGGCCTGTACTTCCCTGCTTTTTGAATAAAGGAGCTACTATCACTACTTTCCAATCTAATGGGACTGCTGCTGAATCAGGGGAATTTTGGAAAATTAAAGCTAATGTATCAAGAGAAATAAGAAAGGGACGATCACCTTATTGAGACTGTACTATAGACTCCCCCCAGTAGTCAGTGAGAAATAAGGAGATTTCAGTTATCTGTAAGACTAATAGGGTGGTTATAGTAGGGGATTTTAACTTTCCAAACATAGACTGGGACTGCCATAATGTTAAGGGCTTGGATGGAGAGGAATTTGTTAAGTATCTACTGAAAATTTTATGATTCAGTATGTGGATGTATCTACTAGAGAAGGTGCAAAACTTGATCTACTCTTGGGATGAGAGACTTCATGAAAAAACCTTGCTAAAGTCTATATAGACCACATGAAACACACTGCCTTCATTAACGCCCCTGGCTATATCCAAAAAAAATTATCAAATTTGTCAAAGATGACCTTCCCTTAACAAATCCATACTGAGTAGCCATGTCATTCCAAGTGATATACTTTTGGTGTCTCAGACTTCTTTCTAATAATTTCCCCACTACTGAGGTTAAGCTGATTGACTTGTAAGTTCCTGGTCAATCCCTTCCTCCCTTTAATAATAAGACATTTTTAATAGTTAATCACCTCACCTGTGATCAGAGAAGATTTGAATGTGACTGCCGGGGCCTTGGTATCTCCTTCCTTGCCTCTGACAACAACATGGGATACATGCCATCAGCGCCTGCAGAGTTATCCACTTTTAAGGCTGCTGATCCACTGGTACCTCTCCCCTCTCTGTTAATTCCATTTCACATTTCACTGTCCTCCATCCTGATGCCAATACCTGCAGTCATCCTCTTCCTTTGTGAAGATTGACGCAAAGTATTCATTGAGAACGTCTTGCTTCATGTAAAAATTGCCCCTATGGTCCCTTTTGGGCTCTACTCTTTCCCTAGTTATTCTCTTCCTCTTTACAGGTTTTTAAAGCTTTTTGGGATTTCCTTTATTTTACCCACAAAGGCTTTCTCATGTGCTTTTTTAGCTGTTTTAATTTCCTTTTGAAGTTTCTCCGGAATCTCATAATCAACCCTCAGTATCTGTCATAAGCTTTACTTTTTGTCGTTAATCCTTGACATTCAGAGTTCCCTGGTGCTGGTCTTTACACAAACGTATTTTCCCTTGTACTCTTTCTATTCCCTCCTTGCATCCCACTACTCTGTTACCTGCCAGTAGCTTCTGCCAATTCAGTTTGATCAAACTGTATCATATATTAGGAAAATCAATCTTTCCCCATTTTTCAAATTTTATTCCTGACTCATCCTTATCCTTACCGATGACTATTCTAAATCACCAAACTCCAAAGTGTGCCCTGACTGCAATACTTCCTACCTCCTTGGGTTCATTTCCAAATAGTAGGGCTGAAGAGCCCCCTGCTTTGTTGGGCTTCCTATCTACTGGCTAAATAAATTCTCCTGTGTGCAATATAAATTCTCCTGTGTGCAATATAAAGATGTGTTCCCTTCCAACCTTGCACACCAAAACTACTCCAAAAACTATTTAGGTGGTTAAAAACTCCCACTTTTACTGTCTTATAGTGTGATTACATTTTTGATCCTCTGTCTTTCACTGACTATGTGAGGGTCTACAGAACACACCCAGCAGTGTTTATAATTCTATTTGTTTATTTCTGCCCTTATGGCCTCGTTCCTTCCAAGGCATCAATACTTGATTCTTTGATCAATATCATAAACTCTATTTTGATCCTCTTGGATATTGACCAAGCCGTAGTGATGAAATGGCGATATGTTTCCAAGTCAAGACGTTAGTGGCTTGGAAGGAAATTGCTCATGATGGTGTTCCCATATATCTGCTGTCCTTGTCCTTCAGGATGGAAGTGGTCATGGATTTACATCATGCTCTCTAAGGATCTTTGGTGAATTTTAGCAGATAGTACACACTGCTGGTAGTGAGGAGGGAGTGCCTGTTTGTGGGTTTGGCACCACCAATCCAGGTGAGTGAGGAATATTCAATCACACTCTCATGAGTTGTGTCTTGCAGGTGGTGAACAGACCTTGGGGAGTCAGGCAATGAATTAATTAGGAGATTACAGAGAGTTAGGCAGAAATTTAAAAAGGTCCTCGAGAGTAGCAATATCTGGATTGTTCCCAGTGCTACGAGCTCATGAGGGCAGGAATAGGAGGATGGAGCAGATGAATGCATGGCTAAGGAGCTGGTGTATGGCAGAAGGATTCACATTTTTGGATCATTGGAATCTTTTTTGGGGTAGAAGTGATCTGTGCAAGAAGGATGGATTGCACCTAAATTGGAAGGGACTAATATACTGGCAGGGAAATTTGCTAGAGTTGCTCGGGAGGATTTAAACTAGTAAGGTGGGGTGGGGGACTCAGGGAGATAGTGAGGAAAGAGATCAATCTGAGACTGGTACAGTTGAGAACAGAAGCAAGGCAAACAGTCAGGGCAAGCAGAGACAAGATAGGACTAATAAATTAAACTGCATTTTTTTCAATGCAAGGGGTCTAACGGGGAAGGCAGATGAACTCAGGGCATGGTTAGGAACATGGGAATGGGATATCATAGCAATTACAGAAACATGGCTCAGGGATGGGCAGGACTGGCAGCTTAATGTTCCAGGATACAAATGCTACAGGAAGGATAGAAAGGGAGGCAAGAGAGGAGAGGGAGTGACATTTTTGATAAGGAATAGCATTACAGCTGTGCTGAGGGAGGATATTCCCGGAAATGTATCCAGGGAAGTTATTTGGGTGGAACTGAGGAATAAGAAAGGGGTGATAACCTTATTGGGATTGTATTGTAGACCCCCCAATTGTCAGAGGGAAATTGAGAAACAAATTTGTAAGGAGATCTCAGTTACCTGTAAGAATAATAGGGTAGTTATGGTAGGGGATTTTAACTTTCCAAACTTAGACTGAGACTGCCATAGGGTTTAGATGGAGAGGAATTTGTCAATTGTGTACAAAACAGTTTTCTGATTCAGTATGTGGATGTACCTACTAGTGAAGGTGCAAAACTTGACCTACTCTTGGGAAATAAGGCAGGGCAGGTGACTTTGGTGTCAGTGGGGAGCACTTTGGGGCCAGTGACCATAATTCTATTCGTTTTAAAATCGTGATGGAAAAGGATAGACCAGATCTAAAAGTTGAAGTTCTAAATTGGAGAAAGGCCAATTTTGACGGTGTTAGGCAAGAACTTATGAAAGCTGATTGGAGGCTGATGTTCGCAGGTAAAGGGATGGCTGGAAAATGGGAAGCCTTCAGAAATGAGATAGTGAGATTCCAGAGAAAGTATATTCCTGTCAGGGTGAAAGGAAAGGCTGGTAGGTATAGGGAATGCTGCGTGACTAAAGAAATTGAGGGTTTGGTTAAGAAAAAGAAGGAAGCATATGTCAAGTATAGACAGGATAGATCGAGTGAATCCTTAGAAGAGTATAAAGGCAGTAGGAGTATACTTAAGAGGGAAATCAGGAGAGCAAAAAGGGGACATGAGATAGCTTTGGCAAATAGAATTAAGGAGAATCCAAAGAGTTTTTATAAATATATTAAGGACAAAAGGGTAACTAGGGAGAGAATAGCGCCCCTCAAAGATCAGGAAGGAGGCCTTTGTGTGGAGCCACAGAAAATGGGGGAGATACTAAATGAATATTTTGCATCAGTATTTACTGTGGAAAAGGATATGGAAGATATAGACTGTAGGGAAATAGATGGTGACATCTTGCAAAATGTCCATATTACAGAGGAGGAAGTGCTGGATGTCTTGAAACGGGTAAAGATGGATAGATCCCCAGGACCTGATCAGGTGTACCATAGTACTCTGTGGGAAGCTAGGGAAGTGATTGCTGGGCCTCTTGCTGAGATATTTGTATCATCGATAGTCACAGGTCAAGTGCTGGAAGACTGGAGGTTGGCTAACGTGGTGCCACTGTTTAAGAAGGGTGGTAAGGACAAGCCAGAGAACTATAGACCAGTGAGCCTGATATCGGTGGTGGGCAAGTCGTTGGAGGGAATCCTGAGGGACAGGATGTAGATGTATTTGGAAAGGCAAGGACTGATTAGGGATAGTCAACATAGCTTTGTGCGTGGGAAATCATGTCTCACAAACTTGAATGAGTTTTTTGAAGAAGTAACAAAGAGGATTTATGAGGGCAGAGTGGTAGATGTGATCTATGTAGACTTCAGTAAGGCATTCAACAAGGTTAGAGACTCATGGGAGTCTGATTAACAAGGTTAGATCTCATGGAATACAGGGAGAACTAACCATTTGGATACAGAGCTGGCTCAAATGTAGAAGACAGAGGGTGATGGTGGAGGGTTGTTTTTCAGACTGGAGGCCTGTGACCAGTGGAGTGCCACAAGGATCGGTGCTGGGCCCTCTACTTTTTGTCATTTACATAAATGATTTGGAGGTACAGTTAGTAAGTTTGGAGGTGTAGTGGACAGCGAAGAGGGTTACCTCAGATTACAACAGTATCTGGACCAAATGGGCCAATGGGCTGAGAAGTGGCAGATGGAGTTTAATTCAGATAAATGTGAGGTGCTGCATTTTGGGAAAGCAAATCTTAGCAGACTTATACAGTTAATGGTGAGGTCCTAGGAAGTGTTGCTGAACAAAAAGACCTTGGAGTGCAGGTTCGTAGCTCCTTGAAAGTGAGTTGCAGGTAGATAGGATAGTAAAGAAGGCGTTTGAAATGCTTTCTTTTATCAGTCAGAGTATTGAGTACAGGAGTTGGGAGGTCATGTTGCGGCTGTACAGGACATTGGTTAGGCCACTGTTGGAATATTGCGTGCAATTCTGGTCTCCTTCCTATTGGAAAGATGTTGTGAAACTTGAAAGGGTTCAGAAAAGATTTACAAGGATGTTACCAGGGTTGGAGGATTTGAGCTATAGGGAGAGGCTGAACAGGCTGGGGCTGTTTTCCCTGGAGCGTTGGAGGCTGAGGGGTGACCTTATAGAGGTTTACAAAATTATGAGGGGCATGGATAGGATAAATAGGCAAAGTCTTTTCCCTGGGGTCGGGGGAGTCCAGGACTAGACGGCATAGGTTTAGGGTAAGAGGGGAAAGATATAAAAGAGACCTAAGGGGCAACTTTTTCACGCAGAGAGTGGTACATGTATGGAATGAGCTGCCAGAGGATGTGGTGGAGTCTGGTACAATTGCAACATTTAAGAGGCATTTGGATGGGTATATGAATAGGAAGGGTTTGGAGGGATATGGGCCGGGTGCTGGCAGGTGGGACTAGATTGGGTTGGGATATCTGGTCGGCATGTACGGGTTGGACCAAAGGGTCTGTTTCCATGCTGTACGTCTCTATGACTCTATGACTCTAATTGCCGCATTCCTAGTCTCTGAGCTACTCTTTTAGCCACTGGGTTTGTATGGTGGGCCCAATGTATTTTTTTGGTCAATGGTAATCCCCAGGATCTTGATGGTGGGGATTTGGTGATAAATGTCAAGGGAGGTTGGTTAGCTTATTCTATGGAAATGGTCATCGCTTGGTATTTATGTGGTGTGAATGTTACTGACAAGTGACAAGTAACATATTGACTGACTGGGTCATGATGCATTTGAACACAGTCAGCTTTAATATCTGACAAGTTGCAATTCATGCTGAACATTGTGCAATGATCACTGAGCAAACCCACTTCTGATCTTATGATGGAGGAAAGTCATTGAGGAAGCAGCTGAAGATGGTTTGGCTTACGACACTACCCTGAGGAACTCCAGGAGAGATGACCTGGAGCTGAGCTGACTGACCTCTAACAACTATAGCCATCATCCTAAGAACCTCATATGACTCAAACCAGTGGAGAGTTTGCCCCCAGTCCCCACTGACCCGAGGTTTGCAGAGACTCCTTGATGTCATGCTTGGTCAAATGGGCCCTTGATGTCACTCTCACCTTGTTTCTGGAATTCAGCTCTTTTGTCCATGTTTGAGGAGAAAGTGAGGTCTGCAGATGCTGGAGATCAGAGCTGAAAATGTGTTGCTGGAAAAGCGCAGCAGGTCAGACAGCATCTAGGGAACAGGAGAATCGACGTTTCGGGCATAAGCCCTTCTTCAGGAAGCCCTTCCTGAAGAAGGGCTTATGCCCGAAACGTCGATTCTCCTGTTCCCTGGATGCTGTCTGACCTGCTGCGCTGTTCCAGCAACACATGTCCATGTTTGAACCTAGGCAGTAATGAGGTCAGGAGCTGGTTGGCCCTGGCTGAACCCAACCTGAGCATCACTGAGCAGGTTCTTACTGAGCAGATGTCGTTTGATAACATTGTTAATGACACCTTCTATCACTTTACAATGGCTGATGGAGCAGTAATTGGCTGCGTTGGATGTGTTCTGCTTTTTGTGTAAAGGACATACCTGGGCAATTTTCCACATTGTTGGGTATATGACAGTGTTGTACCTTTACTGGAACAGCTTAGATAAGGGAAAGGCAAGTTCTGGAGCACACATTTTCAACACAATTGCCGGAATGTTGAAAGAACCCATAACCTTTCCACTATCCAGTGCCTTCAACTGTTTCTTGATACCGTGTGGAAGTGAATCAAATTGGCTGGTATTTATGATGTTAAGGAGCCACAGGAGAAGGTCGCGATGGATCGTCCATTTGGCACTTCTGACTGAAGATTGCTGCAAATTTTTCACAAACACAAATACAAATTGTTCGAGTTGTTTGTACCATGTTGAGCAAAAGACAAAGTTTGGAGAATATTCAGTGTGAAGGGCAACGGGGATAATTCAGGAAATTGTAGGACAATAAGCCTTAATTCAGTGGGAGGGAAATTATTGGAGAAGGTTCTTAGGGACAGGATTTATTCGCATTTGGAGAAGATTAGTGATCGTCAGCATGGCTTTCTGCAGGGGAGATCTTGTCTCACAAACTTGATTAAATTTTTTGAGGAAGTGACGAAGATGATTGATGGGGATACATTAGTGGATGTTGACTACGTGGACTTCATCAAAGCGTTTGACAAGATCCCTTCTTGGTCCAGAAGGTTAAGTCACATGGGTTCCATGGTGAGTTGGTAATTTGGATACAAATTAGGCTTGGTCATAGAAGACACAGATAGCTGTGGAGGCTTTTACCTGACTCCCACTTTCCAAATGTCAATTTAAATGCAAGTAGATGCTCCCAGTCTAGACATGGACGGATATTGAAATCAGTATTCCCTAGATATAGACACTTAACTTCTGCACTTCCCATAACGGCTTTGAAACTTACAGGGTTATGGTCACTATCCCCAAAATGTTCGCCCATTGAAACTTCAACCTTTTGACTGGCTTCATTCCCTCGGATTAATCTCCTACAGCCCCATCTCGAGCAGCACTGTCCAAATAGGGGCACGACAAGCCCTCCTGGGTGCACTCCAAAAATTCCACCCTGTCTAAGGTGGACCCAGTTAATGTAACAAACTTGAAATCTCTTACAAATATAACTATTTCTCTCAAAACTTTCTGTGATTTGCTGACATATCTGCTCCTATATCTCCCTCTGACTGTTGGAAATCCTTTAGTATAATCCCAACAAAGTAACCAACCCTTTTTTATTTCTAAGCTCTACCCAAATGGCCTCGTTTGGAGACCCTTCTATGGCTTTCTCCATCATTACGCAGTGATAGTGATAATGCAATCCCCCACCTCTCTTATATACCCACTATCCTGGTTGAAATGTCTACACACTGGAATGTTGAGCCTTTCTTCAACTATGTCTCAGTGGTTGCAACAATGTTCAGCATTCCTACAATGTACTGATTAACACTTGACATTCATCTGCCTTACCTGTCAGTCTCCTTGCATTAAAATAGAGACAATTTAGCTTTCTCGACCTCCTGTGCATGTCTCCTCCATCTACTGGACTGTCCTAGCATTCCTTTTATATCTGATTGGACCTTGCCTGCCAAATTAGTTTAAAACCTCCCTAACAGCATGAGCAACCCTCCCAGCAATGATTCTATTCCATTCTGGTTCAGCTACAACCTGTCCAGCTTGTCCTGGTCCCAGATGCACCAGAAGCTGTCCCAACAATCCAAAGCCCTCCCTCTACACCACTCCTCTTTAACATTCACCTGACCTCTCTCCGAAGGCTTCGGTGGTGGAGAGTTGAGCTCGCACTGGCCTCAAGGAAGCCCAGCCTGGGGCAGACTCACGGGCTCGAGGTGAAGCCTAGCGTAGACTCACAACTTTAGAAATACTTTAATGCTGAACTTTTACCTTTATTTGTCTTTACCTTTATTTGTCTTTATTTAACCAACCCTTTGTCTTTATTTAATTTGTCTTTATTTTATACCCAGGATTTTGTATCTTTATACCTAGCTTTATAAGAACCATGATGCTGATCTTTTAGTTACATTTTTCATTTTTCTAATTCATATCTAAGGGGTTTTTGTACCTAGATAGCTTTGTACCTAAGATAGCATCAGAAATTGCGACTTTATACAATTTTTGCTGTCCTCATGTATCCCTGTACTTGGGTACATGTGACAAGAAACCTAATTCTACTTCTAATTCTATTTTCATATTCCTATCCTCAGTAGCATGTGGCACCGGAAGTAATCTGGAGTTCACAACCTTAGTCATCCTCCTTGTTAACCTACTCCCTAATTCTCTAAATTCCTTTTGCAGGACCTCATGTCTCTTCTTACCCATGTCGTGGGTACAGACATGTACCATGACCGCTAGGCTGTTCACTCTCCCCTTCAGAATGCCCTGTAGTCTCTCTGAGACATCCCTTCCTGGTGAAAGTGAAGGCTGCAGATGCTGGAGATTAGAGTCAAGATTAGAGTGGTGCTGGAAAAGCACAGCAGGTCAGGCAGCATCTGAGGAGCAGGAAAATTGATGTTTCGGGCAAACGCCCTTCATCAGATTCCTAATGAAGGGCTTTTGCCCGAAACGCGATTTTCCTGCTCCTTGGATACTGCCTGACCTGCTGTGCTTTTCCAGCACCACTCTAATCCTGATCCCTTCCTGGTGGTCAACCAGTGCTTTTGTGTCTGTGCTATTCGTGATTTCCTCAGCATCACGGATGCCAGATAGTAAGTCCATCAGCAGCTCCAGCTCCTCCATGTGGTCAATTAGGAGCTGCAGCTGAACATACTTCCTGTATATGTGGTCACTATGGAGACTGGAAGTGTCCCTGATTTCCCACATACTACAGGAAGAGTATTGTACAAGGGTGAGTCCTCCTGCCATTGCCTTAGCAACTACAAACAATAAACCAGGAACAGATTACTCAACCTTACCCACTACTCACCAGAACCACACCGTGTCTCCCTGCCAGTACTAGTCTCTCAGTCCCTAAAGCTGTTCCTAAGTAGCCAAACTTCTTGCCCTGCATCACTTTTTGAACTTAGATATCACTTCAAGAGCTCTGCTTCTGGATTCCGAAAATGTTCCATCTACTCCAATCATCTCCCACTCCCACACTGACTGAGCATGATCCAGTCCTCTGCCACTGCTGCTCTGACTGAGCCTGTACTGGCTCCTGCTCCTCAAGTTTTCATGTTACCTGGGATGAAACACGTTAGCTATGAGCAGTGCTTGGTAAGCTTGGGTTGTTTCCTTTTGAGCATGGATGTTTTATAGAGGGGTGAACCTGTTAGAGATGTACAAGACTATGAGGGGCATTGACAGGGTGAATAGAAACCAGCTGTTTCCCTTAGTTGGATGGTCAATGACATGGGGCATAAATTAACAAGAAAGGTTTGCCTGAGAAGATAAACCTTTAAGAAGTACTTGGATGTGCACTTGAAGATCATAACATTCAAAGCTATGGATCTAGTGCAGGAAATTGGGACTTTTTAAGATTGTAGTGTATTTTGGGGTGTACGAGTCAATGTCTTTTGTACTGTCTGATTATATGAATGTGATGTGAAGAAGTTTAACTGGATTCAAATGGAACCAAAGACTGGCATGAGAAACTGGAATAGAACAATGGGTGATTGTTATGGAAACGATGTCCAGACAATGTACCTCCCAACAAGAGAGAAAGGCAGGGGAACTAAATTCTGTGGTCCACAGATGATGAGGGAGATAGAGAATCTAGGAACATAGCACTTAGCAGGAGTAGACTAATTCAGTTCTTTGAACCTTTTGATAAGATGGTAGCTGATCAGATTGTGGTCTTAGCTCCACTTCCCTGCATTCTCCCTGACCCAGCCCACCTTAACCACTAACTCACTAATCTCTCAAACATTTACCAAACTGAGCCTTGAGTAAACTTCAACACCCAGCCTTCAATATCTTCTGGATGGTACGGTGGCTCCACTACTACCTTGCAGCATCAACGACCCGGGTTTGATATCAGCATCGGGTGACTGTTTGTGTGCTGCTTGCATGTTCTCTTCGTGAAAGTGTGGGTTTCCATTGGGTGCTCCAGTTTCCTCTCACAGTCCAAAGATGTGCAGGTTAGATGGATTGGCCATGCTAAATTGCCCTGTGGTATCCAGGGCTGTGCAGGTTATGTTGATTAGCCATGGGAAGTGCTGGGATGGGATGGAGGGATGGGTGGGTGAGATGCTCTTCAGAGGGTCCGTGCAGACTCAACAGGCCAAATGGCCTCTACCTGAACTGTAGAGATCATAAAAGTATTCTACATTCTAATAAGTTCCTGAGAGAGAAAAAATCTCCTTATCTCAGTCTTGAAAGAGAGACCTCTTATTCTTAAACTAATAATTCTTATCCTTGTTCTAATTTCTCTCAGAAGAGGAAACATCCTCATCCTCACCCTCACCCAATACAGCCATTTCAGGATTTTATGTTTTAAATGCAATTACTGAACTCCAAAGGCCCAACCTTTTCAATCTTTCTTCATAAGATAAGGCCTTCATCCTAGCAGTGAATCCCATGAACCTTCTCTGAATTGTTTCTAAACATATGTAAACTAAAAAAGTGGATGGATGACCCATGTTAGATGACTTCTTCATGCATAAACCATGAGAAATACAATATGTTGTGGGGGGACGTTAAGAAAAATAAGGCTGGAAAAGAAGAGTATGGGAAAAGATCAGCAGTTAACATAAAGGCGTAAACACAAATTTTTGATCGAGGTGTACAAGATGAGTAGAAATATGGATAAGATTGACAAAGAGAGGTTGTTTCTGTGAGTTGCTGATATGAGGTCTAGAGGACAGAAGGGTTTGAGCAGGAGGTGCTGGAGAAACATGAAGAACAAATCTTATACTATGAATGGTAATGATTAAAACACAGGAGGTTGGAAGTGGAGACAGTGAAATATTTCAAAAGAAAATTGTGTAGACACTTGAGAAACTGTTAGAATCTGTTTTCCGATTACTGGATGACTTTCTGTCATTTCTATTTCCTTGCTTTAAATTAAGGGGGGGTAGATATAGGACAGATGTTAGGGGTAGGTTCTTCACTCAGCGAGTCGTTAGTTCATGGAATGCCCTGCCAGTAACAGTGGTGGACTCTCCCTCTTTATGGGCATTTAAGAGGGCATTGGATAGGTATATGGAGGATAGTGGGTTGGTGTAGTTTAGGTGGGCTTGGATCGGCGCAACATCGAGGGCCCAAGGGCCTGTACTGCGCTGTATTCTTCTATGTTCTATGTTCTATGTTCTATGCTCTTTATTAGCTTCCTATTCACCTTATTGTAGTTGTTTTTTTAATATCTGGAAGTGTCATCATACACAATCAAGCAGCTTTCCATCACCAAACTATTCATGGTGTTTCTAGTCTATGAACCACCAGTTCATAGATTAAATCACCAGTGTTTCCAATTACTCAAATTATGTTCAATTCCCCAGCAAGGCCACACTAAAGGTGAGGGAAAGAAAAAGGATCATTTTATATCCTTCTTTTATTTATTTTTACCAATAGGTGCTCTTTCCCCCATGACCAAATCATCCAAGGTTTGTTTTTTCCATCTATTAACCGGCATCGGAAGCCTGTTTAAGGTGTTCACGTGTTTAAAACGCTGCCTAGCCAGGCAGCAATCTCTTCCCAGCATGATTTTTATCTGTCAACAGAATGTGGTATTTGGGGTCACTGGACTTGAAACACTAATATTTTTCTCTCCACAGATGCTGCCAGGCTTACTAAGTTTCTCTCGCATTCTCTGTTTCTATTACATTTTGAAGATTGTTTTTATTTTGTCACTGTTTCACCATCAAACCTTTGATTTGATTTTTCCGATATACTTTTGCAAACTATACCTTCCTAGCTCTGTATTAATCTGATGAAAGTTTAAGCCTCTCACTGCGGTTTAGGAGAGTCCGTCCTCAATCTCTGCATAATCGGATGTGATTTGGAGGCTGGTTATCATGTAAGGAGCTCAGACGGACTGAAGCTGCACACTGGAGTTAGGGAAGACCAGAGATTAAATAAAGCAGCAAAGACTTATAAATCAGGGCAGTGTGACACGGGGGGCTGAAAAATCAATGCACGTGGATCTTTTCCAAAATGTTTTAATAAATTAAGGATAAATTGTCAGAATATAAATATCACCATGCAGTTGGTATAAGTTAGGGCAATAATTTACACTGAGGTAGGGTGGGCGAGCTGCTGCTGGGTCATGGTAGCCAGGTTTTCCTGGTGAGCACACAGACACACGCTGTCCTAATCCGGATGAAGTTCCACCGGGTGTGATTGTTGTCCAGCACCAAGGCGTGAACGTGACTGTCCGTGGTGTCGCAGTGAGAGCTCCAGTGGCGATAGTCGATGCCCCGACAGCCCTGCCGTGTGGGCTTCCTCCTCCTGCACGTGGTCTCGTAAAACATCTGCCTCACCAGAGTTCCGTTCACGTAGAAATGGGACAGTACGTCCACCTTACGGCCACGAATGTCCAAGGCCACCTTTTTGTCCAGCACCCATCGATTCTCCTTGTCACAGACGGAGAACTGACCCTGGTGTTGCGTCCCTTGGGTGTGCCTCTTCAGGCGGGGACTCAGGTGACTGGGCAGCGGCCAAGTGCTGCCGGCGCTGGCCGGGGGTTTGCCCAGACCCTGACTCTGAAAATGAACTCGAGAGGAATGGACCGGACGGTTCCGGAACACGTCCAATTCAACGGTGAGGGGTTGCACGGTGCTCACACTCAGTAGTACCCCCTGGGCAAGGAGCTGAGTGTCCGGAATGCTGCGAGAGGGGGATGTGGGCTTCAACTGTCCTGGGCTGAAAGGTAACGTTAACATGGTGCTGTCAATCGGTGGTGAAGCCAGGGTGGCCCGGACGGAAACAATGAGGAAACACCAAATGGTGGACATCACTCATTCACCTGGGGAATGAAAGGAACCCCCATCAGAGGCTGAAAGCAAGTACTGCCACAAGCCCCCACCCTGTACACCCTGCTCCCCGTGTACACGCCTCCCCCACCCTGTACACCCTGCTCCCCGTGTATACACCTCCCCCACCCTGTACACCCTGCTCCCCGTGTATACACCTCCCCCACCCTGGACACCCTGTACACCCTGCTCCCCGTGTACACGCCTCCCCCCCCGCTCCCCGTGTAGTACACGCCTCCCCCCCGCTCCCCGTGTACACGCCTCGCTCCCCGTGTACACGCCTCCCCCCCGTGTACACGCCTCCCCCCCGTGTACACGCCTCCCCCCCCGTGTACACGCCTCCCCCCCCGTGTACACGCCTCCCCCCCCCGTGTACACGCCTCCCCCCCCGTGTACACGCCTCCCCCCCCGTGTACACGCCTCCCCCCCCGTGTACACGCCTCCCCCCCCGTGTACATGCCTCCCCCCCCCGTGTACATGCCTCCCCCCCGCTCCCCGTGTACACGCCTCCCCCCCCCCGCTCCCCGTGTACACGCCTCCCCCCCCCCGCTCCCCGTGTACACGCCTCCCCCCCCCGCTCCCCGTGTACACGCCTCCCCCCCCCGCTCCCCGTGTACACGCCTCCCCCCCCGCTCCCCGTGTACACGCCTCCCCCCCGCTCCCCGTGTACACGCCTCCCCCCCGCTCCCCGTGTACACGCCTCCCCCCCCGCTCCCCGTGTACACGCCTCCCCCCCCCCGCTCCCCGTGTACACGCCTCCCCCCCCCGCTCCCCGTGTACACGCCTCCCCCCCCCGCTCCCCGTGTACACGCCTCCCCCCCCCGCTCCCCGTGTACACGCCTCCCCCCCCCCGCTCCCCGTGTACACGCCTCCCCCCCCCCGCTCCCCGTGTACACGCCTCCCCCCCCCCGCTCCCCGTGTACACGCCTCCCCCCCCCCGCTCCCCGTGTACACGCCTCCCCCCCCCGCTCCCCGTGTACACGCCTCCCCCTCCGCTCCCCGTGTACACGCCTCCCCCCCCCGCTCCCCGTGTACACGCCTCCCCCCCCGCTCCCCGTGTACACGCCTCCCCCCCCGCTCCCCGTGTACACGCCTCCCCCCCGCTCCCCGTGTACACGCCTCCCCCCCGCTCCCCGTGTACACGCCTCCCCCCCGCTCCCCGTGTACACGCCTCCCCCCCGCTCCCCGTGTACACGCCTCCCCCCCGCTCCCCGTGTACACGCCTCCCCCCCGCTCCCCGCGTACACGCCTCCCCCCCGCTCCCCGCGTACACGCCTCCCCCCCGCTCCCCGCGTACACGCCTCCCCCCCGCTCCCCGCGTACACGCCTCCCCCCCGCTCCCCGCGTACACGCCTCCCCCCCGCTCCCCGCGTACACGCCTCCCCCCCGCTCCCCGCGTACACGCCTCCCCCCCGCTCCCCGCGTACACGCCTCCCCCCCGCTCCCCGCGTACACGCCTCCCCCCCGCTCCCCGCGTACACGCCTCCCCCCCGCTCCCCGCGTACACGCCTCCCCCCCGCTCCCCGCGTACACGCCTCCTCCCCGCGTACACGCCTCCTCCCCGCGTACACGCCTCCTCCCCGCGTACACGCCTCCTCCCCGCGTACACGCCTCCTCCCCGCGTACACGCCTCCTCCCCGCGTACACGCCTCCTCCCCGCGTACACGCCTCCTCCCCGCGTACACGCCTCCTCCCCGCGTACACGCCTCCTCCCCGCGTACACGCCTCCTCCCCGCGTACACGCCTCCTCCCCGCGTACACGCCTCCTCCCCGCGTACACGCCTCCTCCCCGCGTACACGCCTCCTCCCCGCGTACACGCCTCCTCCCCGCGTACACGCCTCCTCCCCGTGTACACGCCTCCTCCCCGTGTACACGCCTCCTCCCCGTGTACACGCCTCCTCCCCGTGTACACGCCTCCTCCCCGTGTACACGCCTCCTCCCCGTGTACACGCCTCCCTCCCGCTCCCCGTGTACACGCCTCCCCCTGCTCCCCGTGTACACGCCTCCCCCACCCCGCGCCCCCTGCTCCCCGTGTGCACGCCTCCCCCACCCCGCGCCCCCTGCTCCCCGTGTGCACGCCTCCCCCGCCCCGCGCCCCCCTGCTCCCCTGCTCCCCGTGTACACGCCTCCCCCACCCCGCGCCCCCTGCTCCCCGTGTACACGCCCCCCCAACCTGCGCCCCCTGCTCCCCGTGTACACGCCTCCCCCAACCTGCGCCCCCTGCTCCCCGTGTACACGCCTCCCCCAACCTGCGCCCCTTGCTCCCCGTGTACACGCCTCCCACACCCTGTACATCCTGTGTATACACCTCCCACACCCTACTCCCTGTGTACACGCCTCCCCCACCCTGCGCACCCAACTCCCTGTGTACACACCTCCCACACCCTGCTCCCTGAGTATACACCTCCCTCACCCTGTATACCCTGCTCCCTATGTATACACCTCCCCGACCCTGTAAACCCTGCTCCCTGTGTATACACCTCCCACACCCTGCTCCCTGAGTATACACCTCCCCAACCCTGTACACCCTGCTCCTTGTCTATACACCTCCCCCACCCTGTACACCCTGCACCATGTATCTCCACCTCCCTCACCCTGTACACCCTGCTCCCTGTGTATACACCTCCCACACCCTGCTCCCTGAGTATACACCTCCCCGACCCTGTACACCCTGCTCCCTGTGTATACACCTCCCACACCCTGCTCCCTGAGTATACACCTCCCCGACCCTGTACACCCTGCTCCCTGTCTATAAACCTCCCCCACCCTGTACACCCTGCACCCCCTGCACCATGTGTATACACCTCCCTCACCCTGTACACCGTGCTCCCTGTGTATACACCTCCCTCACCCTGTACACCGTGCTCCCTGTGTACACACCTCCCCCACCCAGTACAGCCTGCTCCCTGTGTATACACCTCCCTCACCCAGTACATTTTGCTCCCTGTCTATACACCTCCCTCACCTTGTACACCCTGCTCCCTGTGAATACACCTCCCCCACCCTGTACACCCTGCTCCCTGTGTATACAACTCTCCCATCCTGTACACCCTGCTCCCTGTGTATACACCTCCCCCACCCTGTACAACCTGCTCCCTGTGTATACACCTCCCCCACCCTGTACACCCTGCTCCCTGTGTATACACCTCCCCCACCCTGTACACCCTGCTCCCTGTGTATACACCTCCCCCACCCTGTACACCCTGCTCCCTGTGTATACACCTCCCTCACCCTGTATACCCTGCTCCCTATATATACACCACACTCACCCTGTACACCCTGCTCCGTCCGTATATACCTACCTAACTCTGTACACCTTGTTCCCTGTGTATAAATCTCCCTCACCCTGTACATCCTGCTCCCTGTGTATACGCCACTCCCACCCTGTACACTCTGCTCCCTGTGCATACACCTCCCTCACCCTGTACACTCTGCTCCCTGTGCATACACGTCCCTCACCCTGTACACTCTGCTCCCTGTGCATACACGTCCCTCACCCTGTACAGCCTGTTCCCTGAGTATACACCTCCCTCACCCTGTACACTCTGCTCCCTGTGCATAACCTCCCTCACCCTGTACACTCTGCTCCCTGTGCATACACCTCCCCCACCCTGTACAGCCTGTTCCCTGTGTATACATTTCCCTCACCCTGCTCACTGTGTATACGCCACTCCCACCCTGTACACCCAGCTCCCTACGTATATACCTCCCTTCTCCGGTACACCCTGCTCCCTGTATATACGCCTCCCCTACCCTGTACACCCTGCTCCTTGTGTACACACCTGCCCCACCCTGTACATCCTGCTCCCTGTGTATACGCCTCCCTCACCCTACATCCGGCTGCCTGTGCATACACCTCCCTCACCCTGCACACTCTGCTCCTTGTGTATATACCTCCCCACCCTGTACACCCTGTTCCCTGTGTATACACCTTCCTCGCCCTGAACAGCCTGCTCCCAGTATATACGCCTCCCCAACCCTGTACACCCTGCTCCCTGTGTACACAACTCCCCAACCCTGTACACCCTGCTCCCTGTGTACACACCTCCCACACCCTGTACACCCTGCTCCCTGTGTATACACGTCCCCCACGCTGTACACCCTGTTCCCTGTGTATCCACCTCACTCATACTGTACGTCCAGCTCCCTGTGTATACACCTCCCTCACCCTGTACACCCCGCTCCCTGAGTACACACCTCCATCACCCTGTACATCCTGCTCCCTGTATATACACCTCCCTCACCCTGTACATCCTGCTCCCTGTATATACACCTCCCTCACCCTGTACATCCTGCTCCCTGTGTATACACCTCCCTCACCCTGTACATCCTGCTCCCTCACCCTGTACATCCTGCTCCCTGTGTATACACCTCCCTCACCCTGTACATCCTGCTCCCTGTGTATACACCTCCCTCACCCTGTACATCCTGCTCCCTGTGCATACGCCACTCCCACCCTATGCACCCAGCTCCCCGTGTACACACTCCCTCCACCCTGTACACCCTGCTCCCTGTGTATACACCTCCCCCACCCTACTCCCTGTGTACACGCCTCCCCCACCCTGCGCACCCAAATCCCTGTGTACACACCTCCCACACCCTGGTCCCTGAGTATACACCTCCCTGACCCTGTACACCCTCCTCCCTGAGTATACACCTCCCCCACCCTGTACACCCTGCTCCCTGTGTATACACCTCCCACACCCTGGTCCCTGAGTATACACCTCCCTGACCCTGTACACCCTCCTCCCTGAGTATACACCTCCCCCACCCTGTACACCCTGCTCCCTGTGTATACACCTCCCACACCCTGCTCCCTGAGTATACACCTCCCTCACCCTGTATACCCTGCTCCCTATGTATACACCTCCCACACCCTGCTCCCTGAGTATACACCTCCCCGACCCTGTACACCCTGCTCCTTGTCTATACACCTCCCCCACCCTGTACACCCTGCACCATGTATCTCCACCTCCCTCACCCTGTACACCCTCCTCCCTGTGTATACACCTCCCACACCCTGCTCCCTGAGTATACACCTCTCCGACCCTGTACACCCTGCTCCCTGTGTACACACCTCCCCCAACCTGTACACCCTGCTCCCTGTCTATACACCTCCCCCACCCTGTACACCCTGCTCCCTGTCTATAAACCTCCCCCACCCTGTACACCCTGCACCCCCTGCACCATGTGTATACACCTCCCTCACCCTATACACCGTGCTCCCTGTGTATACACCTCCCTCACCCTGTACACCGTGCTCCCTGTGTACACACCTCCCCCACCCAGTACAGCCTGCTCCCTGTGTATACACCTCCCTCACTCTGTACACCCTGTGTATGCACCTCCCCCACCCTCTACACCCTGCTCCCTGTGTACACACCTCACCCACCATGGACAACCTGCTCCCTGTCTATACACCTCCCTCACCTTGTACACCCTGCTCCCTGTGAATACACCTCCCCCACCCTGTACACGCTGCTCCCTGTGTATACAACTCTCCCACCCTGTACACTCTGCTCCCTGTGTATACAACTCTCCCACCCTGTACACCCTGCTCCCTGTGTATACAACTCTCCCACCCTGTACACCCTGCTCCCTGTGTATACACCTCCCCCACCCTGTACACCCTGCTCCCTGTGTATACACCTCCCACACCCTGCTCCCTGAGTATACACCTCCCCGACCCTGAACACCCTGCTCCCTGTGTACACACCTCCCCCAACCTGTACACCCTGCTCCCTGTCTATACACCTCCCCCACCCTGTACACCCTGCTTCCTGTCTATAAACCTCCCCCACCCTGTACACCCTGCACCCCCTGCACCATGTGTATACACCTCCCTCACCCTGTACACCGTGCTCCCTGTGTATACACCTCCCTCACCCTGTACACCGTGCTCCCTGTGTACACACCTCCCCCACCCAGTACAGCCTGCTCCCTGTGTATACACCTCCCTCACCCAGTACATTTTGCTCCCTGTGAATACACCTCCCCCACCCTGTACACCCTGCTCCCTGTGTATACAACTCTCCCATCCTGTACACCCTGCTCCCTGTGTATACACCTCCCCCACCCTGTACAACCTGCTTCCTGTGTATACACCTTCCCCATCCTTTACACCCTGATCCCTGTGTATACACCTCCCTCACCCTGTATATCCTGCTCCCTATGTATACACCACACTCACCCTGTACACCCTGCTCCGTCCGTATACACCTATCTAACCCTGTACACCTTGTTCCCTGTGTATAAATCTCCCTCACCCTGTACACCCTGCAACCCCTGCACCATGTGTATACGCCTCTCTCACCCTGTACACCGTGCTCCCTGTGTACACACCTCACCCACCCTGTACAACCTGCTTCCTGTGTATACACCTTCCCCACCCAGTACAGCCTGCTCCCTGTGTATACACCTACCTCACTCTGTACACCCTGTGTATGCACCTCCCTCACCCTCTACACCCTGCTCCCTGTGTACACACCTCACCCACCATGGACAACCTGCTCCCTGTGTATACACCTCCCTCACCCAGTACAGCCTGTTCCCTGTGTATACATCTCCCTCACCCTGCTCACTGTGTATACGCCACTCCCACCCTGTACACCCAGCTCCCTATGTATACGCCACTCCCACCCTGTACACCCAGCTCCCTATGTATATACCTCCCTTCTCCTGTACACCCTACTCCCTGTATATACGCCTCCCCTACCCTGTACACCCTGTTCCTTGTGTACACACCTGCCCCACCCTGTACATCCTGCTCCCTGTGTGTACGCCTCCCTCACCCTGTACATCCGGCTCCCTGTGTGTACGCCTCCCTCACCCTGTACATCCGGCTCCCTGTGCATACACCTCCCTCACCCTGTACACTCTGCTCCTTGTGTATATACCTCCCCACCCCGTACACCTTGTTCCCTGTGTATACACCTTCCTCACCCTGAACAGCCTGCTCCCAGTATATACGCCTCCCCCACCCTGTACACCCTGCTCCCTGTGTACACAACTCCCCCACCCTGTACACCCTGCTCCCTGTGTACACACCTCCCACACCCTGTACACCCTGCTCCCTGTGTATACACGTCCCCCACGCTGTACACCCTGTTCCCTGTGTATCCACCTCACTCATACTGTATGTCCAGCTCCCTGTGTATACACCTCCCTCACCCTGTACACCCCGCTCCCTGAGTACACACCTCCATCACCCTGTACATCCTGCTCCCTGTATATACACCTCCCTCACCCTGTACATCCTGCTCCCTGTATATACACCTCCCTCACCCTGTACATCCTGCTCTCTGTGTATACACCTCCCTCACCCTGTACACCCCGCTCCCTGAGTACACACCTCCCTCACCCTGTACATCCTGCTCCCTGTATATACACCTCCCTCACCCTGTACATCCTGCTCCCTGTATATACACCTCCCTCACCCTGTACATCCTGCTCCCTGTATATACACCTCCCTCACCCTGTACATCCTGCTCCCTGTGTTTACACCTCCCTCACACTGTACATCCTGCTCCCTGAGTACACACCTCCCTCACCCTGTACATCCTGCTCCCTGTATATACACCTCCCTCACCCTGTACATCCTGCTCCCTGTGTATACACCTCCCTCACCCTGTACATCCTGCTCCCTGTGTATACACCTCCCTCACCCTGTACATCCTCCTCCCTGTGTATACGCCACTCCCACCCTGTGCACCCAGCACCCTGTGCACCCAGCTCCCTGTGTACACACCTCCTCCACCCTGTACACCCTGCTCCCTGTGTACACACCTCCTCCACCCTGTGCACCCTGCTCACCGTGTACACTCCTCCCCCACCCTGTGCACCCTGCTCACCGTGTACACGTCTCCCCCACCCTGTGCACCCTGCTCACTGTGTACACTCCTCCCCCACCCTGTGCACCCTGCTCACTGTGTACACACCTCCCCCACCCTGTGCGCCCTGCTCACTGTGTACACACCTCCCCCACCCTGTGCGCCCTGCTCACTGTGTACACACCTCCCCCACCCTGTGCGCCCTGCTCACTGTGTACACACCTCCCCCACCCTGTGCGCCCTGCTCACTGTGTACACACCTCCCCCACCCTGTGCGCCCTGCTCCCTGTGTATACACAGGGTAATTTCACCCTGCATCTACCTAGATATGAGGTTTATAGTAAACCATTAACAGCAACGTTTCTCAAAATGTAAGTGACATTTTACTTGCCTTATTAAAATGTTTGAAATTTAACAAAACATGTAGATGATGCTAATCCAATGGCTGTTATATACATTGACTTTCTGAAGATTTAATACTGGACCCTCATGTCGACTTGATCATGTAAACACAAGATGAATTGGAAGGTATCTACAAAACAGAGAGCACAGGTGTTAACTAGTGTGGTGGTTTCCTGCATCATTCCCTGCAGCATTGTCTGATAGTGAGGGTGCTGTGACCCAGAGGGCTCTGGGTGTCTTTGTACATCGAGTCATAGAGATGTACAGCACGGAAACAGACCCTTTGGTCCAACCCGTCCATGCAGACCAGATATCCCAACCCAATCTAGTCCCACATGCCAGCACCGACCCATATCCCTCCAAACCCTTCCTATTCATATACCCATCCAGATGCCTTTTAAATGATGCAATTGTACCAGACTCCACGACTTCCTCTGGCAGCTCATTCCATACACGTACTACCCTCTGCGTGAAAAAGTTGCCCCTTTAGGTCTCTTTTATATCTTTCCCCTCTCACCCTAAACCTATGTCCTTTAGTTCTGGACTCCCTGACCCCAGGGAAAAGACTTTGTCTATTTACCCTATCCATGCCCCTCATAATTTTGTAAACATCTAGAAGGTCACCCCTCAGCCTCCGACGCTCCAGGGAAAACAACCCCAGCCTGTTCAGCCTCTCCCTGTAGCTCAAATCCTCCAACCCTGGCAACATCCTTGTAAATCTTTTCTGAACCCTTTCAAGTCTCTCAACATCTTTCCGATAGGAAGGAGACCAGAATTGCACACAATATTCCAACAGTGGCCTAACCAATGTCCTGTACAGCCACAACATGACCTCCCAACTCCTGTACTCAATACTCTGACCAATAAAGGAAAGCATACCAAACACCTTCTTCACTACCCTATCTACCTGCGACTCCACTTTCAAGGAGCTATGAACCTGCACTCCAAGGTCTCTTTGTTCAGCAACACTCCCTAGGACCTTAGCATTAAGTGTATAAGTCCTGCTAAGATTTGCTTTCCCAAAATGCAGCACTTTGCATTTATCTGAATTAAACTCCATCTGCCACTTCTCAGCCCGTTGGCCTATTTGGTCCAGATCCTGTTGTAATCTGAGGTAACCCTCTTCGTTGTCCACTACACCTCCAATTTTGGTGTCATCTGCAAACTTATGCTCGCATCCAAATCATTTATGTAAATGACAAAAGTAGAAGATCCAGCACCGATCCTTATGGCACTCCACTGGTCACAGGCCTCCACCACCTTCTACTTTTGAGCCAGTTCTGTATCCAAATGGCTAGTTCTCCCTGTATTCCATGAGATCTAACATTGCTAATCAGTCTCCCATGGGAATCTTGTCAAACGTCTTACTGAAGTCCATATAGATCTCATCTACTGCTTTTCCCTCATCAATCCTCTTTGTTGCTTATTCAAAAAACTCTATCACTACTGGAAGCATCTCTGCAATCACTGCTGGGCTTGACAAGGTCACATGGTCAGAGAGAGAATGGACACCTCTGGTGAGATTCAGACCAAGTCAAATTGAGTAACTGAGAATTTAGGTAAAAATATGACTTTGAGACAGAATGTGAAAGAGGTGCTTTAATTAATAACAGAGCAATCAGTTAAGCTGTCATGAGTACAGCTCCAATTGGACTAATCACTCCTCACAGAACAGTCCTGCCATCCCTGGTATCACTCTAGTGAACCTCTGCTGTGCTCCCTCTATGGTAAGTGTGTCCTTTCTTAGGGAGAACAAAACTGCATGGAATACTCTAGGTGTGGTCTCATCAAGGTCCTGTATAACTCTGGTAAGAAGTCCATACTTCTGTACTTCCTCAAATTTGGAGACCAAAACTGCACACAATACTCCAGGTGCGGTCTCATCAGGGCCCTGTACAGCTGCAGAATGGACACAGAATGGACTCCTATATTTAGTTCCTCTTGTTATGAAGGTTACCATACCATTAGCTTTCTTCACTGCCTGCTGTACTTGCATGCTTGCTTTCATTGATCGATGTACAAGAACACCTAGATCTCGTTGTACTGCCCCTTTACCTAACCTAACTCCATTTAGGTGGTAATCTGCCTTCCTGTTCTTGCCACCAAAGTGGCTAACCTCACATTTATCCACATTAAACTGCATCTGCCATGCATCCGTCCACTCATCTAGCCTGTCCAGGTCACCCTGTATTCTCCTAACATCCTCCTCACATTTCACCCTGCCTTGTGTCATCAGCAAATTTGCTAATATTACTTTTAATACCATCATCTATATCATTGATGTACATTGTAAACAGCTGTGGTCCCAATATCGAACCTTGCGGTACCCCACTGGTCACTGCCTGCCATTCTGAAAGGGACCCGTTGATCACTACTCTTTGCTTCCTGACAGCCAGCCAATTTTCAATCCAAGTCAGTGTTTTGCCCCCAATTCTATGTGCCCTAATTTTGCTCACTAATCTTCTATGTGACACTTTATCAAAGGCTTTCTGAAAGTCCAGGTACACTACACCCACTGGCTGTCCCTTGTCCACCTTCATAGTTACATCCTCAAAAAATTCTAGAAGATTAGTCAAGCACAATTTCCCCTTCGTAAATCCATGCTGACTCTGACCTATCCTGTTACTGCTGTCCAAATGAGTCGTAATTCCGTCTTTTATAATTGACTCCAGCATCTTTCTCACCACTGACATCAGGCTAACCAGTTTATAATTCCCTGTTTTCTCTCTTTTCTTGAAAAGTGGGACAGCATTAGCCGCCCTCCAATCCGCAGGAACTGATCCTGAATCTATAGAACATTGGAAAATGATTACCAATGTGTCCATAATTTCTAGAGCCACCTTAAGTACCCTGGGATGCAGGTCCCAGGGACTTATCAGCCTTCAGACCTAACAGTCTCTCCAACACCATTTCCTGCCTAATATAAATTCCCTTCAGACTATCCATTACCCAAGTCCTTCAGCCACTATTACATCTGGGAGATTGCTTGTGTCTTTCCCAGTGAAGACAGATCCAAAGTACCTATTCAACTATTCTGCCATTTCCTTGTTCCCCATAATAAATTTACCTGTTTCTGTCTTCAAGGGACCAATTTTAGTCTTAACCATTATTTTTTCTTTTCACCCTGAAAAAGCTTTTACTATCCTCCTTTATATTTTTGGCCAGTTTGCCTTCGAACCTCATGTTTTCTCTGTGTATTGCCTTTTTAGTTATCCTCTGTTGCTCTTTTAAAGTTTCCCAGTCCACTGGTTTCCCACTCATCTTTGCTTTGTTATACTTCTCCTTAATCTTTATACAGTCCTTAACTTGCCTCGTCAGCTACGGCCGCCCCTGCCTCCCCTTAGGATCTTTCTTCCTCTTTGGAATGAACTGATCCTGCACCTTCTGCATTATACCCAGAAATACCTGCCATTGCTGTTCCACTGCCATCCCCGCTAGGGTATTGCACCAACTTTGGCCAGCTCCTCCCTCATAGCTCCATAGATCCCTTTGTTTAACTGCAATATTGACACTTCCGATTCTCCCTTCTCCCTCTCAAATTGCAAATTAAACTTATCATATTATGGTCACTACCTCCTAATGGCTCCTTTACTTCAAGCTCCCTGATTAAATCCGGTTCATTGTACAACACCAGATCCAGAATTGCTTTCTCCCTGGTATAACATAGAACATAGAACAATACAGCACAGAACAGACCCTTCGGCCCACGATGTTGTGCCGAACATTTGTCCTAGCTTAAGCACCCATCCATGTACCTATCCAATTGCCGCTTAAAGGTCGCCAATGATGCTGACTCTGCCACTCCCACAGGCAGCGCATTCCATGCCCCCACCACTCTCTGGGTAAAGAACCTACCCCTGACATCCCCCCTATACCTTCCACCCTTCACCTTAAATTTATGTCCCCTTGTAACACTCTCTCTTGTACCCGGGGAAAAAGTCACTGACTGTCTACTCCATCTATTCTCCTGATCATCTTATAAACCTCTATCAAGTCACCCCTCATCCTTCGCCGTTCCAATGAGAAAAGGCCTAGCACTCTCAACCTATCCTCATACGACCTATTTTCCATTCCAGGCAACATCTTGGTAAATCTCCTCTGCACCCTCTCCAAAGCTTCCACATCTTTCCTAAAGTGAGGCGACCAGAACTGCACACAGTACTCCAAATGTGGCCTAACCAAAGTCCTGTACAGTTGCAACATCACTTCACGACTCTTGAATTCAGTACAAGGTGTTCTAAGAATCCGTCTTGGAGGCACTCCACAAACTCCCTTTCCTGGAGTCCACTACCATCCTGTTTCTCCCGGTCTACCTGCATGTTGAAATCCCCCAGAACAACTGTAGTAATACCTTTGCGACAGGCCAATTTCAACTCCTTATTCAACTTACACCCTACATCCAGACCACTGTTTAGGGGCCTGTAGATAGGGTTTTTATACCCTTAGAATTCCTCAGCTCTATCCATACTGACTCTACATCACCTGATTCCCCCCCCCTTGTAAGGGACTGAATATCATTCCTCACCCACTCTGCCCGTCAGTCTGTCCTTTCAATAGCACGTATAGCCTTGAATATTCATTTCCCAGGCCCTGTCCACTTGAAGCCACGTCTCAGTTATCCCCACAACATCGGACCTGCCAATTTCCAACTGAGCCTCAAGCTCATCCACCTTATTTCTTATGCTTTGTGCATTCATATATAATATTTTTAATTTGTTACTCCCGTCACCCTTCCTATCAATCCTTACTTCACTTGGCCATACTGTATGAACCCTTCTTGAGTTTTCTGCTCCATTTGATTCTGTTGTCTTTCTTAATTTCTCTTATTCCCACTTTCCCTTTAACTTCCTTCCTGAATTTTCAGGTTTTTTTAAGATTACTTAGTGTCGAAACAGGCCCTTCGGCCCAACAAGTCCACACCGACCCTCCGAAGAGCAACCCACCCAGATCCATTTCACTACCTTTTACCCCTTCACCTAACACTATGGGCAATTTACCATGGCAATTCACCTAACCTGCACATTTTTGGATTATGGGAGGAAACCGGAGCACCCAGAGGAAACCCCCGCAGACACGGGGAGAATGTGCCAACTCCACACAGACAGTTGCCCGAGGCGGGAATTGAACCCGGGTTTCTGGCGCTGTGAGGCAGCAGTGCTAACCACTGTGCCACCGTGCCATTTGTCCCCTCCTCCCCACTACTTAGTTTAAACACCCCTGTGTTGCAGTGGCAAACCTGCCTGCCAGAATGCTGCTCCCCCACCTAATTAAGGTACAACTCATCCCTCTTGTATAATGAGAGTGAGAAACTGGAAGCTATTATACACATTGGTAGGAATGACATAGTTAGGGGAAGAAATTTGAGGCTTTACAGAGTAAATATAAGAGGTTAGGTAGAAGATTAAAAAGCAGAATCTGAAAAGTAGTCATCTCTAGTTTTTTCTCTATTGCTAAAGTCAAATGAGGGAAAGAATAAAAAGATAAGAGATAAATCATTGGCTGAAGAGATGGTATAATGTTCAGGAATTTGGGATCTTGGATCATTGGGATTTCTTCTGTGACAGAAAAGACCAGTTCAAAAAGGAACGGTTCCATCTGTATCATAAAGGAACTAATATCCTTGCAGGAAGATTTACTAATTCTATTAAGGGAGACGGTAAACTATTTGAGAGATGGAGTAGAGGGATCCTAAGTAGCAGAGGAAATAGAAAAATAAATGAGGATGGTTTTGAATCTGAAAAGAACAAGTTAATTAGAAAAGACAGAAAAGTGCAAGTCAGAGAACAAAATAACTATGAAGAATTAAACTACACTTATTTCAATGCAAGGGATCTTATAGAAAGACTGATGAACATGGGATTGGGATATCATAGTTGTTACACAAAGTTGGCTGAGGAATGGATAAGGACTGGAAGCTCAATGCTGGGTTTCAGATGCTATAGGAAGATAGAGAAGCAAAAGAGGAGGGGGAGTGGGGATTTTGATTAAGGAAAACATTTATGCTGTAATGAGAGAAGATATTTCTGAAAAGTCATCCAGTGAAAATACATGGGTTGAAATTATAGGATTGTACTATAGGACTCCAAATAGTCAGAGGGAAATTGAGGAACAAATATGTAGATAGATCTGAGATATATGTAATAATAAAAAGTTTGTAATGCTAGGTGATTTTAATTTTGCAAACATTGACTGGGACTACCATAGTCTTAAAGATTTGGATGGTGAAGAATTTGTTAAATGTGTTCAAGAACATTTTCTTTATCGATATGTAAATATTCTGACTAGAGAAGGAGCAAAACTTGGCCTTCTCTCGAGTAATAAGACAGGGCAAGTGACTAAAGTGATAGTAGGGGAACACTTTTTGGGTCGAGTGAGAAATTTGACTATTTGTTTTAAAGTAGTCATGGAAAAGGTTAAGCCTTCCATAAAAATTAAAGTTTTTAATTGGAGTAAGGCAAATTTTAATGATATGAGACAAAAATTGGTTGGAATAGACTGTTCGCAGGTACATCTGATAATGGGAGACTTTCAAAAGTGTGCTAATGACAGTTCAGAGGCATTATGTCCCTTTGGAATGAAAGGTAAGGCTTGTTGGATTAGAAAACAATGGATGAGTAAAGATATTGAAGTTCTAGTCAAGAATAAAAAAGAATTATAAATCAGAGATAAATCTAATGGGTTCAAATGTATCTCCTGGACAATATAAAGAGTAGAAGGACATCCTTTAGGGGGAGATCAGGAAGGCAAAGAGAGGATATGGGATAGCCTTGGCAAATAAGGCTAAGGATAATCCAAAAACATTCTACAAGTACATTAAGAGCAAGATAGCAACTACAGAGAGAGTAGGGTCCCTTAAGGATCAAAGAGGTCATCTTTGTGTTGAACCTCAGGAAATATTAAATAGATATTTTGCATCAGGTTTTACTGTGGAGAAATAAATGAAGGCTAGAGAATGCAGGGAAATAAATATTGATGTTTTGAAAACAGTTCACACTACAGAAGAGGAAGAGATGAAGATCTTAGAAAATATAAAGGTAGATAAATCTCTGGGACCTGATCTAGGTGGATCTCAGAACTTTATGGGAAGTCAGGGAGGAAATGGTGTGGCCCCTTGCAGAAATACTTGTACCATCCACAAGGTGAGGTACTGCAGGACTGGAGAGTGGCTAATGTTGTGCCTTTGTTTAAGAAGGGATATAAGGAGAAGCCTGGGAACTATAGACTGGTGAGTCTGACTTCAGCAATGGGTAAGTTGTGGGAAGTGATTCCGAAAGATAGGATTGACATGCATCTGGATTGATTCCAGAGACAAGGAGTTTGTTTTATGAAGTGATTGAGCAGTTTTATCTGTACTCACTGGAGTTTAACAGAATGGGAAGTGATCGAATTGAGATATATAAGATGCGAACAGGGATTGACAAAGTAGATGTAGAGAGGATGATTCCTCATGTGGACAACCTAGAATGAGAGGTCATAGTTTTAGGATGAGGGGTAGCAGATTTAAAATAAATGAGAAGAAATTATTTAGAGTCATAGTCATATAGCGTGGAAACAGACCCTTCAGCCAGACCAGTCAATGCTGACCATAATCCCACCTGTCTGTGCAGGTATGAAGTTTCTCCTGCTTAGGGAATCTAGAACCGGGGATACAATATAAGAATAAGGGTGTTGCAACTTAGGTCAAAAATGAGGAGGATATTGTTCACAAAGTGATCTGTGAACCTTTGGAAATTTCTACCAGTCAGAGGACTGTGGGAGCTCAGTGTTTCTGTTGAAAGTAGGGATTGATAGATATCTGGTTACACAGGGTTTATGGAAATTAGAGTAAAAGGCATTGAAGTGTTTGATCAGTCATGATTGTATTGAATGGTGGGCTAGCTTGATGGGCTGAATAGCCGCCTCCTGTTCTCAAGAATTCTGCTGGGAACGCTGTTAGCACCACTGTTACGTTCACTCTTGGAATCATTGCTGTGATCATTCCTAGGATCACTGTTATGATCTCTGATGAGATTTCTGCTGGAATCTCTAAGACCGTAAGAAATAGGAACAGAGATAGGCTGTTCAGCCCCTTTAGCCTGGCTTGCTTTCAATAAAAGCATGGCTGATCTGGCATTCCTCACATCCACTTTGCTGTGCTTTCCCTGTAACTCTTGATTCCCCTCATGATCAAGAATTTATCCATCTCAGCATTAAATATACACAAGAACTCTTTCCGAACAGTTCCAGAAACTCTCAACTCTCTGAGAGAAGAAATTCCACCTCGTTTCAGTCTTAAATAGGTGCCCTTAATTCTGAGACTATGTCCTTTGATTGTATGTTTCAATGAGATCACCTCTCATTCTTATAAATTCCAATGAGTAGAGGCCTAATCTGTTTAACATTCACTTATAAGACAATCCTCCATACCAGGGATCATCCAAGTGAATCTTCTCTGAACTTCCTCCAATGAAACAGTATCTTTCCTTAAATAAAGCAATCAAAACTGCTAACAGTACTCCAGATGGGATCTCACCGGCACTTTGTACAGTTTCAGTTAGACTTCCCTACTCTTATATTCCAACCCCCTGAAATAAGGGCCAACATCTCTCTCACCTTCCTGATTACCTGCTGCACTTGTGTTTTGTGGAGAAGTAGCCCCCCCAAGTCCCTTTGTGTCGCAGTTTTCTGCTGTTTGCTCCATGTTCTTTTGTTCTTCCTTCCAAAATGAATAACATCTCACTTTCCCACATTATACTCCGTTGCCAATTTTTTGCCCACTTTCTTAACCCTATAATATCTCTGTAAACTTTTGCATTCCTCTCTATAACTTGCCTTTCTACCTAATTTTGTGTCGACTACAAATCTGGCTACAGTACATTCCCGTTTTCCTCCAAGTCATTAATATATATTGTAAACAGTTGTGAGGCCAGCACTTATCCTTATGGTACCCGACTGATCACAGTTTACCAACCTGAAAAAATACACCTTATCCACACACACTGTTTCCTGCCCATGAGCCAATTCTCTATCTGCACCAATATGCTACCTCCAACACCATGGCTCCTATCTTATGACTTAACCTTCTCTGAGGTACCTTGTCAAATGTCTTCTGGAAGTCCAAATACAACAAATCTACTTATCCCACTCTTTCCACTCTGTTTCAGACTTCCTTGAAAATCTCTAATAAATCAGTCAGACACAATTTCCCTTTCATGAAGCCATGCTGATTCTGCTTGATTAAATTATTATTTTCCAAATGTTCCACTATTACTTCCTTCCTTAATGATTCTGATATTATTCCAACATTGGATGTCAGGTTAATCACCAATAGTTACTCACTTTGAAGAACTCTAGCAAATTAGTCAAATATGATTTACCTTTCATGCAATTCATCAGAGTTAGCATGATTTTATTTTGATATTCCAAATGTCCTCTCATTACTTCCCTAATAATGAATTCTATCAATTGCCAATGTTAAACAAACCGATCTGCAATTTCTTCCTTTCTACCTCCCTCCCTATTTGATGATGGTTATTGTCCAACAGGTTTGTCTGAAATCACAAGCTTTCAAATTACAGCCCCTTCACCTGAAAAGGGGCTACGCTCAAAGCTTGTGATTTTAAATAAACCCTTTTGAATAATAAAAGCATTTTTTTCAAATGCGTTGGAACTTTTCTCACATCCAGAGAATTGTGGAATATTATAACCAATAAGAAAGGATTCGAATCAAAAGCTCTTTGTTGCGCATCTGGACAGGAAGCAAATTGTCAGGGAAGTTTAGGGTCAATTGGAGACCAAAATAGAGAAGACGGCATGTGCACTTTGCATCTGTTTTACTAAAAAATAGAATGAGGCGGCACTGTGGCTCAGTGGTTAGCACTGCTGCCTCACAGCGCTAGAGTCCCAAGTTCGATTCCAGCTTTGAGTGACTGTGTGGAGTTTGCACATTCTCCCCGTGTCTGTGTGGGTTTCCTCCGAGAGCTCCAGTTTCCTCCCACAGTCCAAAGATGTGCAGGTTAGATGAATTGGCCATGCTAAGTTGCCCATTGTGTTCAGGGATATGTAGGTTATTGGGTAATGGGCTAGGGGAATGGGTCTGGGTGGGATACTCTTCGGAGGGTGGGTATGGATTTGTTGGGCCAAATAGCCTGTTTCCAAACTGTAGGGATCCTATGAACTCTACTAAAGCTATGGCAGGTTACCGTGGTATCGGGTGAGATGAAAATGGGTAAATGTGAGATATATAAAAGCTGCTGGTGCTGAAAGTGGAGGAGGCAGCTAGTGCAGATAGGAGACCCACTCAGTTACTCAGGGAAGTAAGAGTGAAAATTGAGAAGGTGTTGACCACAATCTTCCAAACCTTGTTAAAAACAGGCCTGGGAGTGGGGTGGAACTGGGGGGTTGTCGATGCTGCACCATTATTGCTGGTAAAGAATGGAGTCTTGCTGATTCGAGACAATTCAGCTTTAACACTGTTGGAAACAGTAGGGCTGTCAGAAATTGAACAAGTGCTCGAATTGAGGCATTAAATCCGTTCGAGGCTGAGTTAGACAGCTAAGGCCAGCCATTTCCACCAGCTTCTGCTGGATGCCACTGACAAACATGTAATCCCCTCCCCTCCTGGTCAGCCTTCCCTCTGTGACACCCTTGTCCACTCCTCCACAACTCCTCACACTTCCTCACTCCTATGTCACCTTGCCATGTAATCGCAGAAGGTATAACACTTGCCCATCCACCTTCTCCCTCCTCACTGTCCAGAGCCTCAAATACACATACCAGGTGGAGCAGTATCCCAATCCTATTTCTTTCAACCTGGTTCACTGCATTCGCTGCTCACAGTGCATTACTCTTTACCATGGCAAGAGCAAACACTGACTGGGTGGCCTCTGCTCAGCCTGTAGGAATGTCCCTGACCTCCCAGTTCTCATCATTACAATAAACCTCTTTGCTCTCGTGCTGACATTTCGGTGACCAGCCATCCACTTTAATTCCCCCTCCCACTCCCCTAGCGACATGTCCATCCTTGGCCACCTCCACTATCAGAGTGAGGCCAAACAGAATGGAGGTATAACACCTCATATTTCACATGGGAAGCTTACAGCCCAATGGCCTAAATGTTGATTTTCACCAGCTTCAAAATCCCTCCTGCCCCAGTCTTATCCCATATCCATCCCCACCCATCCTCCTCGCCTCCCTGAATTGTCCTAACCTGTCCATCTTCCTACTCATCTATTCGCTCCACCCTTACCACTGACCAATCACAATAAACCACTACCCAGCATCCACCTATCACCATCTCATCTACCCTTACCTCAGTCCCACCCCTCTCCCTCTATATATTTCTGGGCTCCCACCCCAGTTGGATGCTGTCTGACCTGCTGTGCTTTTCCAGCTCCATATCTATTTACATTTCTGTCCTGGGTCTGCGACAGTGTTTCAACAAAGCACCAAGCTAGCTTGAGAAACAACACCTCAGTTTCAACTTAAGGTTGATGGTCAGAATCTTATTCCCAGAGTTGAAATGTCTATAACTAGGGGGTATACGTTTAAGTTGAGGGAGGAAAATTCAAAGGAGATTTGTGGGTGACACAGTGGCTCAGTGGTTAGCACTGCTGCCTCACAACACTCTGGTCCCAGGTTTGATCCCAGCCTTGGGTGACTGACTGTGTGGAGTTTGCACATTCTCCCCGTGTCTGCGTGGGTTTCCTGAGTGCTCTGGTTTCCTCCCACAGTCCAAAGATGTGCAGGTGAGGTGAATTGGCCATGCTAAATTGCCCATAGTGCTAGGTGTATTAGTCAGAGGGAAATGGGTCTGGGTGGGTTACTCTTCGAAGGGTCGGTGTGGACTTGTTGGGCTGAAGGGCCTGTTTTCACACTGTAGGGAATCTCATCTAATCTCATGTGAGGAGCAGGTTTTTCACACACACACAGTAGTAGGAGTCTGGAAAATGCTGCCAGTGGTGGTGGCGATGGAGGTACATATGATAGGGGCATTTAAGGGACTTTCAGATAAGCACATGAATATGCAGGGCATGCAGCAATATGGACCAAGGGTAGGCAGAAGGGATTAGTTTAATTTGGCATCATGCTCAGCACAACATCATGGGCCGAATAGCCTGTTCCGGTGCTGTATTGCAGAAACTGACCGTGTTATATTATTTTGCATTTCTGGAAAGGACCAAATCCCTCCCACTCACACCTTAATTTTAAACCCATTGTAAATCTCTTTTTTTTTAATTCTCCACTATCAACAACTCCTTTTGTCTTTTGGTTCCTTCTCTGTCAAAAGTGGAAATAAAGAATCTGCTTTCCAACACCTTTCAGTTTGAAAGAAGAGTCACACTGGACTCAAAATATTAATTCTGTTTCTTTCCGTAGGTGCCTGACAGACTTGTTGACTTTCTCCAGCAGTTTCTGTTTGTCTCTGATTTCCTGTACCTGAGTATTTTGCTTTCATTTGGGTTGGATATTTGATGGGCCAAGTAGGTTTAATATAATTTCAGGTGATGGCTATTGGGTCTCTCTTGCTCTTGCTCTCCATCTGTGCCATATTCCTTTTCATTTCCCTTCACAGCCAAATCTCGCACTCTTCCCTCACTCCTCTCTTCTTGGTTTCCTTCCTTCTCTTTTCTCTTCACTTGGTGTTGTTCTGATTGTCTGTCTGAAATTATTCCACTGTTAACAGTATTAATAAAGATTAACTGGTGAGGCCTGTGTGATAGAATAGTGCAGTTCTAGCAGACCATTGCAGTCACAGCACAAATAGAATTCATTCCATTCAAATTTATTTCACGAATTGTGATTTGTTGTGACCTGTTGAATGTTCTGATTCCACATGATGGCAGCAAAGTTCAGTGAGAATTTGCTGAGCCCTGTCTGTCTCACTTGTCTCAATCTGTCTCTTAGAGACACAGGAGATAGGAGGAGGCCATTCGACCATTCAAGCCTGCTTCAACATTCATCACAGTCATGTCTCATCATCCAACTCAACAGCCTAAACCTGCTTTCTCCCCATAACCTTTGATCCCATTTGTCCCAAGTGCTATAGCTACCTGCCTCTTGAATACATTCAATGTTTTGGCATCAGCTACTCCCTGTGATAACTAATTCCACAGGCTCACCACTCTCTGGGTGAAGAAATGTCTCATCTCTGTCCTCAATGGTCTATCCTGAATCCTCAGAATGTGACCTCTGGTTCTGGACACACCTACCTGTCTAGTCCTGTTAGAATTTTATGAGCTTCTATGAAGGAGAAAGTGAGGACTGCAGATGCTGGAGATCAGAGCTGAAAATGTATTGCTGGAAAAGCGCAGCAGGTCAGGCAGCATCAAAGGAACAGGAGAATCGACGTTTCGGGCATGAACCCTTCTTCAGGAATGAGGAAAGTGTGCCAAGCAGGCTAAGATAAAAGGTAGGGAGGAGGGACTTGGGGGAGGGGCGTTGGAAATGCGATAGGTGGAAGGAGATTAAGGTGAGGGTGATAGGCCGTAGTGGGGGTCGGGGCAGAGAGGTCAGGAAGAAGATTACAGGTTAGGAAGGTGGTGCTGAGTTCGAGGGTTGGGACTGAGACAAGGTGGGGGGAGGGGAAATGAGGAAACTGGAGAAATCTGAGTTCATCCCTTGTGGTTGGAGGGTTCCTAGGCGGAAGATGAGGCGCTCTTCCTCCAGCCGTCATGTTGCTATGGTCTGGCGATGGAGGAGTCCAAGGACCTGCATGTCCTTGGTGGAGTGGGAGGGGGATTGAAGTGTTGAGCCACGGGGTGGTTGGGTTGGTTGGTCCGGGTGTCCCAGAGGTGTTCTCTGAAACGTTCCGCAAGTAGGCGGCCTGTCTCCCCAATATAGAGGCGACCACATCGGGTGCAGCGGATGCAGTAAATGATGTGTGTGGAGGTGCAGGTGAATTTGTGGTGGATATGGAAGGATCCCTTGCGGCCTTGGAGGGAAGTAAGGGGGGAGGTGTGGGCGCAAGTTTTGCATTTCTTGCGGTTGCAGGGGAAGGTGCCGGGAGTGGAGGTTGGGTTAGTGGGGGGCGTGGACCTGACGATGGAGTCACGGAGGGAGTAGTCTTTTCGGAACGCTGATGGGGAGGGGAAGGAAATATATCCCTGGTGGTGGGGTCTGGATCCAAGGGACTAGCAAAGGACCCTGTGACCAACTCACCCTGGGCATCTCATCAGGAAATGGAAATGGCTCAGGGAGCCTTCCTGATACATCTCCTCACCATCTTCTTACACTCACCATCTTCTACACCCACCCTGCACACACTCACCATCTCCTACACTCACCCTATACACTCACCATCTTCAACACCCAACCTGCACACACTCACCATCTTCTACACCCACTCTGCACACTCACCATCTTCTACACCCAACCTGCGCACACTCACCATCTTCTACACTCACCCTGCACACTCACCATCTTCTACACCCAACCTGCGCACACTCACCATCTTCTACACTCACCCTGCACACTCTCCATCTTCTACACCCAACCTGCACACACTCACCATCTTCAACACCCACCCTGCACACCATGCACACATTCACCATCTTCTACACCCACCCTGCAAACTCCCCATCTTCTCCACCCACCCTGCACACACTCACCATCTTCTGCACCCACCCTGCACACGCTCACCATCTTCTGCACCCACCCTGCACACGCTCACCATCTTCTGCACCCACCCTGCACACACTCACCATCTTCTGCACCCACCCTGCACACACTCACCATCTTCTGCACCCACCCTGCACACACTCACCATCTTCTGCACCCACCCTGCACACACTCACCATCTTCTGCACCCACCCTGCACACACTCACCATCTTCTGCACCCACCATGCATACTCACCATCTTCTACACCCACACTGCACACACTCACCATCTTCTACACCCAACATGCACACTCACCATCTCCTACACCCACCCTGCACACTCACCATCTCCTACACCCACCCTGCACACTCACCATCTTCAACACCCAACCTGCACACACTCACCATCTTCAACACCCAACCTGCACACCATGCACACACTCACCATCTTCTGCACCCACCATGCACACGCTCACCATCTTCTGCACCCACACTGCACACTCACCATCTTCAACACCTAACCCTGCACACACTCACCATCTTCTGCACCCACCATGCACACACTCACCATCTTCTGCACCCACCATGCACACACTCACCATCTTCTGCACCCACCATGCACACACTCACCATCTTCTACACTCACCATGAACACGCTCACCATCTTCTGCACCCACCATGCACACGCTCACCATCTTCTGCACCCACACTGCACACTCACCATCTTCTGCACCCACCCTGCACACCATGCACACATTCACCATCTTCAACACCCACCCTGCACACACTCACCATCTTCTGCACCCACCTTGCACACACTCACCATCTTCTACTCCCACCATGCACACACACACCATCTTCTACACCTAACACTGCACGCTCACCATCTTCTACACCCACACTGCACACACTCACCATCTTCTACACCCACACTGCACATACTCACCATCTCCTACACTCACCCTGCACACTCACCATCTTCAACACCCAACCTGCACACACTCACCATCTTCTGTACTCACCCTGCACACTCCCCATCTTCTACACTCACCCTGCACACACACCATCTTCTGCACCCAATCCTGCACACCCTGCACACACTCACCATCTTCTGCATCCAGCCCTGCACACGCTCACCAACCTCTGCACCCACCATGCACACGCTCACCATCTTCTGCACCCACCCTGCACATCCTGCACACACTCACCATCTTCTGCACCTACCCTGCACACACTCACCATCTTCTGCACCCACCCTGCACACCATGCACACGCTCACCATCTTCTGCCCGCAACCCTGCACACGCTCACCATCTTCTGCGCACACCCTGCACACGCTCACCATCTTCTGCACTCACCCAGCACACACTCACCATCTTCTACACTCACCCAGCACACACTCACCATCTTCTACACCCACACTGCACGCTCACCATCTCCTACACTCACCATCTCCTACACCCACCCTGCACATTCACCATCTTCAACACCTAACCTGCACACACTCACCATCTTCAACACCCACCATGCACACACTCACCATCTTCTGCACCCACCCTGCACACTCACCATCTTCTGCACCCACCCTGCACACTCACCATCTTCTGCACCCACCCTGCACGCTCACCATCTTCTACACCCACCCTGCACACTCACCATCTCCTACACCCACACTGCACGCTCACCATCTTCTACACCCACCCTGCACACTCACCATCTCCTACACTCACCATCTCCTACACCCACCCTGCACATTCACCATCTTCAACACCTAACCTGCACACACTCACCATCTTCAACACCCACCATGCACACACTCACCATCTCCTACACCCACACTGCACGCTCACCATCTTCTACACCCACCCTGCACACTCACCATCTCCTACACTCACCATCTCCTACACCCACCCTGCACATTCACCATCTTCAACACCTAACCTGCACACACTCACCATCTTCAACACCCACCATGCACACACTCACCATCTTCTGCACCCACCCTGCACGCTCACCATCTTCTACACCCACCCTGCACACTCACCATCTCCTACACTCACCATCTCCTACACCCACCCTGCACATTCACCATCTTCAACACCTAACCTGCACACACTCACCATCTTCAACACCCACCCTGCACACCATGCACACACTCACCATCTTCTGCACCCACCCTGCACACTTACCATCTTCTGCACCCACCCTGCACGCTCACCATCTTCTACACCCACCCTGCACACTCACCATCTCCTACACCCACCGTGCACACTCACCATCTCCTACACCCACCCTGCACACTCACCATCTTCTGCACCCACCCTGCACGCTCACCATCTTCTGCACCCACCCTGCACGCTCACCATCTTCTGCACCCACCCTGCACGCTCACCATCTTCTGCACCCACCCTGCACGCTCACCATCTTCTGCACCCACCCTGCACGCTCACCATCTTCTACACCCACACTGCACACACTCACCATCTCCTACACTCACCCTGCACACTCACCATCTCCTACACTCACCCTGCACACTCACCATCTTCTGCACCCACCCTGCACACTCTCCATCTTCAACACCTAACCCTGCACACTCACTAACTTCTATACCCACACTGCACACTCACCATCTTCTACACCTAATGCTGCACACTCGCCATCTTCTACACCCACCATGCACACGCTCACCATCTTCTACACCCACACTACACATCATGCACACACTCACCATCTTCTACACCCACCCTGCACACTCACCATCTTCTACACCCACCCTGCACACCATGCACACACTCACCATCTTCTACACCCGCCCTGCACACCATCTTCTACACCCACCCTGCACACACACACCATCTTCTACACCCACCCTGCGCACACACCAATGTCCACTCCTGGCTGCTTTCTCTGTCTATTTGTCTCTTCCTTTGCATGGAAGTTAGACAACGAGAATCAATCTGTCACTTTCCATCAATGTGTCTTTCTGTCTGTCCCCCTATCTCTCTAGCTCCATGTCCCCATCTCGCTGACATCTTCTGCCTCTTTGTCCAGTCTCTTATTCTATTTGCCTGTCTTTCTCCTGTATTTAGTTCACCTTTGTTTCATTTCTCTGTTCTCCCACCTCTCTTTGAATCTGTTTTTCTCTCTCTCTCTGCCTTCCATCCCTACCTACCTCACTCTTCATCTCTTTTCTCCTTCTATTTCTCTTTATCACACTTCCTCTGATCAGACTCTTTCCATCTCTCTTTCACTCTTATCTCACATTAATTCTCTCCGTCTCTTCTGATACTTCCCTGTCGCTTCACTCTTTTTTTTGTCTCTAGCAATATCCTTGAGCCTTTCTTTTTCCGTCTCTTTCTACTTTTCGCTCTTTCAGTGTCTTTTTTTCCGTCATCCTTTTTTCTTTCTATTTCATCAGCTTGCTCCTTGACACTTCTCTCTTTGCTTCTCTCTGTCTATCTCCTTCTCTCCATTCTTTTGTCAATTACTCTTGTCTTTATCTCTCTTTCTCTCTGTCTCCCCATTTCTCTCCATCTCTTTGTCTCTGTCTGTAACGCGAGCTCACTTTTCTGTCTGACTCCCAGATTCTGTTGTTCTCTCAGCACCTGTCTGTCTCCTGATTCCATCTTTCTCTGTCTCTCCACATTTTGCCGTCTCCCTTCTCTGTTCCCCTCCTCTCTCTTTCTCCCCCTCCCTTGTCTCCCTATACCACTCCATTGAACCCCACTGCCTCTTTGTCACTCATTTCTGCCACCCGGCAGTGCCTCATGCCCCATCTTTCGATCCTGCCACCTTGCTGCCCCCTTCATGTTAGTACCCACCTTTTGGTAAGTCTGCTGCTCTGTGTGGGGCCTTGCTCTCTCTCTCTCTCTGTGTCAGTTGTTCACAGGCAGCTTGCTCACGTGCTCAGTCTGCAAGTGCTGATTGCGTGCCGGAGATATTTTAAACTGTTTAAAAATGTAAGTCTTTCAAATAAACAACTCCAGCGGAGGATTCTTTCTTTGATTTGTTTTACCGTTGTGACTGTGGCCTCTAACAGGAACCCCTTGCTCCCACCCCCTGAGAGTCTCCATCATCCCCTGAAGCAGGTTGTCTCATGGGGACAGAGTGTCAGGGCATGAAGGGGCTTTCAGGGTGGGATCCACTCAGGAGCAGTGGCCTAGTGTCTGTGGGCCTGGCCCTGCTCTGAGGCAGGGTGGAGTCAGCTCATGTACCCGTTTCCATGACACTGACGCAGTTACTGGGAGTGCTGTTTTGTTCCCAATCTGAATCCCACCCTCCAGCAAGATTAAAGAGCCTGAGCAACAAGTTTTCTGAATAAATTATTCACCTTTCACTTAACACAACACAGAAGCAAATAGACTTCCTGGTTTTGCCTAAGCAGATTTCTCCGGTGCCCTCAGACTGTGTAACTGACTCAAAACCAGGCCCAGCTTGATAGCCGGGCACAAGTCCAATCTGAGGGCCCATGCAGTCTGCAGTCCAAGCTTGAGGACCAGTCCCCTGTCCAGGCCACAGTCCAAGCTTGAGGACCAGTCCCCTGTCCAGGCCACAGTCCAAGCTTGAGGACCAGTCCCCTGTCCAGGCCACAGTCCAAGCTTGAGGACCAGTCCCCTGTCCAGGCCACAGTCCAAGCTTGAGGACCAGTCCCCTGTCCAGGCCACAGTCCAAGCTTGAGGACCAGTCCCCTGTCCAGGCCACAGTCCAAGCTTGAGGACCAGTCCCCTGTCCAGGCCACAGTCCAAGCTTGAGGACCAGTCCCCTGTCCAAGCCCCAGTCCAGGCCTGGTGTAGACAACTCAATCCCTACTCATACAACAAATCTGCCACACCAGGAATCTGTCTGGTGAATTTTCCCTGTATTTTGTCATTGGAAAGTTCATCTTTTCCAAGATAAGGAAACCTAAATGGTATAAATGGTACACAGTACTCCAGGTGAGATCTTACCATGGCACTGTATGCTGTATGACACATTCATTGCTTCTGAATTTGGAAATGAAAGCCAACATACTAAATACCTTCCTAACTGCCTCCCCCATCTGTATGCCTGCTTTCACTGTCTGCTGTACAAGGACACCTGAGCTTTCTTTCGTATATCAATGTTTCTCACTCTATCACTGTTTAAATAATACTGTCATTCTCTTTTGTCTAAGTCACCCTGAAGCCTCTTTACTTCCTCCTAATCCCTCTCAAATTCATCCTAGTTTTATAGTTTCAGTAAATTTGGAAATATAAGATGTAATATTCTCATGCAAATTATTGACCTATATTGTGAATAGCTGGACTCGAACTCTGATCCCTGTGCTAATCAACTATCACTGCTGTCGCAATGTAAGAAAACAGTGTGATTGAGTCAATGTCATGTAACAGTTAAAAATACAAGAAAACAGCTTGTCCCCCCGACATTCCTGATGAAGGGCATATGCTTGAAACGTCGACTCTCCTACTCCTCGATGCTGCCTGACTGGATGTATTTATCCAGCTCCACTCTTATCACTCTGACCTGCAGCATCTGCACTCGTACACACTCGTACACACTCGTACACACTCGTACAGTCATACAGTCATACAGTCATACAGTCATACAGTCATACAGCATGGAAACAGACGCTTCAGCCCAACCCGTCCATGCTGACAGATATCCCAACCCAATCTAGTCCCACCTGCCAGCACCCGGCCCATATCCTTCCAAACCCTTCCTATTCATACACCCATTCAAATGCCTCTTAAATGTTGCAATTGTACCAGTCTCCACCACATCCTCTGGCAGCTCATTCTATACACGTACCACACTCTGCGTGAAAAGGTTGCCCCTTAGGTCTCTTTTATATCTTTCCGCTCTCACCCTAAACCTATGCCCTCTAGTTCTGGACTCCCCGACCCCAGGGAAAATACTTTGTCTATTTATCCTATCCATGCCCCTCATAATTTTGTAACCTCTATAAGGTCACCCCTCAGCCTCCGACACTCCAGGGAAAACAGCCCCAGCCTGTTCAGCCTCTCCCTGTAGCTCAGATCCTCCAACCCTGGCAACATCCTTGTAAATCTTTTCTGAACCCTTTCAGGTTTCACAACATCTTTCCGATAGGAAGGAGACCAGAATTGCACACAATATTCCAACAGTGGCCTAACCAATGTCCTCCCAACTCCTGTACTCAATACTCTGACCAATAAAGGAAAGCATACCAAACGCCTTCTTCACTATCCTATCTACCTGCGACTCCACTTTCAAGAAGCTATGAACCTGCACTCCAAGGTCTCTTTGTTCAGCAACACTCCCTAGGACCTGACCATTAAGTGTATAAGTCCTGCTAAGATTTGCTTTCCCAAAATGCAGCACCTCGCATTTATCTGAATTAAACTCCATCTGCCACTTCTCAGCCTATTGGCCCATCTGGTCCAGATCCTGTTGTAATCCTCTTCGCTGTCCACACACCTCCAATTTTGGTGTCATCTGCAAACTTACTAACTGTACCTCTTATGCTCACATCCAAATCATTTATGTAAATGACAAAAAGTAGAGGGCCCAGCACCGATCCTTGTGGCACTCCACTGGTCACAGGCCTCCAGTCTGAAAAACAACCCTCCACCACCACCCTCTACCTTTGAGCCAGTTCTGTATCCAAATGGCTAGTTCTCCCTGTATTCCATGAGATCTAACCTTGTTAATCAGTCTCCCATGGGGAACCTTGTCGAACGCCTTACTGAAGTGCATATAGATTACATCTACTGCTCTACCCTCATCAATCTTCTTTGTGACTTCTTCAAAAAACTCAATCAAGTTTGTGAGACATGATTTCCCACGTACAAAGCCATGTTGACTATCCCGAATCAGTTCTTGCCTTTCCAAATACATGTATATCCTGTCCCTCAGGATTCCCTCCAACAACTTGCCCACCACCGAGGTCAGGCTCACTGGTCTATAGTTCCCTGGCTTGTCTTAACGCCCTTCTTAAACAGTGGCACCACTTTTGCCAACCTCCAGTCTTCCAGCACCTCACCTGTGACTATCGATGATACAAATATCTCGGCAAGAGGCCCAGCAATCACTTCACCAGCTTCCCACAGAGTTCTCGGGTACACCTGATCAGGTCCTGGGGATTTATCCACCTTTACCTGTTTCCAGACATCCAGCACTTCCTCCTCTGTAATCTGGACATTTTGCAAGATGTCACTATCTCTTTCCCTACAGTCTATACCTTCCATATCCTTTTCCACAGTAAACACTGATGCAAAATATTCGTTTAGTATCTCCCTCATTTTCTATGGCTCCACACAAAGGCCACCATCTTTGAGGGGCCCTATTCTCTCCCTAGTTACCCTTTTGTCCTTAATATATTTATAAAAACTCTTTGGATTCTCCTTAATTCTATTTGCCAAAGCTATTTCATGTCCCCGTTTTGCCCTCCTGATTTCCCTCTTAAGTATACTCCTACTGCCTTTATACTCTTCTAAGGATTCACTCGATCTATCCTGTCTATACCTGACATATGCTTCCTTCTTTTTCTCAACCAAACCCTCAATTTCTTTAGTCACCCAGCATTCCCTATACCTACCAGCCTTCCCTTTCACCCGGACAGGAATATACTTTCTCTGGATTCTCGTTATCTCATTTCTGAAGGCTTCCCGTTTTCCAGTTGTCCCTTTACATGCGAACATCTGCCCCCAATCAGCTTTTAAAAGTTCTTGCCTAATACCGTCAAAATTGGGCTTTCTCCAATTTAGAACTTCAATTTTTAGATCTGGTCTATCCTTTTCCATCACTGTTTTAAATCTAATAGAATTATGGTCGCTGGCCCCACAGTGTTCCCCCACTGACACCTCAGTCACCTGCCCTGCCTTATTTCCCAAGAGTAGGTCAAGTTTTGCACCTTCTCTAGTAGGTACATCCACATACTGAATCAGAAAATTGTCTTCTACACGCTTAAGAAATTCTTCTCCATCTAAACCTTTAACACTATGGCAGTCCCAGTCTATGTTTGGAAAGTTAAAATCCCTGACCGTAACCACCCTATTATTCTTACAGGTAGCTGAGATCTCCTTACAAGTTTGTTTCTCAATTTCCCTCTGACTATTGGGGGGGTTTATAATACAATCCCAATAAGGTGATCATCCCTTTCTTATTTCTCAGTTCTACCCAAATAACTTCCCTGGATGTATTTCTGGGAATATCCTCCCTCAGCACAGATGTAATGCTATCCCTTATCAAAAATGTCACTCTCCCTCCTCTCTTGCCTCCATTTCTATCCTTCCTGTAACATTTGTATCCGGAACATTAAGCTGCCATTCCTGTCCGTCCCTGAGCCATGTTTCCATAATTGCTATGATATCCCAGTCCCATGTTCCTAACCATGCCCTGAGTTCATCTGCCTTCCCTGTTAGGCCCCTTGCATTGAAATAAATGCAATTTAATTTATTGGTCCTACCTTGTCCCTGCCTGCCCTGACTGTTTGACTCATTTCAGTTCTCAGCTGTACACGTCTCAGATCGATGTCTTTCCTCACTATCTCCCTGGGTCCCAACCCCCCACCTTACTAGTTTAAATCCTCCCAAGCAGTTCTAGCAAACCTCCCTGCCAATATATTAGTCCCCTTCCAATTTAGGTGCAATCCGTCCTTCTTGCACAGGTCACTTCTACCCCAAAAGAGATTCCAATGATCCAAAAATGTGAATCCTTCTCCCATACACCAGCTCCTCAGCCATGCACTCATCTGCTCTATCATCCTATTCCTGCTCTCACTAGCTCGTAGTATTGGGAGTAAATCCAGATATTACTACCCTTGAGGACCTACTTTTTAAATTTCTGCCTAACTCTCTGTAATCTCCCTTCAGAGTCTCAACCTTTTCCCTTCCAATGTCGTTGGTTCCAATGTGGACAATGACCTCTTGCTGGCCCCTCTCCCCCTCTCTGAGACATCCTTGATCCTGGCACCAGGGAAACAACACACCATTCTGCTTTTTCTCTGCTGGCCACAGAAACATCTGTCTGTACCTCAGACTACAGAATCCCCTAACACAATTGACCTCTTGGAAGCCGACGTACCCCTCGTTGCCTAAGAGTCAGTCTCAATACCAGAAACCTGGCTGTTTGTGCTACATTCCCCTGAGAATCCATCACCCCCTACATTTTCCAAAACAGCATACCTGCTTGAAATGGGTATATCCACAAAAAACTCCTGCCCTAGGTGCCGACCTCTCTCACCCTTCCTGGAGTTAACCCATCTATATGACTGTATCTGAGACTTCCCCTCTTCCTATAACTGCCATCCATCACATACTGTTGCTGTTGCAAATTCCTCATCGCTTCTATCTGTCTCTCCAACCGATCCAGTCAATCTAACAAGATTCGCATCCAACAGCATTTATGGCAGATATGATCCACAGTAACCCTTAAACTCTCTTTTAACTCCCGCATCTGACAAGAAGTACATATCACTGCAAAGGCCATTTTTGCTCCTTCACAATCTACAGACCCAGAAAATAACACTGTCTTATTCCTCTACAAACACTGCCCCAGGTTAAATTAATAGCTATGGCTTATATTTTAAGTTTAATCAAGAGACTTATCTCCAAAAACATATAATCAAGAAAGAATCCACTATACTCACTACTGCAGCCTTTCTCTTGCTGCCAGCACCCAGCTCATATCCCTCGAAACCCTTCCTATTCATACACCCATCCAAATGCCTCTTAAATGTTGCAATTGTACCAGCTTCCACCACTTCCTCTGGCAGCTCATTCCATACACGTACCACCCTCTGCGTGAAAAGGTTGCCCCTTAGGTCTTTTTTATATCTTTCCCCTCTCACCCTAAACCTATGTCCTCTAGATCTGGACTCCCCGACCTCAGGGAAAAGACTTTGTCTCTTTATCCTATCCATGGCCCTCATAATTTTGTAAACCTCTACAAGGTCACCCCTCAGCCTCCGACGCTCCAGGGAAAACAGCCCCAGCCTGTTCAGCCTCTCCCTGTAGCTCAAATCCTCAAACCCTGGCAACATCCTTGTAAATCTTTTTGAACCCTTTCAAGTTTCACAACATCTTTCCGATAGGAAGGAGACCAGAATTGCACGCAATATTCCAAGTCCTCACATTCTCCAAGCCAATGTCGTATAACAGTTACAATTATAAGAAAACAGCTTATCTAACTGAGTTAATATCATATAACAGTTAAATTTGTTTCTGCTGCTAATAGGGCTACATGACAAACAGTGTGTTGAACAGCTTACCTAGACACATATACAAGCTAATACCAACCAAACCAACAATGTCACAAGGGTTCAAGTCAAGTGACTTACTGAGGGAATGTAATGTTGCAATTGGCTTATTGTGTTGCTAAGGTAAGGCTTGAAAATGAAATATAATTGAGATGTGGTGTTTTTGGATTTTCAGGAAACTATTGCTGAAGTCCCACATTAGAGGCAAATGTGTACGATTAAAGCGCATGGAATGGGGTGAATGTACCAGAAGGGATTGGGAATTTGTTAGCAGACAGGGAACAGAGAGTGGGAATAAATGGCAGTGCGGGGGGGGGGGGGGGGCTCAGATTGATGTGATTTATCTCTGTCATGTGTACCAAGGTACAGTGAAAAGTGTTGATAGGCAGGTCGCACGATACAAGGGCATCAGGGTAACAGAACAGAGTGCAGGATACAGTGTTACAGCCACAGAGAAGGTACAGAGAGAGATCAACAATAACATTAAAGAGATCCATTCAAAAGATTGCTAACAACAGGGAAGAGGGTGTTCTTGAATCTCTTGAATATTCTGTTCATATGTGCATAGAAATTTTTATAACTTCTGCCTAATGGAAGAGAGTATAACCAGGGTGGCAGGGCTCTTTGTTGCTGTCCCAAAGCAGCAGGAATTGGAGATAAAGTCAATAGATGGGAGGCTGGTTTGTACAATAGACTGGGTTGTGTTCACAATCCTTTGTAGCTTGCACATCCCACTGATGAATAAAATAAATCTGTGAACTTACTGATCAATCTTCTTTCATTCATGTCCAAATCATTTTATAAAAACCACAAACAGCAAAGGCCCCTAATACTGATCCCTCTGGGACCCCACTGGACGCAGTCTTCCAGTCACAAAAAAACCTTTGAACATCACCCTCTGTTTCCTGCTGCTCAGCCAATTGTGGTTCCAATTTGCCAAATTTCTTTGGATCCTATGGGTTCCGACCTTTGCTCTCAATCTGACATGCAGGATATTATCAAAAGCCTTGCTGACATCAAATGCATCTCCACACCTGGTCACCTCTTTGAAAAATTCAATCAACTTGGTCAGCCATGACGTCCCTTAACAAATCCTGACTGTTCTTGATTAATTCCTGCCTCTCCAAAGGCAGGTTAATTCTGTCCCTCAGAATTACTTCCAATCCTTTGCCTGTCAATGAGGTCAGAGTGGCAACCCTGTAGTTTCTTGGTTTATCCCTTGCTCCGTCCTTGAGAAGAGTCCTACATTGTCTGCTCTCCCATCCTCCGGCCCCTCTCCAGTGGGCAGAGAGGAATTGAAAATTATTGCTAGCACCCTACTGCTTCCTCCCTTGCCTCAATCAACAACATGGGATACATTTCATCCAGCCATGGAGATACATCTACTTTTAAGACACTCAGAACCTCCCCTCAGTAGATGCTAATTTCTTTAATTATTGTCCCTGATGTCTAGAGCTGTATCGTCCCTCTCACCTGTGAACATCGACACAAAGTATTCATTTAGAATCCTACCTACATCAGACTCCAGACACAAATAACTATTGTAGTCCTTAATGGACCTTTCGTTATCCTTTTACCGTTAATATACTTGTAAAACAACAGATGGTTTCCATTATTTTACTTGCCATTATCCTTTTCACATTCCTTTTTGCGCTCCAACTGTCCTTATGATGTTTCCCCTTATACATTCTATACGCCTCTAGGGCTTTTGAGATTCTGGTATCTCCCATTAGCCTGCCTTTTTCTCTCCATCCAATGCTGTATATCCCTCAATACTCAGGAGTCATAGGAATTGACAACCTCAAATTTTCTCTTATTTGGAGATGTTGGCCATTCCATTGTTCTGAGACAAATTTACCTGAAAATAAGTGCCTCTTCTGCATTCTGCCCTAATAATATCACATTTTATTAAAATCAGCCTTCCCTGATCTGTGAACTTTGATTTCAGGTCCATCCTTGTCTTTTCCATAACTTGAATCTTATCTTGAACAGAGTTCGATTGAAGTTTGCAAAGTGCTCCCTCATTGGAACTTCAACCATTTGCCTGGCTTCATTACCTAAAATTAAGTCCAGGATTTGTAAAATCTTCTCCGTACTGGCTTAAAAATCTCTCCTGGATGCATTTTTAAAATTCTGATCCCTACAAACCTTTCACATGTGACTACCCCTGTTAATATTGGGGGAGTTGAAATCCTCGACTAACACAGTCCTATTGGATGTGTTGTGTGTGGACTTTCAGATGACTTTATAATGGGTTAGTGGGCAAAGTTTAAAGCACGTGATCGGAGGTAATATATTAGTCGAGAGTGTGGTGCTGGAAAAGCACAGATGGTCAGGCAGCATCAGAGGAGCAGGAGAATCGTCGTTTCGGGCATAAGCCCTTCATCAGGACTCTCCTGCTCCTCGGATGCTGCCTGACCAGTTGTGCTTTTCCAGAACCACAATCTCGACTATGATCTCCAGCATCTGCAGTCCTCACTTTCTCTGAGGTATTGTATTAGCATGGATTAAGAATTGGTTGATAGACAGGAAACAGAGAATGGGAACAAATATGTCTTTTTTACAATTTGCAAGCAGTAACTAGTCAGGTTGAGCAAGGATCAGTGCCAAGGCCCACAATATACATAAGCAGCCCAGAGGATGGTGCCAAAAGTAATTACTCCAAGTTTGCTGATGACATAAAAGTGGGTGGGATTGTGAGTTCTGAGGAGGTTACAAAGAGGCTTTGAGGTGATTTAGTGGACAAACATTTCTTCACTCATGTGAATTGTGGAATTGTGTACTACAGAAGGCTGTGGAGGCAGAGTCACTGAAGATATTCAGAAAGGGATAGATAAATGCTTAGATTTTAAAGTCTTAAAGGAGTATGGGGAGAAAGCAGGAATATAACCTTTCGATAAAGAACCAGCTGTGATCAAATTGAATGGTGGAGCAGGTTCTCAGAGTCAAATGGTCTACCCCTGCTCATGGCCTCTATAGTAAATTAGGGATCACTTCAGGATCAAGCCTACGCAGAATTAAAGGCTGCCCTGACATCAGCCTCACCCTCAAAATGTCCTGAACCATTTCATGTGCATTACAATATGGATTGAAATTCCCCCGTGCAGTTCTGTTACAGGAGTATGGCAGGGACATAAGGCCAATAATTTCTTATTCTACACAGCCAGGGTGTGGTAAGATGGGTTGCCTTATTAGACTGTGTAGCATGAGCAGTGTGAGGCTGTGAGATGATAACCATGTCAAGACAGAGAATATATGTTTGAAGAGCAGGAGTAGGCCATTCAGCCCCTCAAGCCTGCTCCACCATTTAATATGATCATGGCTGATCTCATCTCAGCCTCAACTCTACTTTCCTACCTGATATTCATAACTCTTCAACCCATTATTCATTAAAAATCTCTTCCGTAAATTTACTCAATTTTCCAACAGTCACCATTCAGGGGTAGTGAATTACATAGATTCATGACTCTTTGAGAGCTTTTTCTCCTCATCTCTATTTTAAATCTGCCACCCCTTATCCGAAAACTATGACCTCTCATTCCCACAGGAGAAAACAACCTCTCTACATCTACTACATAAGTCTCCTTTAGCTTCTTATAGACCTCAATTAGATATTCAAAGATTGGCCTGATGGTTAAAGAGAGGAGGAAGGTGTTAGGTTACAGGGATTGGTTAGATGTGCAGATCAGTGGCACCTAAATGTGAGGTGATGCACCGTGGAAGAAGTAACATAACAAGGAAGTATTCAATGAATGGCAGGACACTAGGAAGCTCAAAGGAACCGAGGGATCTTGGGTGGTTGTCTACAAACCCCTTCAGGTAGTAGGATTGATTAATAAGGTGGTTAAGAAGGCAAATGGGACATTTGCCTTGATCAGTTTTGCTGAGGAGCAGGAAAATCGATGTTTCGGGCAAAAGCCCTTCATCAGGAATGGAGGCAGGGAGCCTCCAGGGTGGAGAAATAAGTGGGTGGTGGGTGGGGCTGGGGAGATGGTAGCAAAGAGTACAATAGGTGAATGGGGGTGGGGATGGAGGTAATAGGTCAGAGGGGGAGGGTGGGGAAAGGTAGCAAAAAGTACAATGGGTGGATGGAGGTGGGAATGGAGGTGTTAGGTCAATGGGGAGGGTAGAGCAGATAGGTGGAAAGGAAGATAGGCAGGTAGGACAGGTCATGAGGACAGTGCTGAACTGGAAGGTTGGAGCTGGCGTAAGGTGGGGGAAGGGGAAATGAGGAAACTGGTAAAGTCCACATTGATGCCCTGGGGTTGAAGTGTTCCGAGGCGGAAGATGAGGCGTTCTTCCTCCAGGCATCTGGTGGTGAGGGAGCGGCAGTGGAGGAGGCCCCGGACCTGCATGTCCTCAGCAGAGTGGGAGGGGGAGTTGAAATGTTGGGCCACGGGGTGGTTTGGTTGATTGGTGTGGGTGTCCCAGAGATGTTCCCTAAAGCGCTCTGCTAGGAGGCGTCCAGTCTCCCCAATGTAGAGGAGACCGCATCGGGAGCAACGGATACAATAAATGACATTGGTGGATGTGCAGGTAAAACTCTGATGAAGTGGAAGGCTCCTTTAGGACTTTAGGGCTTTGGATGGAGGTGAGGGAGGAGGTGTGAGCGCAGGTTTTGCAATTCCTGCAGTGGTGGGGAAAGTGCCAGGAGGGGAGGGTGGATTGTTGGGGGGGGCGTGGACCTGAGCAGGTAGTCACGGAGGGAACGGTCTTTGCGAAAGGCGGAAAGGGGTGGGGAGGGAAATATATCCCTGGTGGTGGGGTCCGTTTGCAGGAGGCGGAAATGTCGGCGGATGATGCGGTTTATGCGAAGGTTGGTAGGATGGAAGGTGAGCACCAGGGGGTTCTGTCCTTGTTATGGTTGGAGGGTGGGGTCTGAGGGCGGAGGTGCGGGATGTGTAATTTTCTTTGTTCTTTTATAAGAATATAATAAGAGAGTTAGTTAAGGCAGCCACACGGGCTCCAATGGCATTATAAGAAATGAATATTCCAAACATACAGGAGGTGAGGTGGATTAGCCATGGTAAATGTGGGGTTACGGGAGAGGGTGGGATTCTCTTTGGAGGGTCAATATGACTCAGTGGCCCAATTGGTGTGCTTCCACACTGTAGGGATGCTCTGGTTGCTTTTGAGACTGGATTGAAGGGACAGTGGTTGTTAATACCAGTGCTGTCTTCGATATTTATTAGTAACATGGATTTGGCTCATACAGGGCATTGTTTCAGAAGTTGACAGATGACGTAAAACCGTTCTAAAATGAGGAGGAGGATTGTAAGCAGGGCATAGACACTGGTTACATCATTACTGGGAACATATTCAATCTTAAAACTAAACTGGATACATTATTGAAGACAGAACGTTCCAGAGCTGTAGAAATAAAATCCGAGTGGGACTTATTGACTAACTGCGTGGAAGAACTGGCATAGGCATAGTGCACTAAAGTCACTTCTATATCACTCACTGACTGTACAGTTCATGTATAGTTTGTGTTAATTTTATACATCTTTACACTATAGTTATTTATAATCCACACAGCCTCCATCTGGTGTAGCACATGCGTATAGAGAGAGTAAGGTGTCATGCATAATTCTTGCTTTGTACAGAGTTTCAGCTGGAACATTTGAGCAATGACAAACAGGTGGCATGTTGCATTCCCCTTGCATATCACAACATAATATTAATCTAGCCCCTTGCATATCACAACATAATATTAATCTAGCCCCTTGCATATCACAGCATAATATTAATCTAGCCCAGTCTGTGATTTAAAAAAAGTCTTGGAACTTCCTCTTTGAACCATCTAGGCAATTCGATCTAGTCCAGGAGATCTCTCTGGCTCTAGATTCCCTAATATACCTGTCTTTAGACCAGAAACCAGGCCCCAAACAGTGGCCACAGAGTTGGAAATGGTAGAAATCAACAAATAACAGAAGCATTTAAAAAGTATCGAGCAATATTATGGGAGACTGTAATCTTTATGTTAATTAGGTTAATCAAATTCGAAAAGATAGCTCCAACAACAAATTCATTGAGTGTATTAGGTATAGTTTCCTTTGGGAATTTATCATGGTACCAAGCAAGAAGCAGCTTATCTTGAATCTGATAATGTGTCATGAGGCAGGTTTCGTGAATGGGTTCAGAGTAAAGATCTCCAAGGAAGTAGTGGTCATAACATGATCGAATGTAGCATTCAGTTTGAAAGTGAGAAACTTAGGTTGTATATGATTTAAATAAAGAGCTAAAGTGAACTTGGCGGAGAGAGGAGCAAGAATGACAGTGAGCAAACAGCAGCTGACGTTTAAGAAGGTAATTCATGATTCTAAGCAAAAATACATCCCAGTCAGGAGGGAAGCGACCGAGAGAGGGAAAAACCAGCCATGGCTAACCAAGGAAGTTAAGGAGAATATTAGGTTAAAGGAAAAGTATGTAAGGATCCAGTGATAACCCCAAACACGAGGATAGATTCAGAATCCAGCAAAGGAGAACTAAAAAGACAATAGAACCAGATAAAATAAAGTACAAGGGCAAACTAGCAAGGAATATAAAAAACTGACAATAAAAGTTTCTTCAAACATATAAAAAGGAAGGAAAAAATGTCAAAGCAAACATAGGCCCCTGAGAAAATGAATCTGGAGAGATGGTTATGGGCAGCAAGGAAATGACTGAGGAGTTAGACAGCTATTTTCCGTCAGTCTTTACAGTGGAAGAGACTTCAAACATTGCATTAATACTGAAGAATATGGGGGAGGAATTAAGTACCAGCACCATCACTAAAGAAGTAGTATTAGATTATTAATGGGGCAAAAGACGGATATGTCCCCTGGCCCTGATGGCTAGCATCCAAGGATCCTAACAGAGGTAGCTACACAGATAGTCAAGGTGTTTGCTGTAATTTCCTGAAGTCCTTAGATTCTGGCAAAGTACCGGAGGATTAGAAAACTGCTAAAGTGACACTCCTATTCAAAAAGGAAAGCAAAAAGGGGAAAACAACAGCCCAATTAGCCTAATATGTATTGTGGGCAAAATGTTGGAATCAATTATTAAGAAAGTAATAGCAGAACAAATGGGAAAATCATAATCTAATGTCTTCCCTTCAGTATTGTGATCCCCTGACATCCCAGCCTTCTTCCTCCAATTCCCATGATTGAATTTCCCAGCCTCCCTCCCATAGCAGTAGCCTCCCACCCCCCCCCCACCCCCCAACCCCCTCCCTTGATGTACAGAGTGGACAGATCCCCAGGACTGACCATGACTTATATCCGTGAATGACTTAGCCAGACAGCCCTGAACAACAAGAGACTGACTCCCGAGTGATACCTGGAAGGCTCCCAACTCTGTTCCCATGACTCTACAAAATTGTTGCACCGGACCCACAAAGCAGACTGTGTCCCACTCTCTGTACAAAAGAGGCACAGACCATATGTTCCTGACTGCCCCAAATCAGCCACTCGACCATGCCCAAGCCCCTGGACTGATATCGGAGGCTGCCCTTGACTAACTGTGCTGGGATCCCCTGACTGGGGTGACTAGGAACTAAATATTCAGGATATTGGATGTGTAGGAAGGACAGACAAGAAGAAAAAGGATATTGAGCTGTGTTAATAGCAAGGAATGGATCAGTATATTAATAAGAAAGGATCTTGGATCAGAAGAACAGGTAGTCTGTTTGAGTGGAGCTAAGAAAGAACAACGGCCAGGAGATATTGGTTGGAATTATTTATAGACCACAAAATAGTTGTGGAGGGTATTAATCAAGAGATGAAAGAAACACAAAGCATAAGCAAACCGTATTACTGGGTGACTTCAGTCTACATATAGAGCTGGAAATGTGTTGCTGGAAAAGCGCAGCAGGTCAGGCAGCATCCAGGGAACAGGAGAATCGACGTTTCGGGCACAAGCCCTTCTTCAGGAATGGGGAAAGTTTGTCCAGCAGGCTAAGATAAAAGGTAGGGAGGAGGGACTTGGGAGAGGGGCGTCGGAAATGTGATAGGTGGAAAGAGGTCAAGGTGAGGGTGATAGGTCAGACTGGGGTGGGGGCGGAGAGGTCGGGAAGAAGATCTCAGGTTAGGAAGGCGGTGCTGAATTTGATGGATTTGACTGAGACAGGGTGGGGGGAGGGGAAATGAGGAAACTGGTGAAATCCGAGTTCATCCCTTGTGGTTGGAGGGTACGTAGCCGGAAGATGAGGCGTTCTTCCTCCAACCGTCGTTTTGTTGTGGTCTGACGATGGTGGAGTCCAAAGACCTGCATATCCTGGGTGGAGTGGGAGGGGGAATTGAAATGTTGAGCTACAGGGTGGTTGGGTTGGTTGGTCCGGGTGTCCCAGAGGTGTTCTCTGAACCGTTCCGCAAGTAGCCGGCCTGTCTCCCCAATATAGAGGAGGCCACATCGGGTGCAGAGGATGCAATAGATGATATGTGTGGAGGTGCAGGTGAATCTGTGGCGGATATGGAAGTTTCCTTTGGGGCCTTGGAGGGAGGTGAGGGGGGAGGTGTGAGCGCAAGTCTTGCACCTCCTGCGGTTGCAGGGGAAGGTGCCTGGAGTGGAGGTTGGGTTGGTGGGGGGTGTGGATCTGACGAGGGAGTCACGGAGGGAGTGGTCTTTACGGAATGCTGATAGGGGAGGGGAGGGAAATATATCCTTGGTGGTGGGGTCCGTTTGGAGGTAGCGGAAATGACAGCGGATGATGCGCTGTGCATGGAGATTGGTGGGGTGGTAGGTGAGGACCAGTGGGGTTCTGTCCTGGTGGCGGTTGGAGGGGCGGGGTTCAAGGGCGGAGGAGCGGGAAGTGGAAGAGATGCGGTGGAGGGCATCGTCGACCATGTCGGGCGGGAAATTGCGGTCCTTGAAGAAGGAGGCCATCTGGGTTGTGCGTTTTTGGAACTGGTCCTCCTGGGAGCAGATGCGGCGGAGTCGAAGGAATTGGGAGAATGGGATGGCGTTTTTACAGGGGGCAGGATGGGAGGAGGTGTAGTCCAGGTAGCTGTGGGAGTCAGTCGGTTTGTAGTAGATGTCCGTGTTGATTCAGTCGCCTGAGATAGAAATGGAAAGGTCTAGGAAGGGGAGGGAGGAATCTGAGACTGTCCAGGTGAATTTGAGGTCAGGGTGGAAGGTGTTGGTGAAGTGGATGAACTGTTCAACCTCCTCGTGGGAGCACGAGGCGGCACCGATACAGTCATCGATGTAGCGGAGGAAAAGGTGGGGGGTGGGGCCAGTGTAGTTGCGGAAGATGGATTGTTCCACATATCCTACGAAGAGGCAGGCATAGCTGGGGCCCATGCGGGTGCCCATGGCTACTCCTTTCGTTTGGAGGAAGTGGGAGGATTGGAAAGAGAAGTTGTTCAGGGTGAGGACCAGTTCGGTCAGTCGAAGGAGGGTGTCAGTGGAAGGGTACTGGTCGGTACGGCGGGAAAGAAAGAAGCGGAGGGCTTTGAGTCCTTCGTGATGGGGGATGGAGGTGTACAGGGACTGGATGTCCATGGTGAAAATAAGGCGTTGGGGACCGGGGAAGCGAAAATCATGGAGCAGGTGGAGGGCATGGGTGGTGTCCCGAACGTAGGTGGGGAGTTCTTGGACTAAGGGGGACAGACACCCTCCTTCGACTGACTGAACTTGTCCTCACCCTGAACAACTTCTCTTTCCAATCCTCCCACTTCCTCCAAACGAAAGGAGTAGCCATGGGCACCCGCATGGGCCCCAGCTATGCCTGCCTCTTCGTAGGATATGTGGAACAATCCATCTTCCGCAACTACACTGGCCCCACCCCCCACCTTTTCCTCCGCTACATCGATGACTGTATCGGCGCCGCCTCGTGCTCCCACGAGGAAGTTGAACAGTTCATCCACTTCACCAACACCTTCCACCCCGACCTCAAATTCACCTGGACAGTCTCAGATTCCTCCCTCCCCTTCCTCGACCTTTCTATTTCTATCTCAGGCGACTGAATCAACACGGACATCTACTACAAACCGACTGACTCCCACAGCTACCTGGACTACACCTCCTCCCATCCTGCCCCCTGTAAAAACGCCATCCCATTCTCCCAATTCCTTCGACTCCGCCGCATCTGCTCCCAGGAGGACCAGTTCCAAAAACGCACAACCCAGATGGCCTCCTTCTTCAAGGACCGCAATTTCCCCCCCGACGTGGTCGACGATGCCCTCCACCGCATCTCTTCCACTTCCCGCTCCTCCGCCCTTGAACCCCGCCCCTCCAACCGCCACCAGGACAGAACCCCACTGGTCCTCACCTACCACCCCACCAATCTCCATGTACAGCGCATCATCCGCCGTCATTTCCGCTACCTCCAAACGGACCCCACCACCAAGGATATATTTCCCTCCCCTCCCCTATCAGCATTCCGTAAAGACCACTCCCTCCGTGACTCCCTCGTCAGATCCACACCCCCCACCAACCCAACCTCCACTCCCGGCACCTTCCCCTGCAACCGCAGGAGGTGCAAGACTTGCGCTCACCCCTCACCTCCCTCCAAGGCCCCAAAGGAAACTTCCATATCCGCCACAGATTCACCTGCACCTCCACACATATCATCTATTGCATCCTCTGCACCCGATGTGGCCTCTATATTGGGGAGACAGGCCGGCTACTTGCGGAGCGTTTTAGAGAACACCTCTGGGACACCCGGACCAACCAACCCAACCACCCTGTAGCTCAACATTTTAATTCCCCCTCCCACTCCACCAAGGATATGCAGGTCTTTGGACTCCTCCATCGTCAGACCACAACAAAACGACGGTTGGAGGAAGAACGCCTCATCTTCCGGCTAGGAACCCTCCAACCACAAGGGATGAACTCGGATTTCACCAGTTTCCTCATTTCCCCTCCCCCCACCCTGTCTCAGTCAAATCCATCAAATTCAGCACCGCCTTCCTAACCTGAGATCTTCTTCCCGACCTCTCCGCCCCCACCCCAGTCTGACCTATCACCCTCACCTTGACCTCTTTCCACCTATCACATTTCCGACGCCCCTCTCCCAAGTCCCTCCTCCCTACCTTTTATCTTAGCCTGCTGGACAAACTTTCCCCATTCCTGAAGAAGGGCTTGTGCCCGAAACGTCGATTCTCCTGTTCCCTGGATGCTGCCTGACCTGCTGCGCTTTTCCAGCAACACATTTCCAGCTCTGATCTCCAGCATCTGCAGACCTCACTTTCTCCTCAGTCTACATATAAATTGGGTAAAGCAACTGAGCTCTAAAGTTGTGCAAGGATGAGTTTCTCAAATGTGTTAGGGATGGCTTTTTAAAACAGTATGTGAGGAGCCAACTGGAGGACATGCTCTTTGAGATCAAAAATTAGATTAGATTACTTACAGTATGGAAACAGGCCCTTCGGCCCAACAAGTCCACACCAACCTTCCGAGGAGCAACCCACACAGACCCATTCCCCTACATTTACCCCTTCACCTAACACTACGGGCAATTTAGCACGGCCAATTCACTTAACCTGCACCTTTTTGGACTGTGGGGGGAAACCGGAGCACCCGGAGGAAACCCACGCAGAAACGGGGAGAATGTGCAAACTCCACACAGACAGTTGCCTGAGGCGGGAATTGAACGCGGGTCTCTGGCGCCGTGAGGCTCATGAGAAAGTTAAAAATCACACAATACCAGGTTATAGTCCAACAGGTTTAATTGGAAGCACTAGCTTTCAGAGCGTCGCTCCTTCACCAGGTGGTTGTGGAGCTGGATCATAAGACACAGAATTTATAAGACACAGCACAAGATGACAATGTCAAGCAACTGATACGGTATAGCGAACAAACCTGGATTGCTGTTAAGTCTTTCATCTTTTAGAAAGGGTTGCAGGTTTCGATTCATGATATGTAAATCCCAAAACTTCTTTCAAGTCACATTCTCAAGATAACTTAAAAAAGGTGATATCCCAGTTCAGACAATGCATTAAGGTGTGAGATTAGAGTCTGTCTCTGTGAGAGAGTGAGAGTGAGTGTGAGCGTGCACGTAGGAGTGTGAGTGCTTGTGAGAGTGTGTGTTTGCATGTGTGCACCTCTCAGGGAGTGTATGAGTGTGTATCTGAGAGAGAGCGTGTGTATGAGAGAGGGTCTGTGTGAGAGTGCATGTATGTGTGTGTGTGTGAGCGTGTATTGTGTAGTGGGTTCACCTGGAGTGTGACAAGAACTCAAGGTCCTGGTTAAAGGTACTGAAGTTGACTATCAGTCTCTGCTTGGCCGTTTTGCATTGTTGCGTATTGTGAAGTCTGCCTTAGAGGATGGTCACCCAAAGATTTGAGGCAGAATGTCCCTGACCGCTGAAGTGTTCCCCAGCTGGGAGGGAACATCCCTGTCTGGCGATTGTTGTGCAGTGTCCATTCATCATTGTCTGCTTGGTCTCACCAATATACCATGCAACATTGTATAAATTTCTACTTTGGACATACTCACACTCTCCTGAAGGACCTGGATCCAGATCCGTGACCTCACATTCTGGGATCCGACAAGCTGCAGGTCCCTCAGCACAACCCTCCTCCTTTCATACACCCCCCACAGGGCCAGGTCCACATCAGGCTGACCAAAATGTGACTCTAGGTTGAGCACCTCCTTCTCCAACTCCTCAATCCGGGATTTCCGCCTCTTCTTGCCAACCCCCCTCATATATGCCTGACAGAAGCAGATATGACTCTTGTTCACGTCTCACCATAGCCTCAAGGAGGGGAAGCCCCCTGCTTCCTTCTCCACTGGCCTAGAACCTATGGAATAAATCCCGGAATCACTCATCCTCCAGCAGTTGGTTATTAAAGTGTCAGTACCTGGACCAGAGACAGGCATGGAACAGGGTGAGCTTTGCACACCAGGTAGTGATCTGTGTACTATACCTGCGGCATGAAAGCTGTTGGAACACAGGAGAGGTACTCCTGTGAAACATACAGGTGCTCGATCCTCAATGCTCCACCTCCAGGCCTCAGAATGCTTAAGGCAATGGAGTCACAATGAAGATTTCACTAGCCGTCCACCAGGTTGAAGGACTTCACCATGTCTCTCAACCTTCTTCCTGACGCTAGAGTGGTCTGGGCACCAACAAGATCCTGCTCCTTGAGGGTGCAGTTAAAATCCCCATCGACGGTAAATCCCCATTACTGTCTTTCATCAATGGAGGCAAGGTGAGTGGACACTGTTTACTTCACTCTGACCAGACTAGTGCACACGTTCACAAAGATCTTCAGATTTACTGCTAAAAATGTGTGATTTCTCAGCTGCTTCATTGAATTTTATATAATCCTGAATTCCCTTTGTCAGCCAGGATTGATTGACCTTAATTAATGTTTTGCACTTTGAAGGAATACATAAGTTGCTTTAAGTGCTGTGATAGTTCTTTAAAGACTGTCCATTGCCTTTGAACAAGCTTTTGATATATTTTCCAAATCCACCTTACGCCTTCAGAATTCCCCTTATTTAATTCCTTACTTCAGAATCATCCACTCACTTTCAAATGTAATGTAAAATTCTATATCACGGGTCACAGTCTAAGGCTAAGTAGGAGGCCTTTTTGGAGAGAGGAGAGATGTCTTCACCCAGAAAGTGGTGAGCTTGTGGAATTCTGTGCCACAAGAAATTGTCGTGGTCAAAGCACTGAAGACTTTCAAGAAAGATGAAGATAAATTTCTTCAAGGTAGAAAAGGTATGGGAGGACTGCAGGCCTGTGACTAGTGGAGTGCATTAGGGATCGGTGCTGGGCCCATTGCTGTTTGTTATCTATATCAATGATTTGGATGAGAATGTACAAGGCCTGATTAGTAAGTTTGCAGATGACACTAAAATAGGTGGTATCGTGGACAGTGAGGAAGGTTACCAGAAATTGCAGCAGAATCTTGATCAGCTGGAGAAATGGCAAATGCCATTTAATATAGATGTGTCAGGTATTGCATTTTGGAAAGTCAAATTATAGAGTCATAGAGATGTACAGCACAGAAACAGACCCTTCAGTCCAACTCGCCCATTCTGACCAGATATCCAACCCAATCTAGTCCCACCTGCCAGCACCCAGCCCATATCCCTCCAAACCCTTCCTATTCATATACCCATCTAAATGCCTTTTAAATGTTGCAATTGTACCAGCCTCCACCACTTCCTCTGGCAGCTCATCCATACACTCACCACCCTCTGCATGAAACAGTTGCCCCTTAGGTCTCTTTTACAACTTTCCCCTCTCACCCTAAACCTATGCCCTCTAGTTCTGGACTCCCCCACCCCAGGGAAGAGACTTTCTCTATTTATCTTATCCATGCACCTCATGATTTTATAAACCTCTATAAAGTCACCCCTCAGCCTCTAATCCTCATCACAGGTAAGGTGCCAGAAAACTGGAGGTTGCCTAACGTGGTGCCACTGTTTAAGAAGAGTGGTAAGGCCAAGCCAGGGAGCGAGAGACTAGTGAGCCTGCCCACGGTGGTGGGCAAGTTGTTGGAGAGATTCCTGAGGGACAGGATGTATATGTATTTGGAAAGGGATAGTCAACATGGCTTTGTGCGTGGGAAATCATGTGCCACAACTTGATTGAGTTTTTTGAAGAAATAACATAGAACATAGAAGAATACAGCGCAGTACAGGCCCTTCGGCCCTCGATGTTGCGCCGATCCAAGCCCACCTAACCTACACTAGCCCACTATCCTGGAGGAGAAAGTGAGGTCTGCAGATACTGGAGATCAGAGCTGGAAATGTGTTGCTGGAAAAGCGCAGCAGGTCAGGCAGCATCCAGGGAACAGGAGAATTGACGTTTCGGGCATAAGCCCTTCTTCAGGAATGAGGAAAGTTTGTCCAGCAGGCTAAGATAAAAGGTAGGGAGGAGGGACTTGGGGGAGGGGCGTCGGAAATGTGATAGGTGGAAAGAGGTCAAGGTGACCTACTACATCTACTACAAACCGACCGACTCCCACAGCTACCTGGACTACACCTCCTCTCATCCTGCCCCCTGTAAAACGCCATCCCATTCTCCCAATTCCTTCGACTCCGCCGCATCTGCTCCCAGGAGGACCAGTTCCAAAAACGCACAACCCAGATGGCCTCCTTCTTCAAGGACCGCAATTTCCCCCCCGACGTGGTTGACGATGCCCTCCACCGCATCTCTTCCACTTCCCGCTCCTCCGCCCTTGAGCCCCGCCCCTCCAACCGCCACCAGGACAGAACTCCACTGGTCCTCACCTACCACCCCACCAATCTCCATGTACAGCGCATCATCCGCCGTCATTTCCGCTACCTCCAAACGGACCCCACCACCAAGGATATATTTCCCTCCCCTCCCCTATCAGCATTCCGTAAAGACCACTCCCTCCGTGACTCCCTCGTCAGATCCACACCCCCCACCAACCCAACCTCCACTCCCGGCACCTTCCCCTGCAACCGCAGGAGGTGCAAGACTTGCGCCCACATCTCCCCCCTCACCTCCCTCCAAGGCCCCAAAGGAAACTTCCATATCCGCCACAGATTCACCTGCACCTCCACACACATCATCTATTGCATCCTCTGCACCCGATTTGTCCTCCTCTATATTGGGGAGACAGGCCGGCTACTTGCGGAGCGTTTCAGAGAACACCTCTGGGACACCCGGACCAACCAACCCAACCACCCTGTAGCTCAACATTTCAATTCCCCCTCCCACTCCACCAAGGATATGCAGGTCTTTGGACTCCTCCATCGTCAGACCACAACAAAACAACGGTTGGAGGAAGAACGCCTCATCTTCCGCCTAGGAACCCTCCAACCACAAGGGATGAACTCGGATTTCACCAGTTTCCTCATTTCCCCTCCCCCCACCCTGTCTCAGTCAAATCCATCGAATTCAGCACCGCCTTCCTAACCTGCAATCTTCTTCCCGACCTCTCCGCCCCCACCCCAGTCTGACCTTTCACCCTCACCTTGACCTCTTTCCACCTATCACATTTCCGACGCCCCTCCCCCAAGTCCCTCCTCCCTACCTTTTATCTTAGCCTGCTGGACAAACTTTCCTCATTCCTGAAGAAGGGCTTATGCCCGAAACATCGATTCTCCTGTACCCTGGATGCTGCCTGGCCTGCTGCGCTTTTCCAGCAACACATTTCTAGCCCACTATCCTCCATAACGAAGAGGATTGATGAGGGCAGAATGGTGGACGTAATCTATATGGACTTCAGTAAGGCGTTCGACAAGATCCCTCATGGGAGACTTGTTAGCAAGGTTAGATCTCATGGAATACAGGACGAACTAGCCATTTGGATACAGAACTTGCTCAAAGGTAGAAGACAGAGGGTGGTGGTGGAGGGTTGTTTTTCAGACTGGAGGCCTGTGACCAGTGGAGTGCCACAAGGATCGGTGCTGGGTCCACTACTTTTCATCATTTACATAAATGATTTGGATGTGAGCATAAGAGATATAGTTAGTAAGTTTGCAGATGACACCAAAATTGGAGATGTAGTGGACAGTGAAGATTACAATGGGATCTTGATCAGATGCGTCAATGGGCTGAGAAGTGGCAGATGGAGTTTCATTCAGATAAATGTGAGGATAAATGCATTTTAGGAAAGCAAATCTTAGCAGGACTTATACACTTAATGGTAAGGTCCTAGAGAGTGTTGCTGAACAAAGAGACCTTGGAGTGCAGGTTCATAGCTCCTTGAAAGTGGAGTCGCAGGTAAATAGGATAGTGAAGAAGGCGTTTGGTATGCTTTCCTTTATTGGTCAGAGTATTGAGTACAGGAGTTGGAAGGTCATGTTGTGGCTCTAACAGGACATTGGTTAGATCACTGTTGGAATATTGCATACAATTCTGGTCTCTTTCCTATCAGAAATCAAGGTAGGAGTTTCATGGTGAATGGTAGGGCCTTAAGCAGTGTAGTGGAGCAGAGGGACCTTGTAGCTCAGATTCACAGTTCTCTTAAAGTGGAGTCACAGGTAGACAGAACAGTGAAGAATGCTTTTGGTACACTGGCTTTCATCAGTCAGGGCATTGAGTAGAGAAAGTGGGAAGTCTAGATGAGAGTAGTGCTGGAAAAGCACAGCAGATCAAGCAGCATCCGAGGAGCAGGAAAATCGACGTTTCGGGCAAAAGCCCTTCATCAGAAAGTGGGAAGTTATGTTGCAGTTATAAAGGATGTTGTTGAGGCCACCCTTGGAGTATTGTATTCAGTTTTGGTCACCTTGTTCGAGGAAGGATGTTATTAAACTGGAAAGAGTGCAGAAGAAATTTACTCACTGTATAAAAGGCAGGGCCCATCAGCAGCTCCTTGTGCTGCTGGCTGATGACGGGTCCCTTACCTCGAGTCTGGACAGCTTCAGGGCCCAGGCCTCAGCCTATTACACAGCTCTATTCTCTCCAGCTCCATCCAGTGAGGATGCTCACAGAGTTTTGTGAGGAGGACCTGTCTCAGGTTGGCCTGGGGAATGCCAGGATGCTCGATGCTCCCATCACTTTAGAAGAGTTGACTGGTGCCCTCACCCGGCTCTCAAGGGACAAGTCCTGAGGGCTGAGTGTACTGACTATGGAGTTCTTCAGGGTGTTCTGAGATGTCTTTTCTTTATGCCTTATGACCAGGATTACCCAATACCTAGACCTGCCCATGCTTGAGCCAAGTTTCTGTCATCACCACAAAATCATAATGCCACATGGCAATCTGTGTTTGACTCCCAATCTTATCAACTTAACTTAGAACTTCAGTACTATTTCCCTTACACTGATTCCATATTTTGTGCCCCCTTGTATTAGTCTAATATTCTCTCCTGTTTCCTACACACCTGCTGAGTTAGTTTAAACCATCCCATCTGCAGCAGCAAAACACCCTGCAAGGAACTCAGGTAAAGAAAGAGTACAGATAATGCAAGCCAATTGGTGTTAACTAAACTGGTAGAGTTGACATGATTGTAGAGGTCTTGGTGTTACGTGTTCCCTCTATTCGATCAGACTGGAAGGTAGCAAATATTATCTCCCCTATATATAGGAATCTAAAGGCCAATTATCTTGGGTCTGTTGTTAGAAGTCATTAGAAATGATAATTAAAGAGATTATAGCCGTGCACTTAGAAAAACATCAAGGTAATCCAGAATTGTCAGTAGCAAGGGAAATCAGATTTAACAAATGTATTAGAGTTCCTTAGAGGAATAACACCAATACCCTGCTCAGTGATGCTGAGTTTGGGTTCCACCAGGGCCACTCAGCTCCTGAGCTCATTATAGCCTTGTTTCAAACCTGGACAAGAGTTGAGTTCCAGAGGTAAGTTGAGAGTGACAGCCTTTGCCATCAAGGCTGCATTCAACTTGAGTGTGGCATCAAGGAGCCCTAGCAAAACTGGAATCAATGGATACCAAGGGGCAAATCTCTGCTGGGTGAAGTCTTACCTGACACATAGGAAGATGGTCATGGTTGTTGGAGGCCAGTCATTTCATTTCCAGGACACTTCTGCAAGAGTTCCTCAGGATAGTGTCCTCGGCCTAACCATCTTCACCTGCTTCATCAATGACCTTGCCTCCATCATAAGGTCAGAAATAGGGATGTTTGCTGATGATTGCACAATGTTCAACATAATTTGCAACTCTTCAGATACTAAAGCAGCCCAAGTTCAAATGCATCAAGATTTGGACAATATCCAGGCTTGGGCTGACAAACAACAAGTAATATTCATACCACACAAATGCCAGGCTGTGACCATCACCAATAAGAGACAATTTAACCACCGCCCCTTGACATTCAATAGTGTTACCATCAATGAATACTCCACTATCAACATCCTGGGGGTTATCATTGACCAAAAATTCAACTGGACTCACCACAGTCTTATGTCTGTGGTCAGCAAAGTTTTGGAAAGAATTCCGAGGGATAGGATTCATGACTATTTGGCAAAGCATAGTGTGATCAAAGGCAGTCAGCATGGCTTTGTGAGGGACAGATCATGCCTCACAAAACTTATTGAGTTCTTTGAGAAAGTGTCAAGACAGATCGACGAAGGTCGAGCAGTGGATGTGGTGTATATGGACTTCAACAAGGCATTTGATAAGACTCCCCATGGTAGACTCATTCATAAAGTCAGGAAGTATGGGATACAGGGAGATTTGGCTGTCTGGATTCAGAATTGGCTGGCTGACAGAAGTGGTTGTAGATGGAAAGTATTCTGCCTGGAGGTCAGTGTTGAGTGGGGTCCCGCAGGGCTCTGTTCTTGGGCCTCTGCTCTTTGTAGTTTTTATAAATGACTTGGATGAGAAGGTTGAGGGGTGGGGTAGTAAATTTTCAGATGACACAAAGGTTGGAGGTGTCGTTGATAGAGGGCTACTGCAGGCTGCAGCGTGACATAGACAGGATGCAGATCTGGGCTGAGAAATGGTAGATGGAGTTCAACCTGGATAAATGCAAAGTTATGGATTTTGGAAAGTTGAATTCAAATGCTGAATATACGATTATAGACAGGATTCTTGGAAGTGTGGACGAACAGAGGGATCTGGCTGTGCAAGCACATAGATCCCTCAAAGTTGCCACCCAAGTGGATAGCTGAAAATGTGTTTCTTCAGGGCTTATGCCCGAAACATCGATTCTCCTGTTCCTTGGATGCTGCCTGACCTGCTGCGCTTTTCCAGCAACACATTTTCAGCTCTGATCTCCAGCATCTGCAGCCCTCACTTTCTCACCCAAGTGGATAGAGTTGTTAAGAATCCCCCTTTCATTAACAGGGGGATTGAGTTTAAGAGCTGCGAGGTTTTGCTACAGCTCTACAAGTCCCTGGTGAGACCACACTTGGAATATTGTGTCCAGTTCTGGTCGCCCTACTATAGGAAAGATACAGAGTCTTTGGAGAGGGTGCAAAGAAGGTTTACCAGGATGCTGCCTGGACTGGAGAACTTGCCTTATGAAGAGAGGTTGAATAAGCTCGGACATTTCTCTCTGGAGAGAAGGAGGAAGAGAGGAGACCTGATTGAGGTATACAAGATAATGAGTGGAATAGATAGAGTCAACAGCCAGAGACCTTTCCCCAGGGCAGGATTAACTGGTATGAAGAGTCATAGTTTGAAGTTATTAGGAGGAAGGCATAAAGGAGATGTCAGAGGTAGGTTCTTTACGCCGAGAGTTGTGAATGCATAGAATGCATTGCCAGCTGAGGTGGTGGAAGCAAAGTCATTGGGGACATTTAAGCGACTGCTGGACATGCACATGAATAGCAGTGAGTTGAGGGTGCATAGGTTATTATATTTTACATTAGGATTAAACCTCGGCACAACAGCGTGGGCCAAAGGACCTGTTCTGTGCTGTACTTTCCTATGTTCTATGTTCTACATTAACACAGTGGCTACAAGACCAGATCAGAGGCTCAGAATACTGCAGTGAGTAACTCACCTCTTGACTCCCCAAAGCCTATCCACCATCTGCAAGGCACAAATCAGGAATGTGATGGAATACTCCCCACTTGCCTGAATGAGTGCAGCTCCAACAACACTCACGAAGCTTGACATCATCCAGGACAAAACAGCCCTGATTGGCACTCAGTAGCAGCGGTGTGTACCATCTACAAGATGTGTCAGAGTCATACAGATGTAAAGCACGGAAACAGACTTTACAGTCCAAGCTCGAGAGTGTGGTGCTGGAAAAGCACAGCAGGTCAGGCAGCATCCGAGGAGCAGAATTGACATTTCGGGCATAAGCCCTTCATCAGCAATGAGGCTTGTGGGCCGGGGGCTGAGAGATAAATGGGACAGGGGTGGGGCTGGAGGAAAGGTAGCTGAGAATGTGATAGGTAGATGAAGATGGGGGAGAAGGTGATAGGTTGGACAGGAGGGTGGAGCAGATAGGTAGGAAAGGTGACAGGTCAAGAGGGCAGTGCTGAGTTGGAGGTATGTGACTGGGTTAGGTGGAGGGGAAATGAGGAAACTGGTGAAATCCACATTAAACTCATGTTGTTGGAGGGTCCCAGGAAGATGAGGCATTCTTCCTCCAGGCATCGGTTAGTTAGGGTTTGGTGATGGATGAAGCCTGGGACCTGCATGTCCTTAGTTGGGTGGGACGGGGAATTGAAGTGTTCAGCAACAGGGCTGTTTGTAGGTGGCAGAAGTGGCTGAGGATGATGCAATGTATCTGGAGGTTGGTGGGGTGGAAGATAGGACCGGGGCGTCTATCCTTGTTGCATTGGGAGGGGTGGGGTTCAAGAGCGGAGGTGCAGGAAGTGGAGGAAATATGCTGGAGGGCAGCGTCAACCACGTGGAAGGGGGCAATTATGTTCTTTGAAGGAGGCCATCTGGGATTTTCAATGGTGGAATTGGTCATCTTCGGAACAAGTGCGGCAGAGGTGGAGGAATTGGGAATTAGGGGTGGCATTTTTACAGGAGGCAGGGTAGGAGGAGGTGTAGTCCAGATGGCTGAGGGAGTCCGTGGATCTGTAGTAGATGTCCGTGGTTAGTTGGTTGCTGAAGATGGAGATGAAGAGTTCCAGGAAGGGGTAGGAAGTGTTTGGGATTCGGTCCAGGTGAATTTGAGGTCAGGGTGAAAGGTGTCAGTGAAGTTGATGAGCTGCTCAACCTCCTTGTGAGAGCACGAGGTGGCATCGATACAGTCATCGATGTAGCGGGGGAAAGGTGGGGAGATGCTAAAGATGGACTGTTCCGCGTACCCAATATAGAGACAGGCATAGCTGGGGCCCATACGGGTGCCCATGGCTATCCCTTTGGTTTGGAGGATGGGGGGAGGATTGGAATGACATGATGGTTATGGAGATTGGAAAAGAGACTGGGTTTGGACAGGATGTTGTTCAGAGGATCAGTGAAGATTCATTAGGCTGAATGGTCTCTTTCTGTGCTGTAAGGATTCTATGATTCTAAGGTGTTCAACAGATCAATCCACTGGGAAAAGTGGATCAGGTCCCGGACCAGATGGACATTGCCATGGATCCTCCAGCCTGGGACGATATACAGACTGATCAAGGTGGATCATGTGATCTAGCTCGGATCCCAAGCGAGAATGCAATGCCCTGGTGAAGATTTTATAATCTGTGCTGAGGAGGGAGACTAGAAGTCAGTTTTTAAGTAAATGAAGCTGCTGGACGATGACAGCCCTGTGCCATGAAATATTCCTCCAGGCCCACACGCTGTGGAAAACAGAGAGAGAGATATTTTGGTTAAGGAGAGCTTTGCAGTGCTGGAGAAATAGTATGTTTCAGAATGTTCAAAATCAATTTGGCTAGAGCTAATGAATAAGAAGGATGTAGTTACATTTCTTGCTGGAATTGGTGTTAAAAAGTGTAGTGCTGGAAAAGCACAGCAGGACATGCAGTATCTGAGGAGCAGGAGCGTCAACGTTTCGGGCATAAGCCCTTCATCAGGACCACCAACTAGTGGTAAGGATGTAGAGGAAAAAATCTGCAGAGAAATTACTGAAGGATACAATCTATCATAGAAGGGGTTTCATCAATGATCCCTCAGAACCAAGAGCACTGCTGGTTCTGGAGCACACATTTTCAGTACTATTGCCAGAATGTTGTCAGGCTTCTAACCTTTTGCAATGTTCAGTGTCTCCAGCCATTTCTTGATATCACATGGCACAAATCAAATTAGTGAAAGACTGGCATCGTGATGCTGGGGAGACAAAGGCTGTTCATTCACTTAGCACTTCAGGCTAACGTTTCAGCCTTATCTTCTGCACTGAAACGCTGGGCTCTTCCATTGTTGAGGATGGGTTGTTGTTTAATTGTCCACCACCATTTATGACTGGATGTGGCAGGACTGCAGAGCTTCGATCTGGTCTATTGGGTTGGGATTACTTAGTTCTATCACTTTGCTGCTTCCATCGTCAGGTAAATAGTCTTGTGATGCTACTTCATCAGGTTGGCACCTCAGTTTTTGGTACACCTGGTAGTGTCTGACACGCCCTCCTGCACTCCCCACTGAGCCAAGGCTTATCTCCCAGCTTTATGGTCATGGTAAAGTGGGATCTATACAGGCCATGAAATTGTAGGTAATGTTCTGCTGCTGCTGATAGACCACAGCACCTCATGGATGCTCAGCTTGGAGCTATTCGACACAACATAATGGAGTGTAACCTCAATGTGAAGATGGGACTCAGTTTCCACAATTACATCACAGTGATGAGTCCTATACCGTCATGAATGGATGTATCTGTGATGGATACAATAAAGTCAAGTAGACTTTTCCCATTTGTTTCAGAGGTCAGTTAAGAGTGATCCACATTGCAATGGGCCTGCAGTCATATATGGAGCACACCAAGTAAAGACAGCAGATTTCCTTCCCTCAAGGACCATAAGACATAGGAGCAGAAATTAGGCCATTCAGCCCATTGAGTCTGCTCTGCCATTCGATCATGGCTGATAGGTTTTTCAACTACATTTTCCCACTTTCTCCTTGTAATCTTTGATCCCCTTGGCAATCAAGAACCTAACTATCTCTGTTTTAAATATACTCAATGACCTGGCCTCAACAGCCTTCTGTGGCAATGAATTCCATAGATTCACCCCTCTCTGGGTGAAGAAGTTTCTCCTTATTTCTGTTCTAAAGGGACTTCCCTTTACTCTAAGGCTGTGTCCTTGGGTCCTCGTCCCTCTTGCCAATGGAAACATCTTCCCAACATCCAATCTATCCAGGCCATTCAGTATTCTGCAAGTTTCAATCATATTTCCCCTCATCCTTCTAAACTCCATCGAGTGTAATCCTGGAGTCCTCAAAAATTCCTCATATGTTAAGCTTTTAATTCCTGGGATCAGTCTTGTGAACTTCCTCTGGACCCGCTCCAGGGCCAGGACATCGGACCTCCATTTTGAACAGAGCGGTGAGGAGAGAGGGCAGAGAGAAGCAAGGGCTGCCATGAAGGTTTTAAGTGGGGGAGATCTAAACCAGACACCCTACACCGTAGGGCCTCCCTCCCACCCACCTCCTCTAATCTTACTAAGAATCTGTAGTCTCGGTAGGTTTTCAGGTTTTCTCATTTCTTTTTCTCCTCTTCCTTGTTTAGTCCTGTATGGGCTTTCAGATTAGCAGGGTATGGCTGATAGGGCAGTTCCATGCTCCTCCTGCAGAATGTGGCAGGTGAGAGACACCACACATATCTGCCGTCCACATCTGCAGGAAGTGCACCCAGCTCCTCGAAAACTGAGTTAGGGAACTAGACCTGGACCTGGACCTGGATGAACTGCGGATCATCCGGGAGGCTGAGAGAGAAATTGAGAGGATGTACAGGGAGGTGGTAACTCCTCAGACACAGGATAAGGACAACTGGGTTGCAGTCAGGGGGAGGAAAGGGAACCAAGAGATAGGGCAGGAATCCCCTGTGGCCGTTCCCCGATCAATAAGTATACCGTTTTGAGTTCTGCTGGTGGCCTACCAGGGAAAGCCAAAGTTGTCAGGTCAGAAGAGGCTCAGAAGAGAAAGGGGGAAAATAGAAAAGCACTTGTGGTAGGGGATTCAATAGTTAGACGGATTGACAGGAGATTCTGTGATCAGGAACGGGACTCCGGAAAGGTATGTTATCTCCCCGGTGCCAGGGATGTCGCCGATCGGGTTTACAAGATTCTGGAGGGGGAGCAGCCAGAAATCATGGTACATATTGGCACCAATTATATAGCCAGGAAAGGGATTGAGGATCTGAAAAGTGACTACAGAGAGTTAGGTTGGAAGCTGAAGAACAGGACGAGTAGAAGATGAATGGTTTCAGGTTTGCTACCGGTGCCACGAGACAGTGAGATGAGGAACAATCAGCGAGTGCAGCTTAACACGTGGCTGCGAGGCTGGTGCAGGAGGGAGGGCTTTAGATACCTAGACCATTGGGATACCTTCTGGGCAAGGTGGGACCTGTACATGAAGGATGGGTTGCACAAATGTCCTGGGTGGGAGATTTGTTTGTGTGGTTCGGGTGGGTTTATATTAGTTTGGCAGGGGGCTGGGAATCAGAGCTACATATCTGAGTGGTGGGTAGTTGTCGATAGGGCAGTGACAGGATGTATTAAATCTATCAGGAAGGTTTCTCACGTGATGAAACAAAGGGATCATTAAAGTGTTCTGCTTTAACGCAAGGAGTGTCCGAAATAAGAGTGATGAACTTAGAGCATGAATCAGTACTTGGGACTATGATGTTGTGGCCATAACGGAGACGTGGGTTTCACAGGGGCAGGAATGGTTGCTAGATGTTCCAGGGTTTAGAACGTTTAAGAAGGACAAGGAGGGTGGAAAAAGAGGAGGGGGTGTAGCATTGCTAATCAGAGAGTGCACCATAGCTACAGAAACGAAGGTTGTTGAGGAAGGTTCGTCAACTGAGTCAGTGTGGGTGGAAGTTAGGAACAGCAAGGGAGCAGCTACCTCATTGGGAGTTTTCTATAGACCCACCTAATAGCAGTAGAGAGATTGAAGATCTCAGAGGCGGGCAGATTCTGGAAAATTGCAGAAGTAGCAGGGTTGTTGTTATGGGTGACTTCAACTTTCCTAATATCAACTGGAACCTCCTAAGTGCAGATGGTTTGGATGGAGTCATTTTTGTCAGGTGGATTCAGGAGGGTTTCCTTACTCAGTATGTAGACAGGCTGACAAGGGGAGAGGCTATTTTGGACTTGGTGCTCGGCAACGAGCCAGGACAGGTGTCAGATCTCGTGGTAGGAGAGCACTTTGGTGACAATGACCACAACTGCCTCACATTTACCATAGCCTTGGAGAGGGAAAGGAGCAGTTAGCGAGGGTACATATATAACTGGGGCAAAGGAAATTATGACGCTATCAGACAGGAGTTGGGAAGTACTGTCTGGCGAAGATCTTTGCTTCCTCACTCTCCGCGGGAGTCGTACTGGTGGACTGAAGGGAGGCGAATGTTGTTCCTCTTTTCAAGAAGGGTAATAGGGAAATCCCTAGCAATTACAAACCAGTCAGTCTTATATCTGTGGTCAGCAACATTTTGGAAAGAATTCTGAGGGATAGGATTTATGACTATTTGGAAAAGCATAGTGTGATTAAACGCAGTCAGCATGGCTTTGTGAGGGGCAGGTCATGCCTCACAAATCTTATTGAGTTCTTTAAGGAGGTGATGAGACAGGTTGACAAAGGTCGAGCAGTGGATGTGGTATATATCGACTTCAGAAAGGCATTTGATAAGGTTCCTGAAGAAGGGCTTATGCACGAAACGTCGATTCTCCCATTCCCTGGATGCTGCCTGACCTGCTGCGCTTTTCCAGCAACACATTTTCAGATTTGATAAGGTTCCCCATGGTACGCTCATTCATAAAGACAGGAGGTATGGGATACAGGGATATTTGGCTGTCTGGATTCAGAATTGGTTGGCTGACAGAAGACAGAGTGTTTATGATTAGATTAGATTTTTTTTTAGATTAGATTACAGTGTGGGAACAGGCCCTTCGGCCCAACAAGTGCACACCGACCCGCCGAAGCGAAACCCACCCATACCCCTACATTTACCCCTTACCTAACACTACAGGCAATTTAGTATGACCCTGCACATCTTTGGATGGTGGGAGGAAACCGGAGCACCCGGAGGAAACCCACGCAGACAAGGGGAGAACGTGCAAACTCCACACAGTCAGTCGCCTGAGGCGGGAATTGAACCCGGGTCTCTGGCGCTGTGAGGCAGCAGTGCTAACCACTGTGCCACCGTGCCGCCCGTTATAGATGGATGCCTGGTGGTGAGTGGTGTCCTATAGGGCTCTGTTCTTGGGCCTCTGCTCTTTGTAGTTTTTATAAATGATTTGGATGAGGAGGTTGAGGGGTAGGTTCATACATTTGCTGATGACACAAAGGTTGGAGGTGCCTTTGATAGTATCGAGGGCTACTGCAGGCTGCAGTGCGACATAGAGGATGCAGAGCTGGGCTGAGAAATGGCAGATGGAGTTCAACCTGGATAAATGCAAAGTGATGCATTTTGGAAGTTCAAACCTGAATGCTGAATATAGGATTAAAGACAGGATTCTTGGCAGTGTGGAGGAACAGCGGGATCTTGGTGTTGAAGTGCATTGATCCCTCAAAGTTGCCACCCAAGTGATTAGGTTGTTAAGAAATCATATGGTGTTTTGGCTTTCATTGCCAGGGGGATCAAGTTTAAGAGCCGCGAGGTTTTGCTACAGCTCTACAAGTCCGTGGTGAGACCACACTTGGAATATTGTGTCCAGTTCCAGTCACCCTTCTATACAGAGGCTTTAGAGAGGGTGCAAAGAAGGTTTACCAGGATGCTGCCTGGACTGGAGGGTTTGCCTTATGAAGCGAGGTCGATTAAGCTTGGACTTTTCTCTCTGGAGAGAACGAGGAAGAGAGGTGACCTGATCGAGGTATACAAGATAATGAGAGGCATGGATAGAGTCAATAGCCAGAGACTTTTCTCCAGGGCAGGATTGACTGGCACAAGGGGTGACAGCTTTAAGATATTAGGAGAAAGGTATAGAGGGAACGTCAGAGGTAGGCTCTTAACGCACAGAGTTGTGAATGCATGGAATACTTTGCCAGCTGTGGTGATGGAAGCAGTCATTTAAGTGACTGCTGGACTTGCACATGGACAGCAGTGAGTTGAGGGGTGCGTAGGTTAGGTTAATTTATTTTAGGTTAGGAATAATCCTTGGCACAACATCGTGGGCCGAAGGGCCTGTTCTGTGCTGTACTTCTCTGTGTTCTATGTTCTACATGCTTCCTGAGATATGGGCCCCAAAATTGCTCAATATCCTCTAAATGTGGTCCTTTGAGATGAATGACAACATTGTATTTGCCTTCCTAACTACCAACCCAATCTACAAGTTTACCTTAAGAAACACCTGGACTCGGTCTCTAGGACATTAAACAACTTGCTATTTCTGGTTCCTTTTTCTGTATGGAGCATTTTCTGTGTGGTATTTCATGTTCCCCTCCTTCTGCTGCTCTGTGTATGATTGCTCTTGCTTGATTGTCTTCTTGCTCTTATCCTGTTCCTGCCCTGTCCTTCCAGGATCTACCATTAATCCTGTATAATGTCCCTAGCTTCCATTTCTCATCAGCACCCTGTCTTAACAGCAGTATCATCATGAGGCATGTTTTGAGTTTTCACAGCTATGCTGACAATATCCTACAGTACCTCAGCACCATCTCTCCACTCCTCCACTGTTGCTAAACTATAAATTGGATATCCAGTCTTGGAGAGCAAACATATCCTGCAAACAAAATTTGTAACGACTACAACCATTGTTTTTAAGTTCCCAATCCAAACTCTCTTCCTTACCTACCGATTCCATCCCTGTTCGTCCAAGACTGATCCAAGCTATCTAAAGGTTTGATGCCTTATTTGACCCTAAGGTAAGCTGCCAATCAAATATCCATAAATTCACAAAGACCACTATCCACCTTTGTAATATCATCCAATTCCACTCCATTTCAGTTTATCCACTACCAAATATTTTATCCATGACTTTGTTACCTCTGAACTGCTCTACTGTCCTCCTGCCTTCATTCTATCCTCTGTAAACCTGTGGTACTTCACTCTTATGGACATCAAACCCATTCACCTAGCTCTCTGTGCTCACTGACCTATAGTGTCTGCCATTCAAGCAACTGCTCAATTCTAAACATTTTCATCTTTTTTAAAAATAACTTCTACGCAATTTCCCTCAGTCCCACAACCTTCCTGGGCAACAGTTTAGTTTACATCCAAACACAAGCCGTAGTTGCTATTAATGTCCCTTTGGGGAAGGAGATGTGCCTCTATATTATCATAAGCTGAGATCAACACAGTTGAATCTTAACTTTTATTTGAAGCAACTGGGCAAGCATGGATTGCACTGATCCAAAAAGTCAGCTCGTCAGCACCTTCTCGAAGCTTGAGGTGGGCAGTAAATGTCAGCCTTGTTACTGACACCCACACACAGAGACTAAATTAAAAAGTCCCATTTAAGAGGCTGAGACTATATCCTGTCTCAGTTTCTAACTGTGTTTACAGTAGGAGAAGACCAAATAACAGAGTTCTCAGGAACCAATAAGAAATCACATCAATGTTTTGATTTGAAACTTTCCAAGTGCTAAGAGAATTACTTAATATTTCTTCTGAAGAGCAGGAAAAATGTACAAAATATCACACATATCTATCACAGGTCAGGTTTCAAATTTGTTAAGTAAAGTTAAGTTTCAAAAATAAGTCATCTGCAAAATTTCTCTTGACATTCCAGCTCTTTGTTAAGGTTCAATGGTTTCCTTTTAATGTCTGTGGACAATGCAATCAGTCGAAACAAAGCACAAAGTGAGTCAGATCATTCTGCTTCCAAGGCAGCCTACACAATAGATATACTCCATTCTGTAAATTCACTTTTCATAACTCAAAATATCGCCACTAAGAGACTTCACAGTGAACAGGATTAACTTCAAGCCCAAGTCACATCACATCCTTCTGTGTAGCACACCTTTATCCATTTTGCACAACCCCTATCTCTCACAAACACCCTGTCTGTCGCTCGTGCTCTCTCTCACACACACCCATCCTAACACACTCAAACATATCACCTATACTCAAACACCGACCCTGTGTCTCTTTCAAACAATAGCACCTATCTCACTCTCTCCCACACACACACGTATACACCCACAGACAGGAAGCCCTCTTCCACACATACTTTAAAACACACACATACCTGTTTCTTACGCAAATCCATTTCTCATACACTCACATTCAGAAGGTTCAGAAGGGAGATTAGAAAGCAAATTTAAGTAGTAAAGAGGAATTATAAAAGAAATCCCAAATTCTTCTACAAACACTTCAGAATGATATGAGGACGAAAAGGGGCCATTAGGGACCAAAGAGGGGATTTACACTTTTACACATGATGGATGGCTGAGGTCATATACAAATACTTTCCTTCAGTCTTTACCTGATGCTACCAAAACCATGGTGTCAAAGGATGAAACTCAGTCACTAGAAGGGTTTAAAAATTGATAGAGAAACTATTGGATAACCTGTGGGTGCTTCACAGTTGTTAAGGTATCAAACTGAATAAGAGGCATGCAGGAATACTGAAGAAAATAGAAGTGGAAATTGCAGACTTCCTGGCAATAATCTCTCAGTCTAATCTAGATTCTGGGATGGTACCAGAGAACTGGAGAATTATAAACATTATGCCCTTTTCAAAAGAAGTTATAAAGATCAGCCCCACAGTTATAGACCAGTCAGTTTAACTTCAGTGGTGGGCAAATGTCTAAATCAATCATTAATGAAGTCACATGGAAAGGTATGGGATCATTCAGAATAACATGAATTTGTTAAGAGAAAATTGAATCTGATTTACTGGAGCTTTTTTGAAGGGTTACAGAAAGGGTTAATGAGGGAAGACTATTGATGTGATTTACAAGGACTGCATTTGGTACAGTGCTACACCACAGACCCATGAGGGAGAGTTCTATGTCATAGAATAAATGGGACAGTAGCAGAGTGAGCACAAGATTGACTAAGGGATAAACAAAAGTGAGTAATAGTAATTTTTCACGTTGGAGGAAGGTTCTCAGTGGAGTTACCCAGGGGTCAGTATTGGAACTTTTGCTTTTCCTATTATAAAAGTCTAGATCTTGATATGGATGAGGCAATTTTCAAAATTTGCAGATGATATGAAACTTGGAAGAACTGTAAACTCTGAGGGCAGTTTAGAACTCCAACAGGATTATGTCTGCAGTAAGTGTGTTTGGTTGCGAATCCTATCAGATCGCATGGGTCAGTTGGAGGCAATGAGGAATTTGCAGGAGCTGGGGGTGTGATGGATGGCAGTTACAGGGAGAAAAACCGCTGAAACAGTCAAGTAGGTAGATGGGTTACTGCCAGGAAAGGTAGGAGAGGGTGGCAGGTATTGCAGGAGTCTCCTCTGGCTATCCTCATCTTAAACAAGTATGCCGTTTTGGAAAATATACAGGGTAATGGACTCTCAGGGGAATGTAGCACGAACAGCGAAGTTTCTGGTATCAAGACTGGCTCTAATGTAACGAGAGGTACGTCAGGTTCCAAGTGATTGATTGTGATAGGGGACTCCCTCATCAAAGGCACGATAAGATGTTTCTGCGGCTAACAGCAAGAAATCAGAATGGCGTATTGCCTCCTTGACGCCAGGATCAAGGGTACCTCGGAGAGAGTACAGAATGTTCTCAAAGGGGAGTAGGACCAGCAGGAGCTTGTTGTACATATTGGAACTAACGATATAGGAAGGAAAAAGGATGAGATTCTGAAGGGAGAATACAGAAAGTTAGGCAGGAATTTAAAAAGGAGGAAATAGAGGGTAGTAATTTCTGGATTACTCCCACTGCTACAAGCTTGTGAGGGTAGGAACAGGATAATTGAGGAATGCATAGCTAAGGAACTCGTGGAGGGGAGAAGGGTTCACATTGTTGGATCATTGGAATCTTTTCTGGGGTTGAAGTGATCAGTACAAGAAGGATGGATTGCATCTGAATTGGAAGGGGACTAATATACTGACAGGGAGATTTGCTAGAATTGCTTGGGAGGATTTCAACTAGTAAGGTGGGGGGTGGGTGGGAACCAGGGAGATAGCGAGGAAAGAGATCAGTCTGAGGCTGGTACAGTTGGGAAAAAGAGCAAGTCAAAAAGTCAGAGGAGGAGAAAGTGAGGACTGCAGATGCTGGAGATCAGAGCTGGAAATGTGTTGCTGGAAAAGCGCAGCAGGTCAGGCAGCATCCAAGGAGCAGGAGAATCGACATTTCGGGCATGAGCCCTTCTTCAGGGGAGACAGGAACAAAGCAGAGAACGAAGTAAATTAAACTGCATTCATTTCAATGCAAGAGGTCTAACATGGAAAACAAATGAACTCAGAGCATGGTTAGGAACATGGGAATGAGATATCATAGCAATTACAGAAATGTGGCTTGAGGATGGACAGGAGTGGCAGCTTAATGTTCCAGGATACAAATGCTATGGGAAGGACAAAAAGAGGGGTGCAAGAAAGGAGGGGCAATGGCGTTTTTGATAAGGGATAGCATTACGGCTATACTTAGGGAGGATATTTCTGAGAATACGTCCAGAATTCTGGACGTATTTGGCTGGAACTGAGAAATGAGAAAGGGATGATCACCTTATTGGGATTGCATTATAGACCCCCTCCCCACTCAGCGGGAAATTGAGAAACAAATTTTGAAGGAGATTTCAGTTATCTGTAAGAATAATAGGGTGGTTATGGTACAGGATTTTCACTTTCCAATCATCGACTGGGACTGCCATAGTGTTAAAGATTTAGATGGAGAGGAATTTGTTAAGTGTGTACAAGAATATTTTCTGATTCAGTATGTGGATGTACCTACTAGAGAAGGTGCAAAACTTGACCTACTCTTGGGAAATCAGGCAGGGCAAGTGACTGAGGTGTCAGTGGGGGAGCACTTTGGGGCCAGTGACCATAGTTCTATTAGATTTAAGATAGTGATGGAAAAATGATAGACCAGATCTAAAAGTTGAAGTACTAAATTGGAGGAAGGTCAATTTTGATGGTATTAGGCAAGAACTTGCAAAAATTGATTGGATGTGGATGTGCACAGGTAAAGGGATGGCTGAAAAATAGGAAGCCTTAAAAAATAAGATAACAAGAGTCCAGAAACAGTATATTCCTGTTCGGGTGAAAGGCAAGGCTAGTAGGTATCGGGATTGCTGGATGACTAGAGAAATTGAGGGTTTGGTCAAAAACAAGGAACCTGTATCAGGTTTAGACTGGAGGGATCGAAAGACTCCTAAGAAGAGTATAAAGGAGTAGGAATATACTGAAGAGGGAAATCAGGAGGGCAAAAAGGGGACTTGAGATAGCTTTGGCAAACAGGGTTAAGGAGAATCTAAAGGGCTTTTATAAATTCATGAAGGACAAAAGGGTAACCAGGGAGAGAATAGGGCCCCTCAAAGATCAGCAAGGCGGCCTTTGTGTGGAGCCACAGGAGATGGGGGAGATACTAAACGAGTATTTTGCATCAGTGTTTACTGTGGAAAAGGACATGGAAGACATAGAATGTGGGGAAATTGATGGTAACATCTTGAAAAATGTTCATATCACAGAGGAGGAAGTGCTGGATGTCTTGGAATACAAAGGTGGATAAATCCCCAGGACCTGATCAGGTGTACCCTAGAACTCTGTGTGAAGCTGACCCCTGGCTAAGATATTTGAATCATTGATAGTCACAGGTGAGGTGCCGAAAGACAGGACGTTATCTAACGTGGTGCCACTATTTAAGAAAGATGGTAAGGAAAAGTCGGGAAACTATAGACCAGTGAGCCTGACGTCAGTGGTGGGCAAGTTGTTGGAGGGAATCCTAAGGGACAGGATTTACATGTATTAATATAGGCAAGGACTGATTAGGGATAGTCAACATGGCTTTGTACATGGGAAATCGTGCCATTCTGAATTGATTTGAGTTTTTTGAAGAAGTAATGAAGAGGATTAATGCAGGCAGAACGGTGGATGCGATCTACATGGACATAAGGCGTTTGTTAAGGTTCTTCGTGATAGACTGGTTAGGAAGGTTAAATCACATGGAATACAGGGAGAACTAGCCATTTGGATACAGAACTGACTCGAAGGTAGAAGACAGAGGGTGGTGGTGGAGGGTTGTTTTTCAGACTGGAGGCCTGTGACCAGTGGAGTGCCACAAGGATCAATGGAGCTGGAGCCACTACTTTTTGTCATTTACATAAACGATTTGATGTGAACACAGGAGATATAGTTGGTACGTTTGCAGATGACACCAAAATTGCAGATTTCGTGGACAGCAAAGAAGGTTACTCAGAGTACAACGGGATCTTGATTAGGTGGGCTGATGAACTGAGTGGCAGGTGGAGTTTAGATTAGATCCCCTACAGTGTGGAAAAACAGGCCCTTCGGCCCAACAAGCCCATACCGACCCTCCGAAGAGTAACCCACCCAGTCCCATTTCCCTCTGACTAATGCGCCTATCACTATGAGCAATTTAGTATGGGCAACTCACCTAACCTGCAAACCTTTGGACTGTGGGAGGAAACCAGAGCACTCAGAGGAAACCCACGCAGACACAGGGAGAATGTGCAAACTCCTCACAGTCACCCGAGGATGGAATCGAACCTGGGACCCTGGTGCTGTGAGGCAGCAGTGCTAACCACTGAGCCACCAAGCCGCACCGAATTTAGTTTAATTTAGATAAATGCCAATGTGCTGCATTTACAAAAGGCAAATCAGGGCAGGATTTATACACTTAATGGTAAGGTCCTGGGGAGTGTTGCTGAACAAAGAGAGCTTGAGGTGGATAGTGAACAAGGCGTTTAGTATGATTTCCTTTATTGGTCAGAGCATTGAGTATAGGAGTTGAGGGGTCATGTTGTGGCTGTACAGGACATTGGTTAGGCCACTTTTGGAGTATTGTGTGCATTTCTGGTCACCTTGCTATAGAATGGATGCTGTGAAATTTGAAAGGGTTCAGAAAAAATTTACAAGGACGTTGCCAGGGTTGCAGGATTTGAACTGGAGGGAGAGGCTGAATAGGCTGAGGCTGTTTTCCTTGGAGCGTCAGAGGCTGAGGGGTGACTTACAGAGGTTTGTAACATCATGAGGGGCATGGATAGGGTAAATAGACGAGTTCTTTTCTCTGAGTTGGGGGAGTCCAGAACCAGAGGGCATAGGATTAGGGTGAGAGGGGAAAGATTTAAAAGGGACCTAAGTGACAACTTTTTCACGGAGAGTGGTCCTTGTATGGCATGAGCTGCCAGAGGAAGTGGTGGAGGCTGGTACAGTTACAACATTTAAAAGGCATCTGGATGGGTATATGAATAGGAAGCGTTTAGTGGGATATGGCAAATGGGACTAGATTAGGTTAGGGTATCTGGTCGGCATGACTGAATTGGACCGAAGAATCTGTTTCTGTGCTGTACATTTCTATGACTCTATGACATTGACAAAATTGATGGAGTAGGAAGCTAACTGGCATATAAATTTGTATGCAGGGAAGTGTGAACTGACACATTTTAGTAAAAAGAGCTTGGAAAACCAGCACAAAATCAAGGGTGCAGGTCTAAAGGATGTGCAGGAGCAGAGAGACCTGTGTATAAATATAAGACATTAGTGGTGATAGGACAGATAGAGAGCTATTAAAGATGCATACAGTGCAGGAGGCCAGGGTTCACCTTCCATCTGCTTCAGATGTGTGTCATAAAATCCCTGAACAGGCGGACTAGAAATGTTTACAGTATTCTAAGTTTTACTTAGAGGAGAATAGACAGAATTTACAGAAAGCAGTGGACAGTTGCAGCATTGTGTACAGCGTATTATACAGAGTGCAGAAGAGGTTTTTGAGAGAGATAAGAACCTTCAGATATGAGGAAAGATTGGAGAGTTGGAATGGTTTTCTTTGGACAGAAGAATGCTAAACAGAGATCAAATTCCAGATTATGAGCGGTCTGCACAGAGTAGATAGGGAGAAACTGTTTGCCCTGATAAAAGAATTCAGAACCAAACTGCACAGATTTAAAGTGTAGAAAGAATCTTTTAACACAGTGAGTAGTTCGGGTTCAGTTGAGTGTGATTTAACTAGAAACAACATACACAGACTCCCAGATCTCTCACGCACACCCCAACTTTCACACAGACATACGTACAACTCTCATACATACACCCTGACTCTCATACATACACCCTGACTCTCTTACATGTACATACCCCTAAGTTTCACAATGACACACCGACTCTCACATACACATAATCCGACTCTCTCCGATCCATTGACTCTCACACATGCACAACCTGACTCTCTCATGCACACACACTTACACATGCGCAAATACCCAACTCTCACACAAGCACACACATATAATTCACATGCACACTTGTGACATTTTTACATGCACACACTTCCCCATCTCCCACACCCATGCACACCTGGAACTTCTCTCTCTCACACACACACACAACCCCAGCCAACTGTGACACATTTGTGACTCTCACACAAGCACACAGATCCATCTCTCACACATACACCCCCAACTCTCTGACACACACACTCACGACTCTCATACAGTCACACACTGAGTCTCACACATGAACACACATCCCCAAATTCTCTCTCACATACAAATCTGACACACATTCTCTCTCACATGCATGCACCCCCACTATCACATAAACATATAACGAATCTCTTTCTCTCTCACACACAATTTCCCTGACTCTCCTGCATGCACGCACACATCCACAGTCTCTCTCTCTCACATGCACACACACACCACCTCCTCCAATTCTCACATACTCCCAACTCTCATACACGCACACAACCAACTCTCTGACATACACCCACCCCGTCACACTTACACATCTAACCCCCAACTCTCTCTCTCTCAAACACACACTCTCACACCTCTGACTCTAACACACACCAACTCTTACACACATCCCTGACTCTCTCAAACACACAGTTTATCTCATGGTCCTACCACTCTCATACATACACACCCCTGACTCTCTTACACATGCACTTCAACTCTTACACAAATACACACACAACCGACTCTCTCTCTATTTCACGTACACACAGCCTCAACGCTCTGATGCACACACCTGATTCTGTTACACACACATCCTCTAGCTCTCACTCATATACACAACTCTGACTCTCTCATTCACACACATACCCGACTCTGTCTCTCACACACTTGTGATTTAGACAACACACATCCATCCCCAACTATGTCTTACACACCTGATTTTCTCACACTCCTGACTCTCTCATGCGTGCACACACTTGTGACTCTCAGACACACATTTTCTCTCACACACGTACACACATCCATAGGGGAGGCAATGACCTACTAATATTCTCTCTAGATTATTAATCAATCAAGAGACACAGGTAATGTTCTGGGGATATTAGATTAGATTCCCTGGAAACAGACAATTTGGCCCAAGAAATCCACACCAACCCTCCGAAGAGTGACCCACCCAGACCCATTTCCCTCTGACTAATGCACCTAATACTCTGAGCGATTGAGCATGGCCAATTCACCTAACCTGTACACCTTTGGACTGTGGGAGGAAACCGGAGCACCCGGGGGAAACCCACGCAGACACGGGGAGAACGTGCAAACTCCACACAGACAGTCGCCTCAGACTGGAATCGAACCCGGGTCCCTGGTGCTGAGGCAGTGGTGCTAACCACTCAGCCACTGTGCCGCCCATATGGTTGCAATCCTGCCATGGCAGATGTAAGCATGTTCATCAAAAAAGAGAAAATGCTGGAAAGTCTCAGCAAGTCTGGTAGCATCTGTAGGGAGAGAAAAGAGCTGATGTTTCGAGGCTAACTGACCCTTTGTCAAAGCTAAAATTTTAGCTTTGACAAAGGGTCAGTTAGACTCGAAATGTCAGCTCTTTTCTCTCCTTACAGATGCTGCCAGACTTGCTGAGATTTTCCAGCATTTTCTCTTTTTTGGTGTCAGATTCCAGCATCCGCAGTAATTTGCTTTTATTTAGTAAGTATGTTCATGTCTGTCTGTTTCCGTCTCTTTGTGTCTGTGTATTCAGAGTTTCAAAATAAAACCTGGAATTAAGATTCTAACGACGATCAGGTTGGTTCGCTAATGTTCTTTAGGGAAGGAAACTGCCATCCTTACCTGGTCTGACCTACATACAGCTCATGCACAGCCTTATTGCTCATACCTGCACACAGACTTGACTTTCACACACATATATCCTCGAATCTCTTTTATACACCCAGGCTTTCTCACACTCATACATATACACACACCTACTCTCACACACCCACCCCATCGACTCTCAAATACATATCCTGATTCTGACACTCACACACAACCACACACTCCCAACTCTCACATTCAGATTCTGACACACACACACTGACTCTCACATAGACATTAGATTAGATTAGATTACCCCAATCTCACACATACCCCCAGACTCACTCACTCTCTCACACAGGTCTCCAGATTCTTAAACACGCATACAAACCCAATCGTTCTCACATGTGCAGATCTGACTCTCTCTGACACACATACACCAACTATCTTGCACATGTATCATACACATGTCTTCCACAAACACCTTCTTACACTGCAGATGCTCAGCTTGCAGACATACATACATATGTAGACACATGAGAGTCAGTAACCAGGGAGAAGAGCAGAGCTTTACAAAATGAGAACTGGGATCCCCCGTGGGGCTGAGAGTTGTATATCGTGAGTCAGCATTCTCCCACTGAGTTTAAACAGCTATGCTGCCTCTCTATCTTGTGCCCTTGCTACCACCCCACTCGGCCAGTCTCACAGCCAGCCCACACACCATTCTCACAGTTCTCGCTGAAGGATCATTTTCAAGCCTTGCCACGGGGTTGCAGCAACAAAAAGTACTGGAGTAGATTGTGGAATGAACAGACAGACACAAAAAGACAGAAACAGACAGACTTGGACACACTTACACACAGACACAGACCCCGATAGAGACACCCTCAGCACACAACATGATACAGACACTGGCACAAGTACACTCACACACCAACATAGGCACACTTACACACACACACAGACTCCAACTCAGACACACACACACATTCTTACATATACAGACGCCAACTCAGACAAGCTTACAAAGACACAGACCCTGACAGAGACATACACACACAGACACACTTATAAACACACACATTGACCCTGCCACAGACATACCTCCACACACAGACACGCACTCCTCCTGTGTCCACACCCACTGACTGCTCTCTCTCTCTCTCTCACACACACAGACGATGGGCCTCACCCTGTAATCAATCATTCAGCCAAATTACACTTTGAATGAACCCTTTTATAACACAGTTGACATCAGAGCTGCATTCCATCAAACATATCAATGCTTTCTTCATCCAAATAATACTGATACTATTACACTGAAATTAACAGTGAATAACAAATTGTATGAAACTGTAGAACCCAGGAATACTACTTCAGTTTCTACTGAAAGAGGTCAATGGCACAGGTGAAATAACAGCTATAAATAAATAAGTAAACAACTACAGATAAACTTTCAGCTTAGTAAGGGTGGAAAATAACACGGCATAATTTGAATTTCAAAATTAGAAATCTCAAAAAACAAATATATGGCAGCCATGCAAACGACGTTTTCCAGCTAATGGGGTCCTATCAGACAAAACTGCGGTATCCCAGTTAACTAGAGACTGGAGCTGTGGAGTATGGGAGCGGAGTCTGGCAGCTGTTCTTCATTCCAGCTACGATGAGGTGTACGGGGGAGCAGCTACAAAAGCAAACAAATCAGACAGTTTAGATTAGCGTTCAATGTAGCGAATTAGCATCATTAAGAACGATGAATCTATGGATCCATACATTACCGAGATCACAGCCGGCGAATTTACGCTGAAGAGCCTTCGAGAAAAATGGTCAAAAATAGAAACTACAGAAACACGCAAGGCAAAAAGAAAGGGATTTCTAAACCAAACTCTTTGCAAATTGTTAACTGTCTGGTGGAATGCATAAGTTACATTTATGTTTATAATAATTAAGCTATATAAGGACTGCACTTTCGATTCCTGAACAAGACCAACATCCTGACATATCAACAATAAAATGTTAAGCGTTTTGACAGAGACTCCCACAGGGTATGCACAAGCTTCCTGATGTATTTATTTTGGAAAATCAGGACTGTCTAATCAATGTGTTTAATCGCACCACTCTGAATCTGCAACATGAAAGGCTCTGAAATCCAACACTAATTGGACTTGACTGTACAGATCCCAAAACCACACACAGTACCCCAAAACAACTTTTAACATTGCAATCCCATTCCCCAATGCCCCCCTTAAAAACTCTGAATGCCCCAAAGGAGCAGTAATTTTATTGGGAGTTATCTACAGTGCTCCCCCCACCCCCAGTAGCAACAGAGACATGGAGGAGCAGATTGGGAGGCAGATTTTGGAAAGGTGCAGTACTAACAGGGTTGTTGTCCTGGGTGACTTTAATTTCCCTAATATTGACTAGAACAACCTTAGTTCAAATAGTTTGGATGGAGCAGTTTGTGTCAGGTGTGTCCAGGAAGGGTTCCTGAAACAATACGTAGATAGGCCGATTCGAGGAGAAGACATATTGGATTTGGTGCTTGGCAAAGAACCATGCCATGTGTCAGATCTCTCGGTGGGAGAGCATCTCGGTGATAGTGATCACAACTCCATGACCTTTACTATACTAATGGAGAGGGATTGGAGCAGACGGTACGGGAAAGTATTTAATTCAGGGAGGGGAATTACAATGCCATTAGACAGGAACTGGAGCGCCTAAACTGGCAATAGATGTTCTCAGGGAAATGCACGACCGAAATGTGGAGGTTGTTCGGGAAGCACTTGCTGCGAGTGCCGGACAGGTTTCTCCCACTGAGGCAAGGGAGGGATGGTAGGTTGAAAGAACCTTGGGTGACAAGGGATGTGGAACATCTAGTCAAGAGGAAGGAGGAAGTTTACTTAACATTGAGGAAGCATGGATCAGACAGGGCTTTAGAGGGTTACGAAGTAGCCAGGAAGGAACTGAAAAATGGACTTAGGACGGCTAGAAGGGGGCATGGAAGAGCTTTAGCAGGTAGGATTAAGGAAAACCCTAAGGTGTTCTACACGTACGTGAGGAATAAGAGGTTGGCCAGAGTGAGGGTAGGTCTGATCAGGGATAGTGGAGGGAACTTGCACATGGAGTCTGAGGAGGTAGGAGAGGTCCTTAGTGAAAACTTTCCTTCAGTATTCACTACTGAGAGGGACCTTGATGTTCTGAGGACAGTGTGAAACAGACTGATATGCGAGAACAGATTGATGTTCGGAAGGAGGATGTGCCTGGAAATTTTGTAAAACATAAGGATAGATAAATCCCCTGGGCCAAATGGGATATACCCTAGGTTACTACAGGAAGCGAGGTGATGATCTTTGCATCCTCACTGTTCACTGGAGTACTGCCAGATGACTGGAGGGTAAAAAATGTTATTCTCTTGTTCAAGAAAGGCATTAGGGATAATCCTAGGAATTACTGGCCAGGCTTACATCAATGGTGGGCAAATTATTGGAGAGGATTCTGAGAGACAGGATTTATGACTACTTGGAAAACCATATTATGATTAGAGAGAGTCAGCATGACCTTGAGAGGGGCAGGTCATGCCTCACAAGCCTTACTGAATTGTTTGAGGATGTGACAAAACACATTGATGAAGTGGATGTGGTGTACACGGATTTTAGCAAGGTGTTTAAGAAGGTTCCCCATGGCAGGCTCATGCAGAAAGTAAGGAGGCAATGGATACTGGGAAATTTGACTGTCTTGATACAAAATTGGCTGGCCCATCAAAGACAGAGGGTGATGGGAGGTGGAAAGTATTCAGCTTGGAGCTTGGTGACCAATGATGTTCTGCAGGGATCTGTTCTGTGACCTCTGCTCTTTGTGATTTTTATAAATGACTTGGATGAGGAAGTGGTACTCTTGTGAGTAGGTTGAGCAATTCATCAACTTCACCAACACATTCCACCCTGACCTTAAATTTACCTGGACCATCTCTGACACCTCCCTCCCCTTCCTGGACCTCTCCATCTCCATTAATGACAACCGATTTGACACTGACATTTTTTACAAATCCACCGACTCCCACAGCTACCTGGATTACACCTCTTCCCACCCTACCTCCTGCAAAAATGCCATCCCGTATTCCCAATTCCTCCGTCGTATCTGCTCCCAGGAGGACCAGTTCCACCACAGAACACACACCAGATGGCCTCCTTCTTTAGAGACCGCAATTTCCCTTCCCACGTGGTTAAAGATGCCTTCCAACGCATCTCGTCCGCATCCCACACCTCAGACCCCACCCCTCCAACCGTAACAAGGATAGAAACTCCCGGTGCTCACCTTCCACCCTACCAACCTTCGCATAAACCAAATCATCCGCTGACATTTCCTCCACCTCCAAACGGACCCCATTACCAGGGATATATTTTCCTCCCCACCCCTTTCCACCTTCTGCAAAGACCACTCCCTCTGTGACTACCTGGTCAGGTTCACGCCCCCAACAACCCACCCTCCTATCCTGGCACCTTCCCCTGCCACCGCAGGAATTGCAAAACTTGCGCCCACACCTCCTCCCTCACCTCCATCCAAGGCCCTAAAGGAGCCTTCCACATTCAAAGTTTCACCTGCACATCCACTAATATCATTTATTGTATTCGTTGCTCCCGATGCAGTCTCCTCTACATTGGGAAGACTGGACGCCTCCTAGCAGAGCACTTTAGGGAACATCTCTGGGACACCCGCACCAATCAACCACACCGCCCTGTGGCCCAACATTTCAACTCCCCCTTCCACTCTGCCGAGGACATGGAGGTCCTGGGCCTCCTTCACCGCCACTCCCTCACCACCCGACGCCTGGAGGAATAACGCCTCATCTTCTGCCTCATAACACTTCAACCCCAGGGCATCAATGTGGACTTCAACAGTTTCCTCATTTCCCCGTCCACCTCACTCCAGTTCCAAACTTCCAGCTCAGCACCGCCCTCATGACCTGTCCTACCTGCCTATCTTCCTTTCCACCTATCCTCTCTGACCTATCACCTTCATCCCATCCCCATCCATCCACTGTACTCTTTGCTACCTTCCCCCACCCTCCTCCCTGACCTATCACCTCCATCCCCACCCCCAATCACCTATTGTACTCTATGCTACTTTCTTCCCACCCCTACCCTCCTTTCATTTATCTCTCCACCCTTAAGGCACTCTGCCTGTAGTCCTGATGAAGGGCTTTTGCCCGAAACATCAATTTTCCTGCTCCTTGGATGCTGCCTGAACTGCTGTGCTTTTCCAGCACCACTCTACTCCAAAATCTGGTTTCTAGCATCTGCAGTCATTGTTTTTACCTTGGATGAGGAAGTGAAAGGGTGGGTTAGTAAGTTTGCCGATGACATGAAGGTTGGTGGAGTTGTGGATCGTGTGGGACAGCTGTTGTAAGTTGCAACGGGATGCAGAACTGGGCTGATAATTGGCAGAAGGAGTTCAACCAGGAAAAGTGGGAAGTGATTCATTTTGGAAGGTTTAATTTGAATACAGAATCTAGGGTTAAAGACAGGATTCTTGGCAGTGTGAAGGAACAGAGGGATTGTGGTGTCAATGTCCATAGTTCCCTCAAAGTTGCCACCCAAGTTGATAGAATTGTTAAGAAGACGTATGGTGTGCTGGCTTTCACTAGCAGGGAGATTGAGTTTAAGAGCTGCGAGGTTATGCTGCAGCTCTATAGAGGTCTGCTTAGACCACACTTGGAATATTATGTTCAGTTCTGGATGCCTAATTATAGGAAAGATGTGGAAGCTTTAGAGAGGGTGCAGAGGAGATTTATCAGGATGCTGTATGGACTGCAGAGCATGTCTTATGAAGAAAGGTTGAGGGAGCTAGAGCTTTTCACAATGGAGTAAAGACAGATGAGAGGTGACTTGATAGAGGTATACAAGATGTTGAGAGGCATAGATAGAGTGGAAAGCCACAGACTTTCTCCAATAGCGGAAATGTCTAGCATGAGGGGGCATAATTTTAATGGAGGAAGGTTTTGGTGAGATGTCAGAGGTAGGTTCTTTATAAAGAGTGGTGGGTGCATACAATGCGCTGCCAGCAGTGGTGGTGGAGTCAGATACATTAGGGACATTTAAGCGACACTTGGATAGGAACATGGAAGATAGTATAATGAAGGGTATGTAGGTCAGTCTGATCTTAGAGTAGGATAAAAGGCTGGCACAACATTGAGGGCTGAAGGGCCTGTAGTGTGCTATACTGTTCTATGTTCAATGCCTAAACCAACACCCATGGTAATCCCAATGCTCCAAATTCAAATCCCAAGGCCGGTTCCAATGTCCCAAACACTGCTGATCCATGTCTGTCCCTTTCCTGACTTCACAAGTGTGTTTTGTCTCAGAGTCATATAGACCCTGCAGTCCAACTAGTCCATGCCAAACTTAATCCCAAACTAAACTAGTCCCACCTGCCTGTTCCGGGGCCATATCCCTTCATACCTTTCCTAATCATGTCCTCATCCAAATGTCTTTTAAATGTTTGAATTGTACCCACAGCCACCACCTTCATCACTCCACATGCAAACTACCCTCTGTGTGTAAAAAAAATGCTCCTTGTATCTCTTTTAAATCTCTCTCCTCTTACCTTAAAATGTTCCCTCTTGTCTTGAAATCCCCCAATCCAGGAAAAAAACAACTACCATTAACTCAATCTATCCCTCTCATTATTTATAAACTTCTATCTGTCTGCCTCTCAACCTGCTATACTCCAGTGAAAATAGTTCCAGCCTATCCAGCCTTTCTTTCCAACACCAACCTCCCATACCCAGTAACATCCTGCTACATCTCTCTGTACCCTCTCCAGCTTAATAATACCCTTCCTATAACTGGGTGACGAGAACTGGACACGGTATTGGAAGAGGCTTAATACCATGTACAACCTCAACATGACTTGCCAATTCTTATACTCAAAGGACTGAGCAATAAAGGTAAGCATGCCAAAAGCCTTTTTAACCACCCCGTCTGTATGTGATGCAAACTTCAAAGAATGACGAACCTGAACCCCTTGGTCGCTGTGTTCTCCAACACCAACCAAGGCTCTATCATTTCTCATCTTTTTCTTCTCTTCCTTGTTTAGTCCTGTATGGGCTTTCAGATTAGCGGGGTATGGCTGATAGGGCAGTTGCATGTTCCTCCTACAGAATGTGTCAGGTGAGAGACACTTCACATATCTCTGCCGACTGCATCTGCGGGAAGTGCACCCAACTCCAGCTCCTCAAAGACAGAGTTAGGGAATTGGAGCTGGATGAACTATGGATCATCCGGGAGGCTGAGGGAGAAATTGAGAGGATGTACAGGGAGGTGGTCACTCCCCAGACACAGGATAAGGACAGCTGGGTTAATGTCTGGGGGAGGAAAGGGAACCAACAGAAAGGGCAGGGACCCCCTGTGGCTGTTCCCCGATCAATAAGTATACCATTCTGGATACTGCTGGTGGGGCAGCCTACCGGGGAAAGTCATAGTTGTCAGGTCTCTGGCACTAAGCCTGGCACAGAGGCTCAGAAGGGAAGGGGGAAGAATAGAAAAGTGCTAGTGGTAGGGGACTCAATAGTTAGACGGATTGACAGGAGATTTTGTGGTCAGGAACGGGACTCCCGGAAGATATGTTACCTCCCCGGTGCCAGGGTCCAGGATGTCGCCGATCGGGTTACAGGATTCTGAAGGAAGAGAGTAAGCAGCCACGTGGTACATATTGGCACCAATGATATAGTCAGGATAGGGATTGAGGATCTGAAAAGTGACTACAGAGAGTTAGGTTGGAAGCTGAAGGGCAGGACGAGTAGAGGAGTGATCTCGGGTTTGCTACCGGTGCCACGAGACAGTGAGATGAGGAACAATCAGTGAGTGCAGCTTAACACGTGGCTGAGAGGTGCAGGAGGGAGGGCTTCAGATACTTAGACCATTGGGATGCCTTCTGGGGAAGGTGGGACCTGTACATGAAGGATGGGATGTACCCGAACTGGAGGGGCACAAATGTCCTGGGTGGGAGATTTGTTTGTGTGGTTCGGGAGGGTTTAAACTAGTCTGGGGGGGAGGAGGTGGTGGAAATCAGAGCCACATATCTGAAAGGGACACAATTGCAGATGAGGCAGTGACAGGATGTAGTGAATCTATCGGGAAGGTATCTCACATTATGAAACAAAGGGATCGGGTAAAGCGTGTCTGAAATAAGAGTGACGAACTTAAGAGCATGGATCAGTACTTGGGGCTATGATATTGTGGCCATAACGGAGACGTGGGTTCCACAGGGGCAGGAATGGTTGCGAGGTGTTCTAGGATTTAGAACGTTTAAAAAGAACCGAGAGGGTGGAAAAAGACAAGGCGGTGTAGCATTGCTAATCAGAGAATGCATCACAGCTACAGAAAAGAAGCTTGTTGAGGAAGGTTTGTCCACTGAGTCAGTATGGGTGGAAGTTAGGAACAGCAAGGGAACAGCCACCACATTGGGGGTTTTCTACAGACCACCTAACAGCAGTGAGGAACTCATAGTCCGGCAGATTTTCGAAAAATGCAGAAATAGCAAGGTTTTTATTATGGGTGACTTCAACTTTCCCAATATTGACGGGGACCACCTTCGTGCAGATGGTTTGGATGAATCCGTTTTTGTCAGGTGTGTTCAGGAGGGTTTCCTTACTCAATATGTAGACAGACCAACAAGGGCATTTTGGATTTGGTGCTCGGCAATGAGCCAGGGCAAGTGTCAGATCTCGAGGAAGAACACTTTGGTGACAGTGACCACAACTGCCTCACATTTAGCATAGCCTTGGAGAGGGAAAGGAGCAGTTACCAAGCGAAAATATTTAATTGAGAAAAAGGAAATTATGACGCTATCAGACAGAAGTTGGGAAGTACAGACTGGGAGCAATTGTTCCACAGAAAGGGCACAACAGACATGTGAAGACTGTTTAAGGAGCAGTTGTTGTGAGTAATGCACAAATTGTTTCCTGTGAGACAGGTAAGAAGAGGTAAGATTAAGGAGCCTTGAATGATGAGAACAAAGGAGCTTCTTGTCAAAAGGAAAAAAGCAGCTTTACGTAAGGTGGAGAAAGCAAGGATCGAGCACAGCTTTAGAGGATAAGGGTTGCTAGAAAGGAACTTAGAAATGGACTGAGGAGAGCCAGAAGGGAGCATGAAAAAGGCTTGGCAGGAAGGATTATGGAGAACCCAAAGGTATTTTACTCAAACGTGAGGAATAAGAGAATGATCAAGGAGATGGTAGAGCTAATCAGGGATAGCGGAGCGAACTTGCATGTGGAGTCTGAGCAGGTAGGGGAAGCCCTAAATGAGTTTTTTGCTTCGGTTTTCATCAAGGAAAGGGAACTTGGTGTAAATGAAAACTTTGAGGAGCTGGGAAACAGGCTTGAACAGATCAAGAATGATGAAGATGATGTATTGGAAATTTTGGCAAACATTAAAATTGATAAGTCCCCAGGGCTAGATCAGATTTATCCGAGGTTGCTCCGAGAAGTGAGAAAGGAGGTTGCTAAGCCGCTGGAGAGGATATTTGCCTCCTCACTCTCCAGGGGAGTCGTACCAGAGGACTGGAAGGAGGCGAATGTTGTTCCTCTTTTCAAGAAGGACAATAGGGAAATCCCTGGCAATTATAGACCCGTCAGTCTTATGTCTATGGTCACTAAGATTTTGGAAAGAATTATGAGGGATAGGATTTATGACTATTTGGCAAAGGATAGTGTGATTAAAGGCAGTCAGCATGGCTTTGTGAGGGGCAGGTCATGCCTCACAAATCTTATTGAGTTTTTTGAGGTGACGAGACAAGTCGATGAAGGTCGAGCAGTGGACATGGTGTATTAGGACTTCAGCAAGGCATTCGATAAGATTCCCCGTGGTAGGCTCATTCATAAAGTCAGGAAGTAAGGGATACAGGGAGATTTGGCTATCTGGATCCAGAAGTGGCTGGCTGACAGAAGGCAGAGGGTAGTTGTAGATGGAAAGTATTCTGCCTGGAAGTCAGTGTTGAGTGGTGTCCCACAGGGCTCTGTTATTGGGCCTCTGCTCTTTGTAGTTTTTATAAATGACTTGGATGAGGAGGTTGAGGGGTGGGTTAGTAAATTTGCCGATGACACAAAGGTTGGAGGTGTCGTCGATAGTATAGAGGGCTACTGCAGGCTGCTGCGTGACATAGACAGGATGCAGAGCTGGGCTGAGAAATGGGAGATGGAGTTCAACCTGGATAAATGCAAAGTTATGCATTTTTGGAAGGTTGAACTTGAATGCTCAATGTAGGATTAAAGACAGGATTCTTGGCAGTGTGGAGGGACAGACGGATCTTGGTGATCAAGTGCATAGGTCCCTCAAAGTTGCCATCCAAGTTGATAGGGTTGTTAAGAAAGCATATGGTGTTTTGGCTTTCATTAACGGGGGATCGAGTTTAAGTGCCGCGAGGTTTTGCTGCAGCTCTACAAGTCCCTGGTGAGACCACACTTGGAATATTGTGTCCAGTTCTGGTCACTCTACTATAGGAAAGATACAGAGGCTTTGGAGAGGATGCAAAGAAGGTTTACCAGGATGCTACCTGGACTGGAGGGCTTGCCTTATGAAGAGAGGTTGACTAAGCTTGGACTTTTCCCTCTGGAGAGGAGGAGAAAGAGAGGTGACCTGATCGAGGTATACAAGGTAATGACAGGCATGGATAGAGCCAATAGCCAGAGGCCTTCCCGACGGCAGGATTGACTGGCACGAGGGGTCATAGTTTTAAGATATTAGGTGGAAGGTATACAGGAGACTTCAGAGGTAGGTTCTTAATGCACAGAGTTGTGAATGCATGGAATGTGTTGCCAGCGGTGGTGGAAGCAGAGTCATTTAAGTGACTGCTGGACTTGCACATGGACAGCAGTGAATTGAGGGGTGTGTAGGTTAGGTTATTTTATTTTAGATTAGGAATACCTCGACACAACATCATGGGCTGAAGGGCCTGTGCTATACATTTCTATGTTGTATTAATTTTATAAACCCTGAGCTCTTTGCTTGTAATAACAATTTGAACTTACCTGTAGCATTGTAGGCTGGAGCTGCTGGGTATGCGTGATATGATGCTACAGGCATGTTGGCAGGATACCCTGGCTGCATCGGGTAATTGTGCATCACTGTACTCACACCATAGAAAGAAACAAACACTTATTAATACAACTGAAAATAACATACATTTAGATGCTGCCTTTAACAATTTTAGGATAACTGAAAGCCAGTATGTGCACAGCAAACTCCCTCTAACAGTAATCTATTTTTGTAATGTTGATTGAGGACAAATATTGGTTCCACGGATAGCTTTGTTTTTCAAAACAGGAAAATAGCAGCAGTGGGCCATTCAGCTCCTCAAGCCATTCTGAGTCATGGCTGATTTTCCCTGTGCTATCTCCACATACCTTCATTATATTACTATTGAGAAATTGATCAATCTCTGTCTTGAACAAACTCAATGTCTTAGCCCTCTCTGCCCTCGAGGGGAGAGAATTCCAAAGGCTGCCTACAATCTGAATGAAGAAATGTCTCCTCTTTTCAATCCCAAATGGCTGTTCCCTATTCTGACACTATGTCCTTTGGTTCTACTACTAGTCATGCAAAATATCCTTCCTGTCGAGTGATTAGATTAGATTACTTAGTGTGGAAACAGGCCCTTCGGCCCAACAAGTCCACACCGACCCGCCGAAGGGCAACCCACCCTGACCCATACTCCTACATTTACCCCTTCACCTAACACTACGGGCAATTTAGCATGGCCAATTCACCTAACCTGCACATTTTTGGAATGTGGGAGGAAACTGGAGCACCCGGAGGAAACCCACGCAGACACGGGGAGAATGTGCAAACTCCACACAGAGAGTCGCCAGAGGCGGGAATTGAACCCGGGTCTCTGGTGCTGTGAGGCAGCAGTGCCACCGTGCCGCCCATAAATTCCTGCCAGAATTTCCGAAGTTTCAATGAGATCGTCTCATTCTTTTACACTTAGAGAAAAACAGGCCTAGGCTCCCCAGTCATAGAACATAGAACAATACAGCACAGAACAGGCCCTTCGGCCCACAATGTTGTGCCGAACATTTGTCCTAGCTTAAGCACCCATCCATGTACCTATCCAATTGCCGCTTAAAGGTCACCAAAGATTCTGACTCTACCACTCCCACAGGCAGCGCATTCCATGCCCCCACCACTCTCTGGGTAAAGAACCTACCCCTGACATCTCCCCTATACCTTCCACCCTTCACCTTAAATTTATGTCCCCTTGTAACACTCTGTTGTACCCGGGGAAAAAGTTTCTGATTGTCTACTCTATCTATTCCTCTGATCATCTTATAAACCTCTATCAAGTCACCCCTCATCCTTCGCCGTTCCAATGAGAAAAGGCCTAGCACTCTCAACCTATCCTCGTACGACCTATTCTCCATTCCAGGCAACATCCTGGTAAATCTTCTCTGCACCCTCTCCAAAGCTTCCACATCTTTCCTAAAGTGAGGCGACCAGAACTGCACACAGTACTCCAAATGTGGCCTAACCAAAGTCCTGTACAGTTGCAACATCACTTCACGACTCTTGAATTCAATCCCTCTGCTAATGAACGCTAATACACCATAGGCCTTCTTACAAGCTCTATCCACCTGAGTGGCAACTTTCAAAGACCTATGAACATAGACCCCAAGATCCCTCTGTTCCTCCACCTCACTAAGAACCCTACCGTTAACCCTGTATTCCGCATTCTTATTTGTCTTTCCAAAATGGACAACCTCACACTTGGTAGGGTTGAACTCCATCTGCCACTCCTCAGCCCAGCTCTGCATCATATCCAAGTCCCTTTGCAGCCGACAAGAGCCCTCCTCACTATCCACAACTCCACCAATCTTCGTATCATCTGCAAATTTACTGACCCAACCTTCGACTCCCTCATCCAAGTCATTAATAAAAATTACGAACAGCAGAGGACCCAGAACTGATCCCTGCGGAACTCCACTTGTAACTGGGCTCCAGGCTGAATATTTACCATCTACCACCACTCTCTGACTTCGACCGGTTAGCCAGTTTTCTATCCAATTGGCCAAATCTCCCTCTATCCCATGCCTACTGACTTTCCGCATAAGCCTACCATGGGGAACCTTATCAAATGCCTTACTAAAATCCATGTATACTACATCCACTGCTCTACCCTCATCCACATGCTTGGTCACCTCCTCAAAGACTTCAATCAGACTTGTAAGGCAAGACCTACCCTTCACAAATCCGTGCTGGCTGTCCCTAATCAAGCAGTGCCTTTCCAGATACTCATAAATCCTATCCCTCAGTACCCTTTCCATTACTTTACCTACCACCGAAGTAAGACTAACTGGCCTGTAATTCCCGGGGTTATCCCTATTCCCTTTTTTGAACAGGGGCACAACATTCGCCACTCTCCAGTCCCCTGGTACCACCCCCGTTGACCGTGAAGATGAAAAGATCATTGCCAACGGTACTGCAATTTCCTCTCTTGCTTCCCACATAATCCTAGGATATATCCCATCAGACCCGGGGGACTTGTCTATCCTCAAGTTGTTCAAAATGTCCAACACATCTTCCTTCCTAACATGTATCTCCTCTAGCTTACCAGTTCGTTTCACACTCTCCTCTTCAACAATACGGTTCCTCTCATTCGTAAATACTGAAGAAAAGTACTCATTCAAGACCTCTCCTATCTCTTCCGACTCAATACACAGTCTCCCACTACTGTCCTTGATTGGACCTACCCTCGTTCTCGTCATTCTCATGTTTCTCACATACGCATAAAATGCCTTTGGGTTATCCTTGATCCTATCCACCAGAGATTTTTCATGCCCTCTCTTGGCTCTCCTAATCCCTTTCTTCAGGTCCCTTCTGGCTATCCTGTATCCCTCCACTGCTCTGTCTGAACCTTGTTTCCTCAACCTTATGTAAGCCTCCTTCTTCCTCTTTACAAGACATTCAACCTCCCTCGTCAACCAAGGTTCCCTCACAAGACCATTTCTTTCCAGTCTCTCCTCATAAAACAATCCTACCATCCAATTAGTCTGGCGAACCTTCAGTGCACTTCCTCTACGCCAGGTATATCCTTCCTTAGATAAGGAGACCAACACGGTACACAATACTCCTAGTGGGCTCTACCACAAGCTGCTCCAAAACACCATCTCAAAGTCTTTCAGTGAATTCCTTTTCTTGAGATCTATAACCAACCAAATATTCTCAGTCCACCTGCATATTGAAGACCCCATAATTATTGTCATAATGCCTTTCTTAAATGCCTTTTCTATCTTCTGATTTCTTTTCTTCCCCACATCCTGACTACTGCTAGGAGATCTGTACATAACTCCCATCAGTGTTCCTGAACTCTACCCACAGCTTCTACATATTCTGAATCTGTATTACTTCTTGCTGTTGATTTAATTTCATTTCTTACTAACAAGACGACCCTGCCCCCTCTGCTCATTGGCCTGTCCTTTCAATAAGATGCATACCCTTAGATATGTAGTTCTCAGCCCCTATCATCTTGCAGTCACATATCTGTGATACACACAACATACCTGCAAACTTCAATCTGCCCTACGGGCTCATTGACCTAGTTATGTACACTGTGCACTTAGGTCCTCAGTCCTGAGCTGACTGCACCCCTTCTCATGACCTTCCTATTTGCTGTGCCTGAAGTTAGATTCCTGACCCTTTCCACACTCTCTGTGCCATTACAAACAAACTTGCTGGAAAAGCTCAGCAGGTCTGGCAGCATCTGTGGAAAGAAACCAGAGTTAATATTTCAGGTCCACAGACCCTTCTTCACAACTGTCCTACTACTTGCTTTGAAAACTATAATAATCCTTGCTGAACGTCCCCCCCATCCTTTAAGTTTTTCCATAATTCTCCACGCAACCGACTAACCTCCCCCTCCACTCAACTATTTAGTTTAAAGCCCTATCCACTAAGGAATAATCATGCCTGACAAATCTGCTAGAATTCTTTGAGGTAACAAATAGAATAGATAAAGGAGAACCAGTTCATGCAATAAACATATTCAATAAAGTGCTGCATAAAAGACTACTTAAATGGCACGATGGCTCAGCGGTTAGCACTGCTGCCTCACAGCGCCAGGGACTAGGGTTCGATTCCAGCCTCAGTCTGTATAGAGTTTGCACGTTCTCCCCATATCTGCGCAGGTTTCCTACAGATGCTCCAGTTTCATCCCACAATCCAAAGATGAGCAGGTTAGGTGGATTGGCCATGCTAAATTGCCCTGTAGTGTCCAGGATGTGCAGGAAGTGTGGATTAGCAATGGGAAATGCAGGGTTACAGAGATGGGGTGAGTCTGAATGGGATGCTCATTGGAGGGTTGTTGTGGACAAGATGGGCTGAATGGCCTGCTTCCACACTGTAGGGTTTCTATGATCTACTTAATAAGGCAGAAGGGGGAAATGATGGGGTAATAATATTATCACTGGAAAGGAATCAAGACATTTAGATAATATTTGGGTTCACATTCCAACTTGGCATAAGATAGAATCTGAATTCAATAAAAATCTGGAATTTAGAAGTCGAATGATGAAACTATTCAGGTGGCATGGTGGCTCAGTGGTTAGCACTGCTGCCTCACACCGCCAGGAACCAGTGTTCGATTCCCACCTTGGATGACTGTCTGGGTGGAGTTTGCACATTCTCCCCGTGTCTGTGTGGGTTTCCTCCGGGTGCTCCGGTTTCCTCCCACAGTCCAAAAGATGTGCAGGTCAGGTGAATTGGCTGTGCTAAATTGCCCATAGTGTTCGGTGCTTTAGTAAATGTAAGGGAATGGGCCTGGGTGGGTCACTCTTCAGAGGGTTGGTGTAGACGTGTTGGACTGAAGGGCCTGTTTCCATACCGTAGGGAATATAATCTTAAAAAGATTTTTTGGCATCAACCTCAGCACTGGAAATGACAATGACAAAACCGGCCTTGTCGACACTGCAATGCCCTCCTCCTAACATTTGGGGGCTAATGCCAAAATGGGGAGAGCTATCTCACAGACTAGTCAAGCAAGAGACTGACAGAGTCATACTCACGAAATCATAACTTACAGACAATGCCCCAGACAACACCATCACCATTTCTGGATATATCCTGTAACACCAGCAGGACAGACCCAAGCTGAAGTGGCAGCAGCACAGTGGTATACTGTTGGGAGGGAGTTGCCCTGGAAATTCTCAACTTTGACTCTCAAACCTTTGCAGTCTGATGGCACCAAGTTAAATACAGGCAAGGAAACCTCCTGCTCATTACCATGCACCTCCCTCCCTCGGCTGATGAATCAGTACTTCTCTGTGTTGAACAATACTTGGAAGAAGCATGAAGATTGGCAAGGGCACAGAATGCACTCTAGGTGTGGGATTTCCTTTGTTAGCCATGGTTAGCTCACTTTTCCTGTTTCTTTGTGCCTTAAAGGAATATATTTTTATTGTAAATCATATATTAATTCTTTACATACTAGCTTATCCATTGTCATACCCTTTAATGTATTTTCCCAAGCCACCACTGCCAATCTATTCTCATCCCATTAGAGCTCCCTTTGTTCAGAATTTAACATCTTCATTTTGGATTGAACTACATTATCTCCAAACTTTATGGCAGAACCTAGAACAGTTCAGCACAGGAACAGGCCCTTTGGCCCATGACACTGTGCCAAACATGACACCAAATTAAACTAATCCCTTCTGCTTGCCCTTAGTCTATATCCCTTCATTCCTTGCACATTCACGTGATTATCTAGAAGCTCCTTAAATGCACCTTTCATATCTGCCTGCACCACCACCCCTGGCAGCAAGTCCTAGGCATCTATCACACTGTCTAAAATACTTGCCCCTCCCATCTCCTTTGAACTTTCCCCTTTTCACCTTTAATGCCTGCCCCCTAGTATTAGGCATTTCAACTCTGGAAAAAGATTCCGACTGCCAACCCTATCTACACATCTCATTATTTTATAGACTTCTATCAAGTCTCCACTCAGCCTCCACTGTTCCAAAGAAAACAACCCAAGTTTTTCTAGCATCTCCTTTTAGTTCATACCCTCAAGTCCAGGCAGCATCCTGGTAAACGTCTTCTGTACCCTCTCCAAAGCCTCCATGTCTTTCCTGTAATGTGGCGACCAGAACTGAATGCAATACTCGAAGTGTAACCTAATCAAAGCTTTATAAAGCTGCATGATGACATTCTGACTCTTGTACAGTTAGTTCTAATATAACATGATTGTTCCATTCTCATGCAATCTCGCGTCTTAAGAAAATCGCACAATAGCCGCACCTTTTAACTAAGGGGGCCCAACTTGCGTTACAGCCAATACAGGTAAGGAAAGTTCACATTCTGCAAATAACGGGCTAAACCCTTCAATCACCTTGAAGCCAGTTCATGTTGAAGAAACATGTGCTACAGCAGATAGGCAAGCATGCTATAGGCCTTCTTTCCCACCCTAGCTACTTGTTTGGCCACTTTCAGGGAGCTATGGACTTGAATCCCAAGATCCCTCTGTACATCAATGCTGTTCAGGGTACTGCCATTATCTGTTTACTTTAACGTTTGATCTCCCAAGGTGCAGCATCGCACACTTGTCCAGAGTAAACTCCAACACATTTCTCCACCTAGACCTGCAACTGATCCACATCTCACTGTGACATCTGACAACCTTCTACACTATCCGCAACTCCATTAATCTTTATGTTGTTTGCAAACTGACTAACACACCCATCTACCTTTTCATTTAAGTCATTGATATGTATCACAAACAACAGAGATCCCAGTATGGATTCCTGTGTCATGGACCTCCAGACTAAAACACACCCTTTCACCACTACTCTCTGCCTTCCAGAGGCAAGCGAACTCTGAATCCAAGCAGCCAAGTCACCGTGGATCCCATGCATTGTAATCTTCTGGATGAGCCTACTGTGAAGGACCTTGCTGAAAGCCTTACTAAAATTCATGTAGACAACATCCACTGCTCCACCCTCATCAATCACCTTCATCACATCCTCGAAAAATTCAATCAAGTTAGTAAGACATGACCTGCCACACAAAAAGCCACGCTGACTATCCCTAATTAGGCCATGCTTTTCCAAATGCATATAAAATCTTTCCCTAAGAATCTCTTCAATAGTTTCCCAACTATGGATGTGAGACTCACTGGTCTACAGTTTTGTGGATTATTCCCACTTCCCTTCTTGAACAGGGGAACAACATTAGATTTTTACTAGTCCTCTGGGACTTCTCCAGTGGCTAACGAAGATACAAAGATCTTGGTCAAGGCCCCAGCAAACTTGCCTCTTCTCTTTCTCAATAACCTGCAGTAGATACGACTGCGCCCTGGGAACCTTAATGCTCTTTAAGAGACCTGACACCACTTTTTTAGAAAATAGAACATAGAAAAGTACAGCACAGAACAGGCCCTTTGGCCCACAATGTTGGGCCGAGACTTAATCCTAACGTAAAATATAGTAACTTAACCTACGCACCCCTCAACTCACTGCTATCCATGTGCATGTCCAGCAGTCGCTTAAATGTCCCCAATGACTCTGCTTCCACCACCATCACTGGCAACACATTCCATGCATTCACAACTCTCTGCATAAAGAACCTGTCTTCTTTATACCTTCCTCCAAATATCTTCAAACTATGACTCCTTGTATCAGTCAATCCTGCCTGGTGAAAAGTCTCTGGCTATTGACACTATCTATTCCTCTCATTATTTTGTATACCTCGATCAGGTCTCCTCTCTTCCTCCTCTTTCTAGAGAGAAAAGTCCGAGCTTATTCAACCTTTCTTCATAAGGCAAGCCCTCAAGCCCAGGCAGCATCCTGGTAAACCTTCTTTGCACCCTCTCCAAAGCCTCTGTTTCTTTCCTATAGTAGGGCGACCAGAACTGGACACAGTATTCCAAGTATGGTCTCACCAGAGTCGTATAGAGCTGCAGCAAAATCTCGTGGCTCTTAAACTCGACCCCACTATTAATGAAAGCCAAAACACCATATGTTTTCTTAACAACCCTATCCACTTGGGTGGCAACTTTGAGGGATCTATGTACTTGCACACCCAGATCCCTCTGTTCCTCCACACTTCCAAGAATCTTGTTTTTAATCCTATATTCAGCATTTGAGTTCGACCTTCCAAAATGCATCACTTCACATTTATCCAGGTTGAACTCCATCTGCCATTTCTCAGCCCAGCTCTGCATCCTGTCTATGTCGCGCTGCAGCAGCCCTCTATCAACCACACCTCCAACCTTTGTGTCATTGGCAAATTTACTAACCCACCCCTCAACCTTCTCATTCAAATCATTTATAAAAACTACAAAAAGCAGAGGCCCAAGAACAGAGTTTTGCGTGATCCCACTCAACGCTGTCTTTCAGGCAGAATACTTTCCATCTACAACCACTCTCTGCCTTCTGTCAGCCAGCCAATTCTGAATCCAGACAGCCAAATCTCCCTGTATCCCTTACTTCCTGACTTTATGAATGAGCCTACCATGGGGAACCCTATCAAATGCTTTGCTGAAGACCACATACACCACATCCACCGCTCAACCGTCGTCAACCTGTCTTGACACCTCCTCAAAGAACTCAATAAGATTTGTGAGGCATGACCTGCCCCTCACAAAGCCATGCTGACTGCCTTTGATCACACTATGCTTTGTCAAATAGTCATAAATCTTATCCTCAGAATTCTTTCCACAACTTTGCTGACAACAGACTGACATGTCTGTAATTGCCAGGGATTTCTCTATTACTCTTCTTGAAGAGTGGAACAACATTCACCTCCTTCCATTCCTCCGGTACGACTCCCGTGGAGAGTGAGGAGGCAAATATCCTCACCAGCGGCTTAGCAACCTCCTTTCTCGCTTCCCGGAGCAGCCTTGGATAAATCTGGTCTGGCCCTGGAGACTTATCAATCTTAATGTTTTCCAAACTTTCTAGCACATCATCTTCATCAATCTTGATCTGGTCAAGACTGTATCCCAGCTCCTCTAAGTTTTCATTTACAACAAGTTCCCTTTCCTTGGTGAAAACCGAAGCAAAAAACTCATTTAGGGCTTCCCCTATCTGCTCAGACTCCACACACAAGTTCCCTCCGCTATCCCTGATCGGCCCTGTTTTCTCCCTGATCATTCTCTTATTCCTCACGTATGAGTAAAAAACCTTTGGGTTCTCCCTAATCCTTCCTGCCAAACCTTTCTCTTGCCCCCTCTTGGCTCTCCCCAGTCCATTGCTGAGCTCCTTTCTAGTAAGCTTGTAATCCCCTAAAGCTGTGCTAGATCCTTGCTTCCTCCACCTTACATAAACTGCCTCCTTCCTTTTGATGAGAAGCTCCTCTGTTCTCATCATCCAAGGTTCCTTAATCTTACCCCTTCTTACCTGTCCCAGAGGAACAAATTTGTGCATCACTCGCAACAACTGCTCCTTGAAACAGTCTCCACATGTCTGCTGTGCCCTTTCTGTGGAACAATTGTGCCCAGTCTGTACTTCCCAACTCCTGTCTGATAGCGCCATAATTTCCTTTTCCCCAATTAAATATCTTCCCTCAGCAACTGCACCTTTCATTCTCCAAGGCTATGCTAAATGTGAGGCAGTTGTGATCACTTTCACCAAAGTGCTCTCCCACCGCGAGGTCTGACCCCTGTCCTGGCTCGTTGTTGAGCACCAAATTCAAAATGGCCTCTCCCCTCATCGGCCTGTCTACATACTGAGTAAGGAAACCCTCCTGAACACACCTGACAAAAACGGCTACATCCAAACCATCTGCACTTAGGAGATTCCAGTTGATATTGGGAAAGTTGAAATCATCCATAACAACAACCCTGCTACTTCTGCATTTTTCCAGAATCTGCCCGTCTCTGAGATCTTCAATCTCCCTACTGCTATTAGGTGGTCTTTAGAAACCCCCCAATGTGGTGGCTGTTCCCTTGCTGTTCCTAACTCCCACCCATACTGACTCAGTAGACAAACCTTCCTCAACAACATTCGTCTCTGTAGCTGTGATTCTTTCTTGATGTCAAAATGATCCAGTATATTATCGTGCTCCACACTAATCGCGCTATTCACCTTGTCCTTCTCCTGGGCGAATATTAATGCAATATACTCATTTAGAATCTCGATCACATCGCCTGCCTCCAAGCACAAGTTCCCTCCTTTATCTTTGAGTGATCCTACCTTCTCCCTAGTTATCCTCTTGTTTTTAATGTATGCATAGAATGCCTTGGGACTCTCTTTAACCTACTTGCCAAAGTCATTTCATGGTCTATTCTTGCTCTCCTAAGTCCCTGTTGATAAAGTGTGGCGCTGGAAAAAGCAATGCAGGTCAGGCAGCATCTGACGAGCAAGAGAGTCGACGTTTCGGACTTAACCTTTCATCAGGACTTGGGAGGGGGAAGGGGACTGAGAAATAAATAGGGGGAGGGGCACAGGGCTTAGGGAAAGGTAGTTGGGATGTCAATAGATGGGCGAAGAGATGGAAGATAGGAGATGATTGTGATAGGTCAGTGGAAAATGTGGAGCAGATAGGTGGGAAGGGAGATGGATAGATGGATAGGTAGGTCAGGTCGAGGGTGGAGCTGAGTGAAGGGTTGGATCTGGGATGGGGTTGGGGGGGGGGGAAGGGAGATTTGTAAACTTTGAATTCAATGTTGAGGCTTTGTGGTTGTAGGCTCCTGAGGCGGGAGATGAGGTGTTCCTCCTCCAGTTTGTGGGTGGCCTTGCTTAGACGGTAGAGGCCCAGAATGGACATGTCATCGGGGGGAGTTGAAATGGATGGCTACAGGAAGGTGGGGTCGTTTGATGCATGTGGACCAGGGATGTTCCCTGAATCATTCAGTGAGTTTGCACTCAGTCTCTCTGATGTAGAGGAGACCACATTGAGTGCAACAGATGCATGTAAATAAAGTTTGAGAATATGCAAGTAAATTTCTGTCGTATGTGGAATGATCCTTTGGGGCCTTGGACAGAGGTGAGGTTGGGGGAGGAGGGGGTACAGGCAGATTTTGCACCTCTTACGGAAGTAGGAGAAGGGGCCAACTGTGGACAGGGGATGAGTGGTGAGTATAGACGTAACAAGGGAGTCAGAGAAGGAACGGTTCCTATGGAATGCAGATAGGATTGGGAAGGGTAGTGGGGTCTGATTGTAGGTGGCAAAAATGGCAGCGGATGATACACTGGATTGGGAGATTAGTGTGGTGGAATGTGAGGACCAGGGAGATTCTATCCTTGTTGCGACGGGCAGGGGGTTGGGGTTCAAGGGTGGAGGTGTGGGAAATGGAGGAGTTGTGATTGAGAGAGCATTGTTAATCACAGGGGAGGGGAAATTTCGGTCCTGGAAGTAGGAGACATCTGGGATGTCCTGGAGTAGTACTGTTCATCTTGGGAGCAGATATAGCAGAGGTGGGAGTAAGGGATTGTGCTTTTACCGTGGTGGTGGTGGTGTGGGAATGTAGTGAAGGTAGCTGTGGGATTTGCTGGGCTGGAAGTAGATGTCAGTGTTTTTAGATTAGATTAGATTTTAGATTACATTAGATTACATTACAGTGTGGAAACAGGCCCTTCGGCCCAACAAGTCCACACCGACCCGCCAAAGCGCAACCCACCCATACCCCTACATTTACCCCTTACCTAACACTACGGGCAATTTAGCATGGCCAATTCACCTGACCTGCACATCTTTGGACTGTGGGAGGAAACCGGAGCACTCGGAGAAAACCCACGCAGACACGGGGAGAACGTGTTAAATCAGTTGCCAGAGACAGAGAGGTCCACAAAGGGGAGGGAAGTTTCATTATTATGGTTTATTTCTTTCTTAAGAGGGGAGGTGCTATGAAGTCAAAAGTGTGTATGGTCACTTTAAGAGAGAGGTGTCTTTTCTGAGCTGAGAGATTGTGACAGCACATGTGTCTATGACTAGCTGACAGGTTCAGTGTGTGCTGGGAACTGATAATATATAACAATCAGCTTGGGGTTGTGTTTGATGTTAAGGCAACTGGATTTGAATTTAACCAATTAATTTAAGTTATGCCCAAGATACCAAAAACCAAATGACTTTGAATTTGACTGCATTGACAACATTGGACCAATGAGAGGGTACGAGTCTTGGAAGGATAAAAAAGAGCATTTTGAAAATTAGTTAGAGCCAACTGCCATCTGAAGCAATAAACGTCTCAATACTCTCAAAGAAATCTCTCATAAGGCATAATCTATTAAAGACACCAAGAAATTTTATACAAAGACACTCACAGTAAAAAAGAAGAAAATCACAGGAGATGACAACAGAATCAGAAGGACGGGAGGAAGGAGATTTGGAAGACCAGAAGGAAGACAGCATAAGAGACTGAGAGATATGGAGATTGAGAGATTAAGTTAATTTTTAGATTAGATTAGATTACTTAGTGTGGAAACAGGCCCTTCGGCCCAACTTGTCCACACCGACCCTCCAAGGAGCAACCCACCCAGACCCATTCCCCTACATTTACCCCTTCATCTAACACTACGGGCAATTTAGCATGGCCAATTCACCTAACCTGAACATTTTTGGACTGTGGGAGGAAACCGGAGCACCTGGAGGAAACCCATGCAGACATGAAGAGAATGTGCAAACTCCACACAGACAGTTGCCTGAGGTGGGAAATGAACCCGGGTCTCTGACGTTGTGAGGCAGCAGTGCTAACCACTGTGCCACCGTGCCGCCCATAATGTTTAATAATTGTGTTATTGGAGTAGCATTTTAATAGGGTTAGGGTTAGATAGTGATTAGTTAAGAAAAAGGGATTCAGGATTATTCACAGTTTTTGCTTATTGTTCATTGTTAGGAGTGAGGAAAATAAGTTGTTATTCTCTCTTTAAACGCTGGAAATTAGGGTTTTCTTTCACTCACTCACATTTTTAATCAGATTACAGGTGAGGCGAGCTTATCTGGGTGGTTTAGTTTTAATTAGCAGAGGGGTTCGACCTCCGCATCGTAACATAATATAATTATTAAATAACCCCTTCTAAATATATAATGCTACATCTAAAAAGTTCCACAACCAACTGTTCCAGAAAACCATTTTGTACATATTCCAGGAATTCATCCTCCACAGCAGTGGTGTTCGTTAGATCTATCAATTCTATATACAGATTGAAGTCACTCATATTTACTTCATTACTCTGCTACCTGCATCTATAATTATATTTATAGCATGTCCTACAATGCTAGTAAAGTTTTGTGGCCTAAAAATGTCTTCTACCAATGTTTGCTGCCCCCTGCTGTTTCTTTCCTTCACCAACCAGATTCTATTCTACACGTATTTCTTCCTATCTAAGATCCTTTCTCAGTAACGTACCAATCCCATCCCTTTATTAATAGGCACTGGAGGATGCCTGAAGAGCAACAAGAGCACAGAAACATGGGGGGGGGGGGGGGGGACTTCAACGTCCATCACAAAAAGCACCACTTCTGTCTGAACTGGCTGAGTCCAAAAGATCGTAGCTTCGAGACTCAGTCTGAGAGAGGTTGTGAGGAAAACAAGGGAAAAACATACTTTACCAGGTTCTATTGGAGCAGATCTATCTATAGCATAATATTCTATGGTAATGATTGGGGTGGCTACTGCATAGCTCTTGTGGAGACAAAGCTCTATCTTCACAAAAAGCAGAAAAATCCAATGTGATCACCCCATCAGACTAATCACAGCAAAGTGATGGATGGAGTTGTTGGCTCTTGGGCAGTCCCCCTAGGTTGAGGATGATGTTCTCTACTCTGGAGTTTGGGATCTTACTGTAACTAAACAGTCAGGTCCTGAATCCACACATCCTGGCCAGGGGTTGCTTGAAGAGGTGGGAAGGTGGATTTTTGCACACACTTTTTGCTGTTATGTTTGACCTCTATTTTGCAAAGAACTAAAGGAGTCAATGCTGAACTTCATCGTTGACTTTTGCCCTCATTGAGAGGATGTTCCCCAAGTGTGGGAATTAATCCACATTTCTCCAGTACCTCCTTGTGAATTTTGACTGTTGGGATGCTAGTCTTGCATGGTGGGATTAAGTTGATAAGATGAGCTTTGGCTTCATTCTCTTATTTGCCTCCATGCATGCATTGATGATGGAATGCAGCTAGAGTTCTGAGTTTGTGCACAGTTAAGTGTTATCGGCATATTGCAGCTTGAGGCAGAGTTTAGGCGTGATCTTGGTCATCCTGTTGAGATACTCCATTCCAGTGGGAAACTTCATGGATATTGGGTGCGGGGTTGCAGCAAGGAAAATCAAGAAACATGGTGGAGTGACGACATAGCCTTGCTTGACACCATATGCACTCAGGTTGGGTCAGTGGTGGGTCCACTGGTCTGGATCACAGCTCACACGTTGTCCAGCAGTAAGCAGAGGCTGGTAATGAATTTCAGTGGCCAGCTAAATCTGAGGAGGACATTTCATAATCCAACCCATTTGATAGGGTCACAGACATCTATGAAGTCGAATAAGGCCATGCGTAGAGGTTGCTGCTGCTCTATGCACTTTTCTAGTACTTGGCTTGCTGTGAAGAGCATGTCCATTGAGCCTCGGATGGATGGAATCTACACTGAGACTCTGGGAGCAGCACTTCAGCATCTAGGAGGTGACTGAGGAAGATTTTTGCAATGACCTTCCCTGAGGTTGACAGCAGAGAGACTCCTCGGGTGTTCCCATAATCAGCCTACTCTCCTTTCTCGAAAATTGTCACAATAACAGGACATTGAAGAACTGCTGGTCTGTTCTCCTTCTTCCAGATGAGGTCATGTGCCAAGAGAGCTGTTCTACTGTTTGCTCGCTGAGCTGTAGGTTTGATATCCAGACGTTTCATTACCTGGCTAGGTAACATCATCAGTGGCGACCTCCAAGTGAAGCGAAGCTGTTGTCTCCTGCTTTCTATTTATATGTTTCTCCTGGATGGGGTTCCTGGGGTTTGTGGTGATGTCATTTCCTGTTCGTTTTCTGAGAGGTTGATAGATGGCATCTAGATCTATGTGTTTGTTTACGGCATTGTGGTTGGAGTGCCAGGTCTCTAGGAATTCTCTGGCATGTCTTTGCTTAGTCGGTCTGTTCTGGTGGCTTTGTTGGTTCTCAGCTGCCCGAGTGGTCTTTTCAATCGCGGGTGGGGCTGGGGTTATGTTGAGATGGAGGCAGGAAGCATGCTATAGGATATGGTCAAGGACACTCACATCGAGGACTGAGGTTTGTTCGAGGAGATTCTCAATGCTCAATTAACACTGACAGCTTCTCTGTCCTTTATGAGCCCTACTCAGTTCTCAGCTGTTGGCAGGTAATTCCTGAGATGCTTGGGCCATGGATGGTCTGGATTAGGGATAGTCAACATTGCTTTGTCTGTGGGAAATCATGTCTCACTAACCTGATTGAGTTTTTTTTTGAAGAAGAAGTGATGATCAGGATTGATGAAGGCAGAGTGGTGGACGTTGTGTATATGGACTTCAGTAAGGCATCTGATAAGATTCCACATGGTAGAATGGTTAATAGGTTAGATCATAAGCAATATAGGGAGAACTAGCCATTTGGATACAAAATTGGCTAAAAGGTAGGAGACAGAGTGAAGGATTGCTCTTCGGACTGGAGGCTTGTGACCAGCGGTGTGCTGCAGGATCGGTGCTGGGTCTACTGCTTTTTGTCATTGATGTAAATGATTTGGATGTGAATATAGGAAGTATGTTAAGTAATTTGCAGATGATACCAAAATTGGTGGTATAATAGACAGTGAAAAATGTTCCCTCAGATTACAATGGGATCTTGATCAGATGGGCCAATGGACAAAGAGTAGCAGTTGGAATTTAATCTAGACAAATGTGAAGTGCTACATTTTGGTATGGCAAATCAGGGCAGTACTTATACACCTACTGGTAAGATCCTGAGGAGTGTTCCCAAACAAAGAGACCTTGCAGTGCAGGTTCATAGTTCCTTGAAAGTGGTGTCACAGGTAGACAGGTGGTGAAGGAGGCATTTGATATGTTTGTCTTTATTGGTCAGTGCAATGAGTATAGGAGTTGGGAGGTCATGTTACGGCTGTAGATGACATTGACTAGGCCATTACTGGAATACTGGTCTCCCTACTATAGGAAAGATGTTGTGAAACTTGAAAGGGTTCAGAAAAGATTTACAAGGATGTTGCCAGGGTGGAGGGTTTGAGCAATAGGGAGAGGCTGAATAGGCTGGGGCTACTTTCCCTGGAGTGTCAGAGGCTGAGGGGTGGCCATAAAATCATGAGGGGCATGGATACGGTGAATAGCCAAGATTTTCTTCCCAGGGTAGTGATGTCCAAAACTGGAGGATTTAAGTTTAAGGGGAGAGGTGAAAAATTTAAAAGGGACTTCACGGAGAAACTTTTTCACACAGAGCGTGGTACACTTTTGGAATGAGCTTCCAGAGGAACTGGTGGAGGCTGATACAATTACAACATTTAAAAGGCATCTGGACGGGTATATGAATAGGAAGGATTTAGACAGATATTGGCTAAATGCTAGCAAATGGGACCAGATTAATATAAGATATCTGGTCGGCATGGACGATTTGGACCAAAGAGTTTGTTTCCTTGCTATACAACTTTATGACTCTCTGACTGCACTAAAGAATCTACACACATTGTGGCTGTTGGTAAGTTACTGGATTTCCTGCTCTCTTTCTGCCCACCATCTGTTCTTAGGTTTTCTTTTGTACTTCAACCTTTGTTTGTCGACTTGTTTTCTTTCCCTCAGGTTTGTTCACAAGGGCCCTCACAGCCCAACACCATCACGGAAGCCAACCTTCCATCCATGGATTCCATTTACGATGCCAACATCATCCACAAGGTCTCTCACCAACGATTCCAATTGCACCACTGAAAGCATACTGTCCGGAAACAGCCTGGTATGGCAATTGCTGTGCCCAGGACGGTAAAAAAAACTGCACAAGGTCGTGTGTATGGCCCAGATCATCACGGAAGCCAACCTGCCAAATAGGGACTCCATTTCTATGGCCTGCTGCTGCGGAAAGGCTGTGAACATTATCAAAGCACCATTGCATCCCGGCAGTGCTCTGCTACAACTTCTTCCATAAGGCAGAAGGTGCACAAGTTTGAACACACACACACACAAGTAGATTCAAGAACACCTTCTTCCCTGCTGTTATTAGACTGCTGAATGTATTCTCTAACTTCAAATAATGCTGACCTTGCCTAGCACACGCCCTGGGCAAGGTAACTTGTGTGCTTCTGTCTAGTCTTTTTTCACCCTATGATCTGTATGTCCTTGCTTATGATCTGACTGCACTACTCATAAACAAAGTTTTTCACTGTACCTAGGTACACATGACAATAAATAAATCAATCGAGTGGATATAGGTGTTCCATGCAGCCAAGCTTTCCTGCCAGGCATTAAGCTTCCTTTTGGATTATTTACTTTTTTGTGTGTCACCATAGAATTACCAGCCCATATGGCTGCTCTCTCAGTAAAGAGAGAGAGAGAGAGACAACTGGTGGTGATTTAACCTGAGACCCACCATACCTCAAGTGAAGGGAGTGGTTCAGAATGAGAGTCCTTTATGGTAATCTCAGCCAATGATGGGAATTGAATCCATGTTGTTGGCATCACACTGCTTTGCAAACCAACCATCCAACCAACTGAGCTAACCGACCCTGAGAACTGGAGACTGGAACGTGGAATTACTCAGCCATTCTCAATCAGTTCCTTTTCGTCTGCTATAAACTTAATAATTAAGAGATTTCTGTTCATATTCCTTCTTTAAGAAGCAGTAATTCAATCTAGCTATTTGTACACAACCCTTACAATAAATACTCAACTTATAACAGTGATATCACATTCCTTCCTCGGAATTAATAATAAATTACAGAAGTGACAAAATTACAAAATATTCAGCAACCAATCATCTACCCATTTGCTGCAATGTCTAAATTTTCAAGTGGATAGCTCCATCCACCTCATAAATCTCCTGTACTCCTCTCTTTCTCATGTTCTCACAAGCGTACTTTCCCTTCTCAGTGCACTCTTCCATTTCCTTCCCTCACTGCCCTCTCCCTTTCTGTTGCCATCTTTCTTTCTGCTTTCACCATTCTTTCTCCCTCCCCTTTCTCTCTATCCCAGTTTGTCAATGATTCTGTCCCCTTTCTGTCACCCTTTTACCTTTCCTCTCACCACTCCCCCCACTCTTCACTACACTCACTCGTGTCCAGAATCCCCTCGCTCCAGCTACTTGCTACACTTTATGTCTTTTCTTTCACCCCTCTTGCCACTCTGTTTCCTCTCTCATAGATCTCTACCCCCTCACCACTCTCTCCATTTCTACCATCTTGCTATTCTCTCCTTCCTCTTCCATCTTATTGTTCTCTCTCTATTCCCTCTCACCACTCTATCCCTTCCCTCTACCTCTCCACTTGCCACTTACCTCTGCCAGTCTTGTTGGTTTCTTCACATCCTGTCTCACTACACCACTCCTGCTCCTTTTTACCTCACATCCTGACTCCCTTCTTGTCGCGCTCTCTGTCATCTCAGCCATTTCTCTCCCCCATCGTCACGTTGTCTCTCCTCTGAAGCTTTTCAAAATCTCTGTATTTTTTGACTCGCTCACCACTCTGCTACATTGTGGTGCTCATGTTTTTCGTGTTTAATCTGCCAGTGACTTAGAATTGATTTTCTCCCTCACTGCATCGCATTCCGTCACTCACCAACTTTCCAAGCTCACACTCAGGACTGTCACTGCATTTATTTTTATCTATTATTCCCTGAAACTCCAAATCTGATTTCATCAAACGTCAAGTACTATTCAAGAAGCCTTCCAGCACATCCAGTGTAGGAATAACACTGGAGGACAAATCATGCCCATTTATACCACACTGACTGCAATATCCGGGGGTTTAGATGTCCAAAGCCTTTTGACAAGGACAGAAGTGTGTAAGATTAGTAGTTGAGGGCTGAGGGTGGTAGATGCCAGGCATGTGAGAGGGTAGGGTGGTTAAGGCTCCAGACAGCTCCATTCAGTCTGCAAGCATGATTTTACACTTTCAAGTTGCTGCTCATTTTAAACTCCAAGTTGCTCTCATTCTGAGATCTCTGTCTCTGTCCTGGGCCCTGTGGCAAGGTTCCAGGGAAACTTCAGTGAGGTTTGAGGGACTGCACTTTGTGTTCTGATTTGGCATTTGGCATTTTTCAAACTCCCAGATTTGAGTTCAACATTTTCTGACTAGAACACCTACTGCCAGCAGGTGTTCTAGTCTCTCTATTTGTCAATTTTTATTTTTCTCTCTTTTTCAGCTATTCTCCGTTCTGCATTCACATCTTTTCTAAATACACATCTTAGATGGAATCTTTTGGGGCTTGGGCTATTGTGAGATTTGTAGCAAAATCGTGCAAGGAGTCTGCACAGCCCATTGCAATGGCAGGGGAAACTCGCTGTACATTTTATATTTGGACCAAACAGTGAGGTGAGGTTCTTACAAGGCAGCAGAAAATTGTCAATTAAAGGGAACTGTAGCATCTTAAACACCTTGTTAAAGCTGCAATTTGTAGAATTATTGAATTATAGAATCGCTACAGTGTGGCAGCAGACCATTCGGTCCATCGAGTCCACACCGACCCTATAAAGAACAAATCACCCAGACCCCCCCATCCTATCCCTGTAACCTTACAAATCCCATGGCTAATCCACCTCACCTACCACATCCCTGGATACTTTGGGGAATTTGGCATGGTCAATTCACCTAACCTGCACATCCTTTGACTGTGGGAGGAAATTGGAGCACTCAGAGAAAACCCCCCGCAGACACAAGGAGGGTGTGAAAACTCCCCACAGACAATCACCCAAGAGTGGAATCAAACCTGGGTCCCTGGCATATGAGACAGCAGTGCTAACCACTGAGCCACTCTTAATCCACCCAATTAATATTCAGTTTTCTATCATGCTAAACAAGCCAGACATCAAGAATTCCTGAGCTGCAAGTCAGAACAGGTACCTGGCGAATTCAGCTTGCCATGAGTTGCTCAAATCAACCAACATCTCAGGGCACGATCCATGGGCATCAGCCACACACATCCCTTGTCCACAGACATTAGCATCTGATAGTTGCCATCTCCTCATGATCATACTGGTATCCACGTGCAGCCATACAGGACTTACACTACAGAGCACATTGGCAACTAACATTGAAAATCTGCACAGACACTTTGATTAAAAGGAGAAAAGCTATCAAAAGACATCAGATGCAGATAGTGAGGGGAAAAAAAAAACACCCCAGGAAAGAGATTAACCGTGCAGAAGCTCACCACACGCTCTGTCCTGAAGAAACACTGTGAATAACAAGTACTCTTCACAAAGTCTTCAGCTAGAGATGTTGACCCACAAATATATTACCAACATAACATTTTTGTTGTACATGGTGCTATACACGTTCTTGTCATTTTTGTAAAAAACAGAAATGGTGAGAAATTTTGGCACTGTTGGACTGTTTGCTGAAAATACAGAGCTGGAATCCCAACACAGAGAGATTCCATTATCTTGTGAAAGCTAGCAAAACTAAAGCTGATATAGTTGTCCCTGTGTTCCTGTGCATTATGAAGGTATTGATGTTTAACCTTCGGCGGATACTATTATAGTCAGAGAATCCAAGTTCCACAACTTCAAAAATAGAGTGAATCCTACAGAATCATTTATCTCCAAAACTGGGACTGCTGAAATGTTCAGATTCCATAAACACAATCAGCACGATGGTGAATCCATCACTTAGTTTGTAGCAATTTTAAAAAGGTTAGCAAAATTTGGAACATTTGTATGTTCTCCCTGTGCCTGCATGGTTTCTGCCAGGTGCTACAGTTTCCTTCCACAGTCTGAAGATGTGCAGGTTAGGTGCTCAATCATCCATAGTGACTAGGGATGTGAAAGATCGGTGGGTTAGCCATGCTAAATACAGGGTTACAGAGAAAGGGTAGGGGACTGGTTTGGGTGGGATGCTGTTCATAGGATCACTGCTAACCTAATGGGCTGAATGGTTTCTTTCCACACTGTAGGGATTTTATGATCTAACTGCGGTATACAAAATTATAACAGACAGAGTAGATTATGAGAATCTTTTTCCCATGGCAGACATGACTAAGGACAGATCGCTTAAGTTTAAGGTGGGTAGTAAATGGCTTACAGAAGATCTGAGAATAAAATGTTTTCACTCAGAGGGTGCGAGAAATATGGAATGTGCTGCCTGAGAGGGTAGTTAAGGCAGGTACTCCCGCAACATTTAAGTAGTATTGGATGAGCATTTAAAATGCCAGGGCATTGCTGACTATGGATGAAGTGCAGGTAAGGTGGATTAGTATAGTTTGATTCTCGTTGATTGGCATAGCCATGGTGGCTGGCTGAAGGGCCTATTTCTATGCTGTGTGATTCTATGATTCTAAAATTTTATGGTGCCTGCAGCGAGAATCCCTCAAAAAAACTCGATGCATCTCGCACTTCGCCAGAAAATCTTGAGATTCAAACCCTAGTTCCTTTACATTTCTCATCTGTCTAGTTTCCACTTATTTAACCTGCTCTGGTTTTCACACTAGGATATCCCTGAGTTTTCCCAATTCTGATGAAAAGTCATTGATCTGAAACATTAATTTCATTTTGCTTTCCACAGATGCTTGAGTTTCTCCAGCAGTCTCTGTTTTGCTTTTGTCCAACATCCACAATATATTTTTTCTTGACAAAATGAAAAAAGTTGAACCTGATATTACAAAAATTAGAATAAAAAATAATAAGCTCAGGCCGTTCAGACAAAATGAACATTGTTACAGTACTTCTCGTGGAACTCAACATATCAAATATTTCTCACTCTGAATTCTGTTTGTTGAGTTGTACGTGCAGTGAAAGCTGAATAGTGTGCTCTCGCAGGGAGACAACTACTGTGGACCTTGACTATAGAACCTCACCATGTTATATTCACTGTTCCCTCGAGGACCCATTATTGCAAGGTCTCGAATTAGAAAGCTGCCCACTCCTGTCTCAATCCCACTCTCCCTCTTCATTCTGTAATGTTAGATTCAAACCATGGTTCACTTCAACTCAAAAACAAAATCCTACAAATGCTGGAGATCAGAAGATCTGGCAGCAACTGTGGAGAGAGAAATAAAATAAAAATTTTTAATCAATAGTATTCCATCAGAACTGGGATATTTGATGCATTTTAAATAAGCGAAAGAATGGGAGCTCATTGCTATATTAATTCAAAATTACCTGGAACACCGTAGGCAGGAGCTGTTGGATACGGAGGGTATGCACCTGAGGGCATGTTGGATGGATTGGCTGGCTGCATTGGGAAACTGCGTGTCACCTCCCTTTGACCTAGAACAAATAATCACAATTATACTGACAATTACACAACACACAATTGTATTTTCTCACACACATTACTCACATATAACTGACAATCACTCATATATATATATATATATATATATACACACACACACACACACACACAATCTCAGCAATGTACAGAATGAGAACAGACCCTTCAGTCCAATTTATACATGCTGAGCAGATATCCTAAATTAATCTATCCCATTTGCCAGCATTTGGACCATAACCCCTCCAAACCCTTCCTATTCCTATACCCATCCAGATGCCTTTTAAATGTTATAATTGTACCCATCTCCACCATCCCCTCTGGCAGCTTGTTTCATACACACACCACCCTCTGGGTGAAATCACTGCCCTTTTACATCATTGCCCTCTCACCTTAAACTTATGCCCGCTAGTTTTGGACTCCCCTATCCTGTGGAAAAAATCTTGACTATTCACCCTACCCATGCCCTTCATGATTTTATAAACCTCATTAAGGTCACCCCTCCCCCTCTGACACTCTGGAGAAAATAGCCCCAGCCTATTCTGCTTCTGCCTGTAGCTCAAACCCTCCAACCTGGGCAACATCTCTCATTAGACAGAGATGACTTGTGATGGTTTAACCTGATGGTCACTTCAAATAGTGCAATAATTGTGGATAACTTTAATCTTCATATCAATTAGACAAATCAAGACTTTGACGATGGACTCATAGTGTACGTTAAGGACAATTTCTTAGACCATTCTGGAACCTAACAGTTTATAGTAATGAATTGTAAATGAAGAATCTACCTACCTCCAACTTAAAAGAATTCAATGTCCCATCTTTATCAATGTCTGGAAAAGTGAGTTCCGCAGACTTTCCTTCCTCAATTAAAAAACTTACCATCTCCATCTTAAATGGGAGTGAAGATGTAATATGTAATGAGATAGAATTAATTCTAGACCTTGCAATAATGGGTCCTCGAGGGAACAGTGAATATAACATGGTGAGGTTTTATATTCAGTTTGAGACAGCATCAATAACAACAAAAATTAACTAAAAATGTGCGAAGATAGAGTTGGTTAAAGTGGAATAGAGAAGCTGTGACAGACATTTAAGGAGACAATTCTTTACTCTCAACAAACATGTATCCCACTGAGAAAGAAAAAAAAATCTAGCAGAAGGAATGCCCATCTGTAGCTATCTAAGAAAGCTATGAGTGATATCAAATTGAAAGAAAAGGTGTACAAAGCTGCAAAGGTTAGTGGTATGCGGCCAGAATATTGGACACATTTTAGCAACAGAAAAGAGTGACTAAAAGGTAAGTAAAATGAGAGAAATGTGATGATGAGAGAAAACTACCAAGAGGTACAAAAACAGACAGTACAAGGTTCAAAACGAATTTTAAGTCAGCATTAGTCCAGTAGAGGATGGGACTTTGGAATTGATAAAAGGAAAAAAAAAAATGGCACAGTCAAATATTCTATATCTGTCTTCACTGTGGTAGAGAGTAACCATCCCAAGAATTATTAGAGCATAGGCACTAGGAGAACTAATAGATTAAAGGCTGACGAGGTCCCCAGATCTAATGGCCTTGAACAGACTGGCGCTGTATCGTTTGGAGTTTAGAAGCATAAAGAGGTGATCTTATTTATGTTTGTGAGGGGGATTTTACAGTCTGGATGCTGAAAGGATATTTCTTTAGTTGTAGAGACTAGAACTAGAGGGCACAATTTAAAAATATGGTGTCACCCATTTAAGATGAAGATGATAAGCTTCTTCTCAGAGGAAGAAAAGTCTGTGGAACTCACTTTTCCAGACAGCGGTAGAGGGATCATTGAATACTTTTAAGTTGGAGGTAGATATGTTCTTCAATTACAGGGAATCTAACATTACTGAGGGAAGGTAGGAAAGTGGAGTTAAGGCTACAATCAGATCAGTCATGATTGTAATGAATAGTGGAACAATCTCAAGGGATCGAATCACCTACTCCTGCTCCTAACTTGTGAGCAGTTTTGGGCCACATATCTAAGAAAAGATGCGCTGGTTTTGGAGGGGTCAAGAGGAGATTTACAAGAATGATCCCAGAGATGAAGGATGCGGAAGGTGAGGAGTGGTTCATAACGCTCTGGGTCTGTAGTCGATGGAGTTTAGAAGGATGAGGGTGGGACTGACTGAAATTACAGAATACTGAGAGGCCTAGATAGAGTGGACATGGAGAAGATGTTTCCACTAGAGGGAGAGACTAGGACCCAAAGCACAGCCTGAAAGTGAAGGGACAACTCTTTAGAACTGAGATGAGGAGGAATTTCTTCAGCCAGAGGGTGGTTAATCATTGCAGCAGAGGGCTGTGAAGGCCAAGCTATTGATTGCATTAAGACAGAGATAGATAGGTTCTTAATTAATAAGGGGGTCAAAGATTATGGGGAGAAGGCAGGAGAATTGTGTTAAGAAACATATCAGCTGTGATCAAATAGTGGAGCAGACTCAATGGACCAAATGACCTAATTCTTCTCCTAAATCTTATGGTCTTATGGTGTGGTTGTATGCAAAACTGTACAAGGCATCATTGAGACTGCACCTAGAGTACTATGTACAGTTCTGGTCACCTTACTTATTAAGGAGGAATAGACAAGCTTTGGAAGCAGAACAGAAAAGTTCACTCAGCTGATTCCTGGGATGAAGGTTTTGTCTTATGAGGAAAAGTTGATGAGGTTGGGACAATGCTTACCGGAGTTAGGTCGAATGAGTGGTGATTGTAATGAAACAAATAGGATTCTGAGTGCAATTAATGCTAAGAGGATCTTACCTGTATTGAGGGAACCATTGACAGTTTCAAAATATGGAGCAAATCCAGAGTTTTCTATTTATCTTGATTTTAAATTCCACTCTGAAAACTGAAAGTTATCTTCTAAAACATATGACTTATGAAATCAAGTATTTGTAACACTGAATTTATTTCAGTTAATATGAGCACATGTGAAATATAGAAACAATAGAAGCTGAGCTCAAATGCAAAAGAGAATAGAAGCTGGAAATGTAAGTCAAGAATGAATGAACAAGTGTATACACGTTTGCTCTTTTGTCTCCCTTTGACTGTTTGGGACTCGATAGTAAATGCTCAACAGTGCAACTGCCCCTTTTCTATTCCTCAGTTCAAACCCTTGTGGCCTCACTTAATGCTCCTTTGAGCTATCATTCTTCCTCAATTTACACCTGTCTGTTTTGCCAATATTGCAAACCTCCCCCCTCCTTCTCATCCCCCTCTCTAACTTGTCCGAAAACAAGGTAACCAGGAACATTGAGCTGCCATCCCAGCCCTTTTCTACAGCATGATGAAGTATGTGCTATTGAATCAAACTGGCAGATTCATGAGACTCACTGCATTGATTACTGAACAATCCCTTTGTTGTCCTTTTTTTTATCTTTGCTTTCTCTTCTACACTTGTTCATTCATTCTTGACTTACATTTCAGCTTCTATTCTCTTTTGCATTTGAGCTCAGCTGCTGATCACCCTTCCAAGCAGCACTAACAAAGCTCCCACTGCAATACCGGTCCTGGCCATGCAGCTTGGCAGGACCCACCTTCCCAAGAACTGATCCCAATGTTACCAGAATCTAAACCCCTCCATTCTGTTCTAACTTTCCAGCCACACTTCAACTTGCTCTTTCTTCCAATCTCTGTACTGAATACACTAGCAGATTGTACATTCTGATTGGTTCACAAACCTGGGAAGGATGGTTCTGATTGGTTCACTGACCTGTGTAGGATGGTTCTGATTGCTCACTGATCTGGAAGGATGGTGTTAGCTTACTCTCTCTCCATGGATGCTGCCTGACCTGCTGTGACCTCCAGCGTTTATTGTTTTCAGTGCTGATTGCTCACTGACCTGGGAAATTGATCCTGATTGGCTCATTGATCTGGGAAGAATGGTTCTGATTGGCTCACTGACCTGACAAGATTGGCTCTGAATGGCTTCAAGAGAAATCTTATACAACTGCCAGCATCTGAAAGGAAGACAAGTGATTGACCAAAATTGTCTGAGTATAATGCCAATGATGGTCAGACTGACATTGTGGTCAGAAGTTTCCTGAGCCAATGATGCTGCACATTTTCCTGGCAACTTCCGATCCCAGCTGTGACAGAAACATGCAGCATCTATTAGAGAACTCTTCCAGAATGGGGTAGGGTCAGGAAGACCTGTTAATGGCTAGCTGCTGAATGTTAAGCTTAAAGATCCAGCCTTTGAATGTTTGAGGGGATATTATCTGCATGAGTAAATGGGTATATAAGTAAGTGGGTAAAGGGGAATGGCTGAAGTGAGTAGGGCAAGTGCATAGGATGGGGGAGATGGACAAAATGTGTCGGTAGGCAAGTGGATAGTTGATTCAGGGATAGTCAGCTTGGGAGAGGGTTAGTCATGAAAACATAGAAAATCAGATCAGCAGTAAGCCATTTAGTCCTCAGCTTGCACCACCAATCAATGTAATCATGGCTAATCATACAACTCAGTCCTCCTGTCCACTGTTCCCACTTTCTCTCCATACCCTTTGCTCCCTTTAGCCCTAACAACTTTGTTGAACTCCTTGAAAACATGCAATGTTTTGGCTTCAACTGCCTTCTGTGGTAGAGAATTCTGGAGACTCATCACTTCCTGGGTGAAGACATTTCTCATCTCATTTCTAAATGGCCGACCCAATATCCTTAAACTGGGACCTCTTGTTTGGGATTCCAATGTCGTTAGGAGCACCTATCCTGCATTTATCCTGTCTAGTGCTGTGAGAATTTTATAGATTTCTGAGAATGCCCCTCATTCTTCTAAACCCCAGTGAAAATTGTCCTAAATAATCCACTGTCGCTTCAGCCAAAGGTCCTGCCATCCCATGTATCTGTCTGGTAAACCTTGACTGTACAGCAAGAAAATCTTTCTTCAAATACGCAGACCAGAACTGCACACAATATTGCAGGTGTACACTTATCGAGGCCCAGTATAACTGTCATCAGATATCCCTGCTCCTGTAGTCGAATCCTCTCATTGTTTGCCTTCTTCATCACCTGCTGCTCCTGTATGCTTACTTTCAGTGACTAGTGTACAAGGACACCCAAGTCATCTTGCATCACTCCTTTCCCAACTTACTGCCATTCAGAAAATAATCTCCCTTACTTTTTTTGCCTCCAAAGTGGATAATCTTACATTTATCTGCATCTGCCATGCATTTGACCATTCACTCAATTTGTCCAAATTACATTGAAGCATCTCTGCATCCTCCTCACAGTTCACACCGCCTCCCAGTATTCAGGAAGACGGTATTTAGCTCAGGCAGGAGGGTAGTCAAGTCAGGGAGGGGGCAGTTAGTTTGGGCAAGGGTAGTTAGCACATGGAGGGAATTGGTCAGCTCAGGGAGGGGTAGTTCGCTTGGGGAGGGAAGCGGATGGCTTGTGGAGGGAGCTAGTCAGCTCAAGGAGGAGTAGTTAGATCTGGAAAGGGAAGTAGTTAACTTGTGGAGGGAGATAGTCAGCTCAGGGAGAGCCTTGTTAGCTCGGGGAGGGAAGCAGTTAACTTGTGGAGGGACATGGCAGTTAGCTCGGGAGGGAGTAAGTTACCTCGGTGAGGTTAGTCAGCTCAGGAAGGGAATAGTCTGTTTGTGGGGGGGGGGAAATCACATCAGGAGAGGGCGTATGCACGCTAAAGAGGGGCTAGGCTGTGGGCAAGGGTTAGGTTTGGGAGAGGAGTTAGGAAAGGGGAGAGGCTGGGGAGAGGGTCAGGCTGGGGACAGAAATCAGGCGAGGGAGGGGAATCAAGCAACGCAGAGAGGTCAGGCCAGAGATAGGGGTCAAGCTAGGTCAAAGTGAGTTTTTGGGTAGGCTAAGAAGATAGTCAGGAATTGGAAGTCTGTATAGGTTCGGTCATTATCAGGGGTAGCCAAATGAGTTTTGGGGGTTTGTTGGAGGAGTAATCATGTCATGGGAGTTGTCAGGTGAGTGAGCTGGGTGTTCGGTTAGGTTGTGATGAGACAGGTCAGGGTGCGTTTTGAGGGGAGGAGGTCGGGTTGTGTTGTGGAGGAGGGAGATTGAGTTGCGCTGTGTTATGTGGGTGCGATCTGGTTGTGTTCTGGTGAGTGAGGAGGGAGTGCATCCAGTTGGGATGTTGGCAGGTAGAGATTCGGGTTGGGTTGACAATGGGGTGCTGCAGTCTGAGGTTGGCAGAATTCAGGTTGAGTTGTGGTAGGTGGAGTTGGGTCATGTATGGGGAATCAGGGTGGTTTGTTGTGGAAGGGGAGGGTACGTTGGGTCTAGTAGCAGAGTAGAAGATTGAGTTGTGCATTAGGATCATAAGGATGTTCCTCATGCAGCTGACTCCATGGAAATTATCAGTCAGTTGAGATATCCAGTTGGGGTTAGCTGAACTATGGAACCTTCTGGAAAAGTTAGTTGGAGAGTTTAGAAGTTTTGCACTGACCACTCTGAATAGTTATCCAAGGCAGGTTAGAAGATAAAAACCTGCTTAAGCTCCTGAGTGACCTCGGAGTTGTCACATTCCCCACCCCTGGATTCACCAGTAATTCCCCAGACTAACACCCCTCCCTATCACAGATTCCTGGTCCTCACAGACTCTCACACACACCCCTTGGTCCCACAGTGCACCAGTACCCTTATCCCATATTCAGCTGGCAGCTTACTCTCCCTGCACCCACTGTCAACAAGTGTAACCCCACCCCCCTATTCCCAAATGCCTGGAGCCTCTCAACATCAACCACCTGAGCATCCTACCACTTCACTCATCTGACACCTGTACCCTTCACCCTCCTGGCAAATTATCTTTTCACCCACCTGGCAGCCTATCCCCTTTACCTAATCAGAAGATTGAGGCAATGAACTGCTGTTTCTTTCTCCACAGAGGTTACCAGAGCTTTCTGTGTTCATTCGGTGTCTGTCTGACTGATTGATTGAACTGTGAGGTTATATCCGGGTTGGCTCACTGACCTGTGAAGGGGAGCCTCATCTGTTGTCGCCGACGGTACAGGTAACAGCAGGAACACAAGAAACAACAAACCAGAATCCCAATGATAACGATGAACAGGAGGACAGCAGAGGCAATTCCAGCAATCGTGGTGGAGCTGATTAAAAACAAAAGCAGCAATTATCCTGTTAAGCACTGACAGTGTATAACTCACAGAACCGAGCATATTATGCTGGGTTTTACACTTTACAAGTTATTTTGTTATTTTCCTAACATACTCTTCTTCAAGCTATATAAGGAGGCTAGCCACCCAAGAGAAAAAAGTAACACAAGAGACAGGACCATGAATAGGCCATTCACCTGTTGAACCTGCTCAATGAGACATGTCCTTTCACCTCACCATCACTTCTTCTTACCCTATAATCCCAGAGTTCCTTTAGTGTCCAAAAGCATACTCTTTAATTTTTTCCAACCACGAGTATTCATAACTCTCCACAGCAACAAATTCTAAAGATTCACAAACCAGAGTGCAGAAATTCCTCTTTTCAGTCCTAACTGATCCCTTATCTTGAAATAAAGCACCTTTCTTCTTGACTCTCCAGCCTTTTAGAAATTACACCATTCAGTATTACACCAGTATGATTTACCTCCCATTGTTCTAAATCAAAGCAAGTACCAGCCTACTGTACTCGAGCACTCCTCATATGGCAGTCCTCTTTCATTCCAGAAATCAATCGAGTGAAATTTTATTGCACCCCACCCTGGGTGAACACGCATTTCAATACATCTCCAGTTCACTTATAGCATGGAGATCTCATGGCTCCGAAAGAGGTAATTCTGTCTTAAAACTTCATTGTGCAATCAGATATATAGAAGAGTTTTCCTATTAATGCCATCCAGCTACAATGCTATTACACTCTTTACATCCCAACATCTCTGTCCAACAGACTTACACTGGATATCTTTTCTTTGGTAAAAGGAGTAATGTTGTACACAGTAGTCCAGTGTGCAATCACTATAACAGCAAGATTTCCTCAATGTTGGACTCCACGCTCCCTACAATAAAGGCCAATATACCATTGGCCTTCCTAATTACTTGCTGTTCCTTTATGCTAATGTTGTGTTTCATGTATAAAACTCACGCAAATCCCTCTGAACACCAACATAAATTACTTTAGAACATAGAACATAGAAGAATACAGCGCAGTACAGGCCCTTGGGCCCTCGATGTTGCGCCGATCCAAGCCCACCTAAACTACACTAACCCACTATCCTCCATATACCTATCCAATGCCCTCTTAAATGCCCATAAAGAGGGAGAGTCCACCACTGTTACTGGCAGGGCATTCCATGAACTAACGACTCGCTGAGTGAAGAACCTACCCCTAACATCAGTCCTATATCTACCCCCCCTTAATTTAAAGCTATGCCCCCTTGTAATACCCGACTCCATACGCGGGAAAAGGTTCATACTGTCTACCCTATCTAACCCCCTAATCATCTTGTCACAATTTAAAATTATTCTGCTTTTCTAATCATCTTACCAAAACGAATATCCTTCCAGTCCACGCATTACACTCGATTTGCCTCCCAAATGCCCATCTATAGATCTTTGCAGATTCATATAACAGCCTAGCACTCAGAAACAAACTTGAGTATGTTATATTTGATTGCTTCATGCGAGTTATTAATATGAGATTATAAATTGCTGAGATTCCAGCACTGATCCTAGTGTTCCCCACCATTAACAATGTGCCAACCTGAAATAACCATGATTATTTCAATTGTTTTCTATTCTTTAGTCAATCCTGTATCTAATTTAAGATATTATCCCCATCTTCAAAAATGCTTATCTTCCGCAAACTATTTTTTGAGCTGTACCTTGTCAAATATCTTCTAAAAATCCAAATATATTACATCCATTGGTTCCCATTTATCTCATGTATTAGTTATATCCGCAAAAAAAATGGATTTTCCTTACATAAATCCACGGCGACGCTCCCTAATCATATGATTTCCTAAGTGCCTTGAAACGGCTTTCTTGATAATAGATTCTAGCATATCCCTGAATGGTAAACCGGTCTATAGTGTTATCCTCTCACTCTCCCCTTTCTTGAATAAGTGTCTTATTTGCTAACTTCCAATCTGCTAGGACCATTCCAGAATCTAGAATTTTTGTAAATCACAATCAGTGCATTCACTATCTCTGTCGCCCACTGTTTTATAGAACCTTGTCGGTCAGTAAATCCAAAGTATTTGTCAGCAAAGTAAGTTCAAGTTTCACCATCTCTGATGTTCAGAGCACTTTGCTCTGCATTTTTTAACTAGATGCTCTGGATAACACAGCTCCAGTTCTCCACCTTCCTATAAACCATAAGAGTGGCTCAGTGATTAGCACTGTTGGCTCACAATGCCAGGGACCTGGGTTCAATTCCAGCCTCGGGCGACTGTCTATGTGGAGTTTGCAATTCTCCCGTGTCTGCGTGGGTTTCCTCTGGGCGTTCCGGTTTCCTCCCACAATCCAAAGATGTGCAGGTCAGGTGAATTAACCATGCTAAATTGCCCGTAGTGTTATGTGCTTTAGTCAGGGGTAAATATAGGGTAAGGCAATAGGTCTGGGTGGGTTACTCTTTGGAGCGTCAGTGTGGACTTGTTGGGCTGAATGGCCCGTTTCCATACTGTAGGGAATATAATCTAATCTAAATAGGAACAGGAATAGACCATTTGTCCCCTCAAGCCAGGCTCCACCATTCAATAGGACCATAGCTGATCCAACATTCCTCATGAGCACTTTCCTGTCATTTCTCCAAACCTTTGACTCCCCTACTGATTAAGAATCAAACTATCACAGCCTTAAATATACACAGTCTGCGGCAATGAGCTCCAAAGACTCTCAACCCTCTGAAGAAATTTTTATTCATTTCAGTCTCAAAGGGTGCATCTTTATTCTGAGACTATGCCCTCTGATCTTCGACTCTCCCATGATGGAAAACATCTTTTCAACATTTACCCCTCAAGTCCTTTAAGAATCCTATCTGTTTCATTGAGATCACCTCTCATTCTTTTAAATTTCAATAAGTACAATCCCAACCGGTTTAACCTTTGCTCATAAAGTAATCTGTCCATATTGAGGATCATCTTAGGAATTTTCTCTGAACCACATTCAATGAAATAATGTGTTTCAATAATAATAATAACATAAATGATAAGGGGACCAAAAGTGCTCACAATACTCCATATGTAGTCTCACTAGAACCTTGTACAGTTGCAGTAAGATTTCTATTCCAACCCCTTGAAATAAGGATGAATATTCCATTAGCATTCCTGCTGCACCTGTGTGTTAGCTTTCTGCATTTCGTGCACAAATACCCCCAAGTTCCTTTGTGTTGCAGCTTTTTGCAATTATTCTCGACTTGAATAATTTTCTGCTATTTTGTTGTCCCTTCTAAAATGAACAACTTCTCATTTTCCCACAATATACAGCATTTGCTTACATTTTTTGCTGGTTTAATCTATTAATATTTCTGTAAACTGTTTGCATCCAGCTTGCATCCTGCCTTTCCACCTACTTTTGTGCTATCTGTAAATTTGGCTACAGTGCATTCATGTTCTTCCTCCCAGTCATTAATGTATATTGTAAACATTTGACAGCACTGATCCCTGCAAAACCCTACTGGTCTCAGGTCACTAACCTGAACTAAAAACCCTTATCCCCACTTGCTGCTTCCTGCCTATGAGCCAATTCATATCCACACCAATATCTACTTCCAACACCATGGGCTGTTAGCTGATGGCTTTTGTGAGGTACCTTGTTGAACGCCTTCTGGAAGTCCAAATACAAGACATCTACTGGTTCCACTCTATCCATTTTGGTTGAGACTTATTCAAAAACTGAAATAAATTAGTCAGACAGGATTGCTGTTTCTCAAAGCCACCTGACTTTGCTTGATTAGATTATGGTTTTCAAAATGTTCTGCTTTTACTTCCTTCATAATTGATTCCAATATTTTTCCAACTATAGATGTTAGGTGTATTGGCCTGTAATTACCCTCTTTTTGCTTTTCTCTCTTTTCGAAAAGGTATCTTAGCAGTTTACCAATCCTCTGGTACTTTTCCAGAATCCAATTATTTTGGAAACTTACACACAATACATCCACTATCTCTATGGTTCAAGCCAGCAGGGCGAGAGGATTTAACTGTCTTTAGCCCCGTTAGTTTGTTTGATACTATTAGTCTTGTGATCGGTATGGTACTTAATTCCTCTCCAGACTCTTGATCATAAATGAGATGAGCGTAGTATTTTGCATAAAAAGGACTGTTGCAAAATATCTGTATAACTTGTCTGCCATTTTCTTGTTCCCCGTAGCAATTACAGCAGTCACAAAAACAGGCAGCATGCCTTTCTGCTCAGCAGTCCTCCATCCCGGGGGTGGACATCTAAGATTCAGAGAGCTACATGCTTGGGTTGGGTAGTGTCACCTTCCACAGTGCTGGGTGAGGACTCACTGTCATCTTCCACAGAGCTGGGAGAGGACTCACTGTCACCTTCCACAGAGCTGGGAGAGGACTCACTGTCACCTTCCACAGCGCAGAGCGAGGACTCACTGTCACCATCCACATAGCTGGGAGAGGACTCACTGTCACCTTCCACAGTGCTGGGTGAGGACTCACTGTCACCTTACACAGTGCTGGGAGAGGACACACTGTCACCTTGGACAGTGCTGGGTGAGGAATCACTGACACCTTCCACAGCGCAGAGAGAGGACACACTGTCACCTTCCACAATGCTGGGAGAGGACACACTATCACATTCCACAGAGCTGGGAGAGGACTCACTGTCACCATCCACAGTGCTGGGAGAGGACTCACTGTCACCTTCCACAGTGCTGGGATGGGACTTACTGTCACCTTACACAGTGCTGGGAGAGGACTCACTGTCACCATCCACAGTGCTGGGTGAGGACTCACTGTCACCTTACACAGTGCTGGGATGGGACTTACTGTCACCTTCCACAGCGCTGGGAGAGGACTCACTGTCACCTTCCACAGCGCTGGGAGAGGACACAATGTCACCTTGGACAGTGCTGGGTGAGCAATCACTGACACCTTCCACAGCGCAGAGAGAGGACACACTGTCACCTTCCACAATGCTGGGAGAGGACACACTATCACCTTCCACAGAGCTGGGAGAGGACTCACTGTCACCTTCCACAGAGCTGGGAGAGGACTCACTGTCACCTTCCACAGCGCAGAGAGAGGACTCACTGTCACCTTCCACAGTGCTGGGTGAGGACTCACTGTCACCTTCCACAGCGCTGGGAGAGGACTCACTGTCATCTTCCACAGCGCTGGGAGCGGACTCACTGTCACCTTCCACAGCGCTGGGAGAGGACACACTGTCACCTTGGACAGTGCTGGGTGAGCAATCACTGACACCTTCCACAGCGCAGAGAGAGGACACACTGTCACCTTCCACAGAGCTGGGAGAGGACACACTATCACCTTCCAAAGTACTGGGAGAGGACTCACTGTCACCTTCCACAGTGATAGGAGAGGACTCACTGTCACCTTCCACAGCGCTGGGTGAGGACTCACTGTCACCTTCCACAGTGCTGGGAGAGGACACACTGTCACCTTCCACAGCGCTGGGAGAGGACACATTGTCACCTTCCACAACGCTGGGAGAGGACTCACTGTCACCTTCCACAACGCAGAGAGAGGACTCACTGTCACCATCCACAGTACTGGGAGAGGACTCACTGTCACCATCCACAGTGCTGGGAGAGGACACACTGTCACCTTCCACAGCGCTGGGAGAGGACACACTGTCACCTTCCACAGCGCTGGGAGAGGACTCACTGTCACCTTCCACAACGCAGAGAGAGGACTCACTGTCACCATCCACAGTGCTGGGAGAGGACACACTGTCACCTTCCACAGCGCTGGGAGAGGACACACTGTCACCATCCACAGTACTGGGAGAGGACTCACTGTCTCCTTCCACAGCACTGGGTGAGCAATCACTGTCACCTTCCACAGCGCAGAGAGAGTACTCACTGTCACCATCCACAGTACTGGGAGAGGACTCACAGTCACCATCCACAGTGCTGGGAGAGGACACACTGTCACCTTCCACAGCGCTGGGAGAGGACACACTGTCACCTTCCACAGCGCTGGGAGAGGACACACTGTCACCTTCCACAGCGCTGGGAGAGGACACACTGTCACCATCCACAGTACTGGGAGAGGACTCACTGTCTCCTTCCACAGTACTGGGAGAGGACTCACTGTCTCCTTCCACAGCGCTGGGAGAGGACTCACTGTCACCTTCTACAGCGCAGAGAGAGGACTCACTGTCACCTTCCACAGCGCAGAGAGAGGACTCACTGTCACCTTCCACAGCGCTGGGAGAGGACTCACTGTCACCTTCCACAGCGCTGGGAGAGGACTCACTGTCACCTTCCACAATGCTGGGAGAGGACTCACTGTCAACTTCCACAATGCTGGGAGAGGACTCACTGTCACCTTCCACAATGCTGGGAGAGGACTCACTGTCACCTTCCACAATGCTGGGAGAGGACTCACTGTCACCTTCCACAGCGCTGGGAGAGGACTCACTGTCACCATCCACAAAGCTGGGAGAGGACTCACTGTCACCTTCCACAGCGCTGGGAGAGGACACACTGTCACCATCCACAGTACTGGGAGAGGACTCACTGTCTCCTTCCACAGTACTGGGAGAGGACTCACTGTCTCCTTCCACAGCGCTGGGAGAGGACTCACTGTCACCTTCTACAGCGCAGAGAGAGGACTCACTGTCACCTTCCACAGCGCAGAGAGAGGACTCACTGTCACCTTCCACAGCGCTGGGAGAGGACTCACTGTCACCTTCCACAGCGCTGGGAGAGGACTCACTGTCACCTTCCACAATGCTGGGAGAGGACTCACTGTCAACTTCCACAATGTTGGGAGAGGACTCACTGTCACCTTCCACAATGCTGGGAGAGGACTCACTGTCACCTTCCACAATGCTGGGAGAGGACTCATTGTCACCTTCCACAGTGCTGGGAGAGGACTCACAGTCACCTTCCACAGCGCAGAGAGAGGACTCACTGTCACCTTCCACAGCGCAAAGAGGACTCACTGTCACCTTCCACTGCGCTGGGAGAGGACTCACTGTCACCTTCCACAGCGCTGGGTGAGCAATCACTGTCACCTTCCACAGCGCTGGGAGAGGACTCACTGTCACCTTCCACAGCGCTGGGTGAGCAATCACTGTCACCTTCCACAGCGCTGGGAGAGGACTCACTGTCACCTTCCACAGCGCTGGGAGAGGACTCACTGTCACCTGCAACACAGCTGGGAGAGGACTCATGGTCACCTTGCACAGCGCTGGGAGAGGACACACTGTCACGTTCCGTAGAGCTGGGAGAGGACTCACTGTCACCTTCCACAGCGCTGGGAGAGGACTCACTGTTACCTTCCGTAGAGCTGGGAGAGGACTCACTGTCACGTTCCACAGCGCAGAGAGAGGACTCACTGTCACCTTCCACAATGCTGGGAGAGGACTCACTGTCACCTTCCACAGTGCTGGGTGAGGACTCACTGTCACCTTCCACAGCGCTGGGAGAGGACTCACTGTCACCTTCCACAGCGCTGGGTGAGCAATCACTGTCACCTTCCACAGCGCTGGGAGAGGACTCACTGTCACCTTCCACAGTGCTGGGAGAGGACTCACTGTCACGTTCCACAGCGCAGAGAGAGGACTCACTGTCACCTTCCACAGCGCTGGGAGAGGACTCACTGTCACCTTCCACAGCGCTGGGAGAGGACTCACTGTCACCTTCCACAGCGCTGGGAGAGGACTCACTGTCACCTTCAACACAGCTGGGAGAGGACTCACTGTCACCTTCAACACAGCTGGGAGAGGACTCACTGTCACCTTGCACAATGCTGGGAGAGGACTCACTATCACCTTCCACAATGCTGGGAGAGGACTCACTGTCACCTTCCACAGCGCAGAGAGAGGACTCACTGTCACCTTCCACAGCGCTGGGAGAGGACTCACTGTCACCTTGCACAGCGCTGGTGGAGGACTCACGGTCACCTTGCACAGCGCTGGGAGAGGACTCACTGTCACCTTCAACACAGCTGGGAGAGGACTCACGGTCACCTTCCACAGCGCTGGGTGAGCAATCACTGTCACCTTCCACAGTGCTGGGAGAGGACTCACTGTCACCTTCAACACAGCTGGGAGAGGACTCACGGTCACCATCCACAGAGCTGGGAGAGGACTCACTGTCACCTTCCACAGTGCTGGGAGAGGACTGACTGTCGCCTTCCACAGCGCTGGGAGCGGACTCACTGTCACCTTCCACAGCACAGAGAGAGGACTCACTGTCACCTTCCGTAGAGCTGGGAGAGGACTCACTGTCACCTTCCACAGCGCTGGGAGAGCACTCACTGTCACCTTCCACAGCGCTGGGTGAGCAATCACTGTCACCTTCCACAGCGCAGAGAGAGGACTCACTGTCACCTTCCACAGTGCTGGGAGAGGACTCACTGTCACCTTGCACAGTGCTGGGAGAGGACTCAATGTCACCTTGCACAGCGCTGGGAGAGGACTCACTGTCACCTTCCACAGCGCTGGGTGAGGACTCACTGTCACCTTCCACAGCGCTGGGTGAGGACTCACTGTCACCTTCCACAGTACTGGGAGTGGACTCACTGTCACCTTCCACAGCGCTGGGAGAGGATTCACTGTCACCTTCCACAGCGCTGGGTGAGGACTCACTGTCACCTTCCACAGCGCTGGGTGAGGACTCACTATCACCTTCCACAGCGCTGGGTGAGGACTCACTGTCACCTTCCACAGTGCTGGGAGAGGACTCACTGTCACCTTCCACAGCGCTGGGAGAGGACTCACTGTCACCTTCCACAGCGCTGGGAGAGGACTCACTGTCACCTTCCCAGGCGCTGGGTGAGGACTCACTGTCACCTTCCACAGCGCTGGGTGAGGACTCACTGTCATCTTCCACAGCGCTGGGAGAGGACTCACTGTCACCTTCCACAGCGCTGGGAGAGGACACACTGTCACCTTGGACAGTGCTGGGTGAGCAATCACTGACACCTTCCACAGCGCAGAGAGAGGATACACTGTCACCTTTCACAAAGCTGGGAGAGGACACACTATCACCTTCCAAAGTACTGGGAGAGGACTCACTGTCACCTTCCACAGCGCTGGGAGAGGACTCACTGTCTCCTTCCACAGCGCTGGGTGAGGACTCACTGTCACGTTCCACAGCGCAGAGAGAGGACTCACTGTCACCTTCCACAGCGCTGGGAGAGGACTCACTGTCACCTTCCACAGCACTGGGTGAGAAATCACTGTCACCTTCCACAGCGCAGAGAGAGGACTCACAGTCACCATCCACAGTACTGGGAGAGGACTCACAGTCACCATCCACAGTGCTGGGAGAGGACACACTGTCACCTTCCACAGCGCTGGGAGAGGACACACTGTCACCTTCCACAGTACTGGGAGAGGACTCACTGTCTCCGTCCACAGCGCTGGGCGAGGACACACTGTCACCATCCACAGTACTGGGAGAGGACTCACTGTCTCCTTCCACAGTACTGGGAGAGGACTCACTGTCTCCTTCCACAGCGCTGGGAGGGGACTCACTGTCACATTCTACAGTGATAGGAGAGGACTCACTGTCACCTTCCACAGCGCTGGGTGAGCAATCACTGTCACCTTCGACAGAGCTGGGTGAGGACTCACTGTCACCTTCTACAGTGATAGGAGAGGACTCACTGTCATCGTCCACAGCGCTAGGAGAGCACACACTGTCATCTTCCACAGCGCAGAGAGAGAACTCACTGTCACCGTCCACAGCGCTGGGAGAGGACTCACTGTCACCTTCCACAGCACTGGGAGAGGACTCACTGTCACCTTCCACAGCGCAGAGAGAGGACTCACTGTCACCTTCCACAATGCTGGGAGAGGACTCACTGTCACCTTCCACAGCGCTGGGAGAGGACTCACTGTCACCTTCCACAGCGCTGGGAGAGGACTCACTGTCACCTTCCACAATGCTGGGAGAGGACTCACTGTCAACTTCCACAGTGCTGGGAGAGGACACACTGTCACCTTCCACAGCGCTGGGAGAGGACACACTGTCACCATCCACAGTACTGGGAGAGGACTCACTGTCTCCTTCCACAGCACTGGGTGAGCAATCACTGTCACCTTCCACAGCGCAGAGAGAGTACTCACTGTCACCATCCACAGTACTGGGAGAGGACTCACAGTCACCATCCACAGTGCTGGGAGAGGACACACTGTCACCTTCCACAGCGCTGGGAGAGGACACACTGTCACCTTCCACAGCGCTGGGAGAGGACACACTGTCACCTTCCACAGCGCTGGGAGAGGACACACTGTCACCATCCACAGTACTGGGAGAGGACACACTGTCACCATCCACAGTACTGGGAGAGGACTCACTGTCTCCTTCCACAGTACTGGGAGAGGACTCACTGTCTCCTTCCACAGCGCTGGGAGAGGACTCACTGTCACCTTCTACAGCGCAGAGAGAGGACTCACTGTCACCTTCCACAGCGCAGAGAGAGAACTCACTGTCACCTTCCACAATGCTGGGAGAGGACTCACTGTCAACTTCCACAATGCTGGGAGAGGACTCACTGTCACCTTCCACAATGCTGGGAGAGGACTCACTGTCACCTTCCACAATGCTGGGAGAGGACTCACTGTCACCTTCCACAGCGCTGGGAGAGGACTCACTGTCACCATCCACAAAGCTGGGAGAGGACTCACTGTCACCTTCCACAATGCTGGGAGAGGACTCACAGTCACCTTCCACAGCGCTGGGTGAGGACTCACTGTCACCTTCCACAGTACTGGGAGTGGACTCACTGTCACCTTCCACAGCGCTGGGAGAGGATTCACTGTCACCTTCCACAGCGCTGGGTGAGGACTCACTGTCACCTTCCACAGCGCTGGGTGAGGACTCACTATCACCTTCCACAGCGCTGGGTGAGGACTCACTGTCACCTTCCACAGTGCTGGGAGAGGACTCACTGTCACCTTCCACAGCGCTGGGAGAGGACTCACTGTCACCTTCCACAGCGCTGGGAGAGGACTCACTGTCACCTTCCCAGGCGCTGGGTGAGGACTCACTGTCACCTTCCACAGCGCTGGGTGAGGACTCACTGTCATCTTCCACAGCGCTGGGAGAGGACTCACTGTCACCTTCCACAGCGCTGGGAGAGGACACACTGTCACCTTGGACAGTGCTGGGTGAGCAATCACTGACACCTTCCACAGCGCAGAGAGAGGATACACTGTCACCTTTCACAAAGCTGGGAGAGGACACACTATCACCTTCCAAAGTACTGGGAGAGGACTCACTGTCACCTTCCACAGCGCTGGGAGAGGACTCACTGTCTCCTTCCACAGCGCTGGGTGAGGACTCACTGTCACGTTCCACAGCGCAGAGAGAGGACTCACTGTCACCTTCCACAGCGCTGGGAGAGGACTCACTGTCTCCTTCCACAGCACTGGGTGAGAAATCACTGTCACCTTCCACAGCGCAGAGAGAGGACTCACAGTCACCATCCACAGTACTGGGAGAGGACTCACAGTCACCATCCACAGTGCTGGGAGAGGACACACTGTCACCTTCCACAGCGCTGGGAGAGGACACACTGTCACCTTCCACAGTACTGGGAGAGGACTCACTGTCTCCTTCCACAGCGCTGGGCGAGGACACACTGTCACCATCCACAGTACTGGGAGAGGACTCACTGTCTCCTTCCACAGTACTGGGAGAGGACTCACTGTCTCCTTCCACAGCGCTGGGAGGGGACTCACTGTCACATTCTACAGTGATAGGAGAGGACTCACTGTCACCTTCCACAGCGCTGGGTGAGCAATCACTGTCACCTTCGACAGAGCTGGGTGAGGACTCACTGTCACCTTCTACAGTGATAGGAGAGGACTCACTGTCATCGTCCACAGCGCTAGGAGAGCACACACTGTCATCTTCCACAGCGCAGAGAGAGAACTCACTGTCACCGTCCACAGCGCTGGGAGAGGACTCACTGTCACCTTCCACAGCACTGGGAGAGGACTCACTGTCACCTTCCACAGCGCAGAGAGAGGACTCACTGTCACCTTCCACAATGCTGGGAGAGGACTCACTGTCACCTTCCACAGCGCTGGGAGAGGACTCACTGTCACCTTCCACAGCGCTGGGAGAGGACTCACTGTCACCTTCCACAATGCTGGGAGAGGACTCACTGTCAACTTCCACAGTGCTGGGAGAGGACACACTGTCACCTTCCACAGCGCTGGGAGAGGACACACTGTCACCTTCCACAGCGCTGGGAGAGGACACACTGTCACCATCCACAGTACTGGGAGAGGACTCACTGTCTCCTTCCACAGCACTGGGTGAGCAATCACTGTCACCTTCCACAGCGCAGAGAGAGTACTCACTGTCACCATCCACAGTACTGGGAGAGGACTCACAGTCACCATCCACAGTGCTGGGAGAGGACACACTGTCACCTTCCACAGCGCTGGGAGAGGACACACTGTCACCTTCCACAGCGCTGGGAGAGGACACACTGTCACCTTCCACAGCGCTGGGAGAGGACACACTGTCACCATCCACAGTACTGGGAGAGGACTCACTGTCTCCTTCCACAGTACTGGGAGAGGACTCACTGTCTCCTTCCACAGCGCTGGGAGAGGACTCACTGTCACCTTCTACAGCGCAGAGAGAGGACTCACTGTCACCTTCCACAGCGCAGAGAGAGAACTCACTGTCACCTTCCACAATGCTGGGAGAGGACTCACTGTCAACTTCCACAATGCTGGGAGAGGACTCACTGTCACCTTCCACAATGCTGGGAGAGGACTCACTGTCACCTTCCACAATGCTGGGAGAGGACTCACTGTCACCTTCCACAGCGCTGGGAGAGGACTCACTGTCACCATCCACAAAGCTGGGAGAGGACTCACTGTCACCTTCCACAATGCTGGGAGAGGACTCACAGTCACCTTCCACAGCGCAGAGAGAGGACTCACTGTCACCTTCCACAGCGCAGAGAGGACTCACTGTCACCTTCCACTGCGCTGGGAGAGGACTCACTGTCACCTTCCACAGCGCTGGGTGAGCAATCACTGTCACCTTCCACAGCGCTGGGAGAGGACTCACTGTCACCTTCCACAGCGCTGGGTGAGCAATCACTGTCACCTTCCACAGCGCTGGGAGAGGACTCACTGTCACCTTCCACAGCGCTGGGTGAGCAATCACTGTCACCTTCCACAGCGCTGGCAGAGGACTCACTGTCACCTTCCACAGAGCTGGGAGAGGACTCACTGTCACCTTCCACAGCGCTGGGAGAGGACTCACTGTCACCATCCACAAAGCTGGGAGAGGACTCACTGTCACCTTCCACTGCGCTGGGAGAGGACTCACTGTCACCTTCCACAGCGCTGGGTGAGCAATCACTGTCACCTTCCACAGCGCTGGGAGAGGACTCACTGTCACCTTCCACAGCGCTGGGAGAGGACTCACTGTCACCTGCAACACAGCTGGGAGAGGACTCATGGTCACCTTGCACAGAGCTGGGAGAGGACTCACTGTCACGTTCCGTAGAGCTGGGAGAGGACTCACTGTCACCTTCCACAGCGCTGGGAGAGGACTCACTGTTACCTTCCGTAGAGCTGGGAGAGGACTCACTGTCACCTTCCACAGCGCAGAGAGAGGACTCACTGTCACCTTCCACAATGCTGGGAGAGGACTCACTGTCACCTTCCACAGTGCTGGGTGAGGACTCACTGTCACCTTCCACAGCGCTGGGAGAGGACTCACTGTCACCTTCCACAGCGCTGGGTGAGCAATCACTGTCACCTTCCACAGTGCTGGGAGAGGACTCACTGTCACGTTCCACAGCGCAGAGAGAGGACTCACTGTCACCTTCCACAGCGCTGGGAGAGGACTCACTGTCACCTTCCACAGCGCTGGGAGAGGACTCACTGTCACCTTCAACACAGCTGGGAGAGGACTCACTGTCACCTTGCACAATGCTGGGAGAGGACTCACTATCACCTTCCACAGCGCAGAGAGAGGACTCACTGTCACCTTCCACAGAGCTGGGAGAGGACTCACTGTCACCTTCCACAGTGCTGGGAGAGGACTCACTGTCACCTTCCACAGCGCAGAGAGAGGACTCACTGTCACCTTCCACAGAGCTGGGAGAGGACTCACTGTCACCTTCCACAGCGCTGGTGGAGGACTCACGGTCACCTTGCACAGCGCTGGGAGAGGACTCACTGTCACCTTCAACACAGCTGGGAGAGGACTCACGGTCACCATCCACAGAGCTGGGAGAGGACTCACTGTCACCTTCCACAGTGCTGGGAGAGGACTCACTGTCGCCTTCCACAGCGCTGGGAGCGGACTCACTGTCACCTTCCACAGCACAGAGAGAGGACTCACTGTCACCTTCCGTAGAGCTGGGAGAGGACTCACTGTCACCTTCCACAGCGCTGGGAGAGCACTCACTGTCACCTTCCACAGCGCTGGGTGAGCAATCACTGTCACCTTCCACAGCGCAGAGAGAGGACTCACTGTCACCTTCCACAGTGCTGGGAGAGGACTCACTGTCACCTTGCACAGTGCTGGGAGAGGACTCAATGTCACCTTGCACAGCGCTGGGAGAGGACTCACTGTCACCTTCCACAGCGCTGGGTGAGGACTCACTGTCACCTTCCACAGCGCTGGGTGAGGACTCACTGTCACCTTCTACAGTACTGGGAGTGGACTCACTGTCACCTTCCACAGCGCTGGGAGAGGATTCACTGTCACCTTCCACAGCGCTGGGTGAGGACTCACTGTCACCTTCCACAGCGCTGGGTGAGGACTCACTATCACCTTCCACAGCGCTGGGTGAGTACTCACTGTCACCTTCCACAGTGCTGGGAGAGGACTCACTGTCACCTTCCACAGCGCTGGGAGAGGACTCACTGTCACCTTCCACAGCGCTGGGAGAGGACTCACTGTCACCTTCCCAGGCGCTGGGTGAGGACTCACTGTCACCTTCCACAGCGCTGGGTGAGGACTCACTGTCATCTTCCACAGCGCTGGGAGAGGACACACTGTCACCTTGGACAGTGCTGGGTGAGCAATCACTGACACCTTCCACAGCGCAGAGAGAGGATACACTGTCATCTTCCACAAAGCTGGGAGAGGACACACTATCATCTTCCAAAGTACTGGGAGAGGACTCACTGTCACCTTCCACAGCGCTGGGAGAGGACTCACTGTCTCCTTCCACAGCGCTGGGTGAGGACTCACTGTCACGTTCCACAGCGCAGAGAGAGGACTCACTGTCACCTTCCACAGCGCTGGGAGAGGACTCACTGTCACCTTCCACAGTGCTGGGAGAGGACACACTGTCACCTTCCAAAACGCAGAGAGAGGACTCACTGTCACCATCCACAATACTGGGAGAGGACTCACTGTCTCCTTCCACAGCACTGGGTGAGCAATCACTGTCACCTTCCACAGCGCAGAGAGAGGACTCACAGTCACCATCCACAGTACTGGGAGAGGACTCACAGTCACCATCCACAGTGCTGGGAGAGGACACACTGTCACCTTCCACAGCGCTGGGAGAGGACACACTGTCACCTTCCACAGTACTGGGAGAGGACTCACTGTCTCCTTCCACAGTACTGGGAGAGGACTCACTGTCTCCTTCCACAGCGCTGGGCGAGGACACACTGTCACCATCCACAGTACTGGGAGAGGACTCACTGTCTCCTTCCACAGTACTGGGAGAGGACTCACTGTCTCCTTCCACAGCGCTGGGAGAGGACTCACTGTCACATTCTACAGTGATAGGAGAGGACTCACTGTCACCTTCCACAGCGCTGGGTGAGCAATCACTGTCACCTTCGACAGAGCTGGGTGAGGACTCACTGTCACCTTCTACAGTGATAGGAGAGGACTCACTGTCACCGTCCACAGCGCTAGGAGAGCACACACTGTCATCTTCCACAGCGCAGAGAGAGAACTCACTGTCACCTTCCACAATGCTGGGAGAGGACTCACTGTCACCTTCCACAGCGCTGGGAGAGGACTCACTGTCACCTTCCACAGCGCTGGGAGAGGACTCACTGTCACCTTGCACAGTGCTGGGAGAGGACTCACTGTCATCTTCCACAGCGCTGGGAGAGGACTCACTGTCACCTTCCACAGCGCTGGGTGAGGACTCACTGTCACCTTCCACAGAGCTGGGAGAGGACTCACTGTCACCTTCCACAGTGCTGGGTGAGGACTCACTGTCACCTTCCACAGTACTGGGAGAGGACTCACTGTCACCTTCCACAGCGCTGGGAGAGGACTCACTGTCACCTTCCACAGTGCTGGGTGAGGACTCACTGTCACCTTCCACAGCGCTGGGTGAGGACTCACTGTCACCTTCCACAGCGCTGGGTGAGGACTCACTGTCACCTTCCACAGTGCTGGGAGAGGACTCACTGTCACCTTCCACAGCGCTGGGTGAGGACTCTCTATCACCTTCCACAGCGCTGGGTGAGGACTCACTGTCACCTTCCACAGTGCTGGGAGAGGACTCACTGTCACCTTCCACAGCGCTGGGTGAGGACTCACTGTCACCTTCCACAGTGCTGGGAGAGGACACACTGTCACCTTGGACAGTGCTGGGTGAGCAATCACTGACACCTTCCACAGCGCAGAGAGAGGACACACTGTCACCTTCCACAAAGCTGGGAGAGGACACACTATCACCTTCCAAAGTACTAGGAGAGGACTCACTGTCACCTTCCACAGAGCTGGGAGAGGACTCACTGTCACCTTCCACAGCGCTGGGTGAGGACTCACTGTCACCTACCACAGCGCTGGGTGAGCAATCACTGTCACCTTCCACAGCGCAGAGAGAGGACTCACTGTCACCTTCCACAGTGCTGGGAGAGGACTCACTGTCACCTTGCACAGTGCTGGGAGAGGACTCACTGTCATCTTCCACAGCGCTGGGAGAGGAGTCACTGTCACCTTCCACAGCGCTGGGTGAGGACTCACTGTCACCTTCCACAGCGCTGGGTGTGGACTCACTGTCACCTTCCACAGCGCTGGGTGAGAACTCACTGTCACCTTCCACAGTACTGGGAGTGGACTCACTGTCACCTTCCACAGCGCTGGGAGAGGACTCACTGTCACCTTCCACAGCGCTGGGTGAGGACTCACTGTCACCTTCCACAGCGCTGGGAGAGGACACACTGTCACCTTGGACAGTGCTGGGTGAGCAATCACTGACACCTTCCACAGCGCAGAGAGAGGACACAATATCACCTTCCAAAGTACTGGGAGAGGACTCACTGTCACCTTCCACAGTGCTGGGAGAGGACACACTGTCACCATCCACAGTACTGGGAGAGGACTCACTGTCTCCTTCCACAGTACTGGGAGAGGACTCACTGTCTCCTTCCACAGTACTGGGAGAGGACTCACTGTCTCCTTCCACAGCGCTGGGAGAGGACTCACTGTCACCTTCTACAGTGATAGGAGAGGACTCACTGTCACCTTCCACAGCGCTGGGTGAGCAATCACTGTCACCTTCCACAGAGCTGGGTGAGGACTCACTGTCACCTTCCACAGCGCTGGGTGAGGACTCACTGTCACCGTCCACAGTGCTGGGAGAGCACACACTGTCATCTTCCACAGTGCTGGGAGAGGACTCACTGTCACCTTCCACAGCGCAGAGAGAGAACTCACTGTCACCGTCCACAGTGCTGGGAGTGGACTCACTGTCACCTTCCACAGCGCAGAGAGAGAACTCACTGTCACCGTCCACAGTGCTGGGAGTGGACTCACTGTCACCTTCCACAGCGCTGGGAGAGGACTCACTGTCACCTTCCACAGCGCTGGGAGAGGACTCACTGTCACCTTCCACAGTGCTGAGAGAGGACTCACTGTCACCTTCCACAATGCTGGGAGAGGACTCACTGTCACCTTCCACAGCGCTGGGAGTGGACTCACTGTCACCTTCCACAATGCTGGGAGAAGTCTCACTGTCACCTTCCACAGCGCTGGGTGAGGACTCACTGTCACCGTCCACGGTGCTGGGAGAGGACTCACTGTCACCTTCCACAGCGCTGGGAGATGACTCACTGTCACCTTCCACAGCGCTGGGTGAGCAATCACTGTCACCTTCCACAGTGGTGGGAGAGGACTCACTGTCACCTTCCACAGCGCTGGGAGAGGACTCACTGTCACCTTCCACAATGCTGGGAGAGGACTCACTGTCACCTTCCACAGCGCTGGGAGTGGACTCACTGTCACCTTCCACAGCGCTGGGAGAGGACTCACTGTCACCTTCCACAGCGCAGAGAGAGGACTCACTGTCACCTTCCACAGCGCTGGGAGAGGACTCACTGTCACCTTCCACAGCGCTGGGAGAGGACTCACTGTCACCTTCCACAGCGCTGGGAGAGGACTCACTGTCACCTTCCACAGCGCTGGGAGAGGACTCACTGTCACCTTCCACAATGCTGGGAGAGGACTCACTGTCACCTTCCACAGCGCTGGGAGAGGACTCACTGTCACCTTCCACAGCGCTGGGAGAGGACTCACTGTCACCTTCCACAGCGCTGGGTGAGCAATCACTGTCACCTTCCACAGTGCTGGGAGAGGACTCACTGTCACCTTCCACAGCGCCGGGAGAGGACTCACTGTCACCTTCCACAATGCTGGGAGAGGACTCACTGTCACCTTCCACAGCGCTGGGAGTGGACTCACTGTCACCTTCCACAGCGCTGGGAGAGGACTCACTGTCACCTTCCACAGCGCAGAGAGAGGACTCACTGTCACCTTCCACAGCGCAGAGAGAGGACTCACTGTCACCTTCCACAGCGCTGGGAGAGGACTCACTGTCACCTTCCACAGCGCTGGGAGAGGACTCACTGTCACCTTCCTCAATGCTGGGAGAGGACTCACTGTCAACTTCCACAGTGCTGGGAGAGGACTCACTGTCATCTTCCACAATGCTGGGAGAGGACTCACTGTCACCTTCCACAATGCTGGGAGAGGACTCACTGTCACCTTCCACAGCGCTGGGAGAGGACTCACTGTCACCATCCACAAAGCTGGGAGAGGACTCACTGTCACCTTCCACAATGCTGGGAGAGGACTCACAGTCACCTTCCACAGCGCAGCGAGAGGACTCACTGTCACCTTCCACAGCGCAGAGAGGAATCACTGTCACCTTGCACAGCGCTGGTGGAGGACTCACTGTCACCTTCCACTGCGCTGGGAGAGGACTCACTGTCACCTTCCACAGCGCTGGGAGAGGACTCACTGTCACCTTCCACAGCGCTGGGTGAGCAATCACTGTCACCTTCCACAGCGCTGGCAGAGGACTCACTGTCACCTTCCACAGAGCTGGGAGAGGACACACTGTCACGTTCCGTAGAGTTGGGAGAGGACTCACTGTCACCTTCCACAGCGCTGGGAGAGGACTCACTGTTACCTTCCGTAAAGCTGGGAGAGGACTCACTGTCACCTTCCACAGTACTGGGAGAGGACTCACTGTCACGTTCCACAGCGCAGAGAGAGGACTCACTGTCACCTTCCACAATGCTGGGAGAGGACTCACTGTCACCTTCCACAGCGCTGGGAGAGGACTCACTGTCACCTTCCACAGCGCTGGGTGAGGACTCACTGTCACCTTCCACAGCGCTGGGAGAGGACAGACTGTCACCTTGGACAGTGCTGGGTGAGCAATCACTGACACCTTCCACAGCGCAGAGAGAGGACACAATATCACCTTCCAAAGTACTGGGAGAGGACTCACTGTCACCTTCCACAGTGCTGGGAGAGGACACACTGTCACCATCCACAGTACTGGGAGAGGACTCACTGTCTCCTTCCACAGTACTGGGAGAGGACTCACTGTCTCCTTCCACAGTACTGGGAGAGGACTCACTGTCTCCTTCCACAGCGCTGGGAGAGGACTCACTGTCACCTTCTACAGTGATAGGAGAGGACTCACTGTCACCTTCCACAGCGCTGGGTGAGCAATCACTGTCACCTTCCACAGAGCTGGGTGAGGACTCACTGTCACCTTCCACAGCGCTGGGTGAGGACTCACTGTCACCGTCCACAGTGCTGGGAGAGCACACACTGTCATCTTCCACAGTGCTGGGAGAGGACTCACTGTCACCTTCCACAGCGCAGAGAGAGAACTCACTGTCACCGTCCACAGTGCTGGGAGTGGACTCACTGTCACCTTCCACAGCGCAGAGAGAGAACTCACTGTCACCGTCCACAGTGCTGGGAGTGGACTCACTGTCACCTTCCACAGCGCTGGGAGAGGACTCACTGTCACCTTCCACAGCGCTGGGAGAGGACTCACTGTCACCTTCCACAGCGCTGAGAGAGGACTCACTGTCACCTTCCACAATGCTGGGAGAGGACTCACTGTCACCTTCCACAGCGCTGGGAGTGGACTCACTGTCACCTTCCACAATGCTGGGAGAAGTCTCACTGTCACCTTCCACAGCGCTGGGTGAGGACTCACTGTCACCGTCCACGGTGCTGGGAGAGGACTCACTGTCACCTTCCACAGCGCTGGGAGAGGACTCACTGTCACCTTCCACAGCGCTGGGTGAGCAATCACTGTCACCTTCCACAGTGGTGGGAGAGGACTCACTGTCACCTTCCACAGCGCTGGGAGAGGACTCACTGTCACCTTCCACAGTGGTGGGAGAGGACTCACTGTCACCTTCCACAGCGCTGGGAGTGGACTCACTGTCACCTTCCACAGCGCTGGGAGAGGACTCACTGTCACCTTCCACAGCGCAGAGAGAGGACTCACTGTCACCTTCCACAGCGCTGGGAGAGGACTCACTGTCACCTTCCACAGCGCTGGGAGAGGACTCACTGTCACCTTCCACAGCGCTGGGAGAGGACTCACTGTCACCTTCCACAGCGCTGGGAGAGGACTCACTGTCACCTTCCACAATGCTGGGAGAGGACTCACTGTCACCTTCCACAGCGCTGGGAGAGGACTCACTGTCACCTTCCACAGCGCTGGGTGAGCAATCACTGTCACCTTCCACAGTGCTGGGAGAGGACTCACTGTCACCTTCCACAGCGCTGGGAGAGGACTCACTGTCACCTTCCACAATGCTGGGAGAGGACTCACTGTCACCTTCCACAGCGCTGGGAGTGGACTCACTGTCACCTTCCACAGCGCTGGGAGAGGACTCACTGTCACCTTCCACAGCGCAGAGAGAGGACTCACTGTCACCTTCCACAGCGCTGGGAGAGGACTCACTGTCACCTTCCACAGCGCTGGGAGAGGACTCACTGTCACCTTCCACAATGCTGGGAGAGGACTCACTGTCAACTTCCACAGTGCTGGGAGAGGACTCACTGTCACCTTCCACAATGCTGGGAGAGGACTCACTGTCACCTTCCACAATGCTGGGAGAGGACTCACTGTCACCTTCCACAGCGCTGGGAGAGGACTCACTGTCACCATCCACAAAGCTGGGAGAGGACTCACTGTCACCTTCCACAATGCTGGGAGAGGACTCACAGTCACCTTCCACAGCGCAGCGAGAGGACTCACTGTCACCTTCCACAGCGCAGAGAGGAATCACTGTCACCTTGCACAGCGCTGGTGGAGGACTCACTGTCACCTTCCACTGCGCTGGGAGAGGACTCACTGTCACCTTCCACAGCGCTGGGTGAGCAATCACTGTCACCTTCCACAGCGCTGGCAGAGGACTCACTGTCACCTTCCACAGAGCTGGGAGAGGACACACTGTCACGTTCCGTAGAGTTGGGAGAGGACTCACTGTCACCTTCCACAGCGCTGGGAGAGGACTCACTGTTACCTTCCGTAAAGCTGGGAGAGGACTCACTGTCACCTTCCACAGTACTGGGAGAGGACTCACTGTCACCTTCCACAGTGCTGGGTGAGGACTCACTGTCACCTTCCACAGTGCTGGGTGAGGACTCACTGTCACCTTCCACAGCGCTGGGAGAGGACTCACTGTTACCTTCCGTAAAGCTGGGAGAGGACTCACTGTCACGTTCCACAGCGCAGAGAGAGGACTCACTGTCACCTTCCACAATGCTGGGAGAGGACTCACTGTCACCTTCCACAGTGCTGGGTGAGGACTCACTGTCACCTTCCACAGCGCTGGGAGAGGACTCACTGTCACCTTCCACAGCGCTGGGAGAGGACTCACTGTCACGTTCCACAGCGCAGAGAGAGGACTCACTGTCACCTTCCACAATGCTGGGAGAGGACTCACTGTCACCTTACACAGCGCTGGGTGAGCAATCACTGTCACCTTCCACAGCGCTGGGAGAGGACTCACTGTCACCTTCCACAGTGCTGGGAGAGGACTCACTGTCACGTTCCACAGCGCAGAGAGAGGAGTCACTGTCACCTTCCACAGCGCTGGGAGAGGACTCACTGTCACCTTCCACAGCGCTGGGAGAGGACTCACTGTCACCTTCAACACAGCTGGGAGAGGACTCACTGTCACCTTGCACAATGCTGGGAGAGGACTCACTGTCACCTTCCACAATGCTGGGAGAGGACTCTCTGTCATCTTCCACAGTGCTGGGAGAGGACTCACTGTCACCTTCCACAGCGCAGAGAGGGGACTCACTGTCACCTTCCACAGAGCTGGGAGAGGACTCACTGTCACCTTGCACAGCGCTGGTGGAGGACTCACGGTCACCTTGCACAGCGCTGGGAGAGGACTCACTGTCACTTTCAACACAACTGGGTGAGCAATCACTGTCACCTTGCACAGCGCTGGGAGAGGACTCACTGTCACCTTCAACACAGCTGGGAGAGGACTCACGGTCACCATCCACAGAGCTGGGAGAGGACTCACTGTCACCTTCCACAGTGCTGGGAGAGGACTCACTGTCACCTTCCACAGCGCTGGGAGCGGACTCACTGTCACCTTCCACAGCACAGAGAGAGGACTCACTGTCACCTTCCACAGCGCTGGGAGAGCACTCACTGTCACCTTCCACAGCGCTGGGTGAGCAATCTCTGTCACCTTCCACAGCTTCAGAGAGAGGACTCACTGTCACCTTCCACAGCGCTGGGTGAGGACTCACTGTCACCTTCCACAGCGCTGGGAGAGGACTCACTGTCACCTTCCACAGCGCTGGGAGAGGACACACTGTCACCTTGGACAGTGCTGGGTGAGCAATCACTGACACCTTCCACAGCGCAGAGAGAGGACACACTGTCACCTTCCACAAAGCTGGGAGAGGACACACTATCACCTTCCAAAGTACTGGGAGAGGACTCACTGTCACCTTCCACAGAGCTGGGAGAGGACTCACTGTCACCTTCCACAGTGCTGGGTGAGGACTCACTGTCACCTTCCACAGCGCTGGGTGAGGACTCACTGTCACCTTCCACAGTGCTGGGTGAGGACTCACTGTCACCTTCCACAGTGCTGGGAGAGGACTCACTGTCACTTTCCACAGCGCTGGGAGAGGACTCACTGTCACCTTCCACAGCACTGGGTGAGGACTCACTGTCACCTTGCACAGAGCTGGGAGAGGACTCACTGTCACCTTGCACAGCGCTGGGAGAGGACTCACTGTCACCTTCCACAGAGCTGGGAGAGGACTCACTGTCAACTTGCACAGTGCTGGGAGAGGAATCACTGTCACCTTCCACAGTGCTGGGAGAGGACTCACTGTCACCTTGCACAGCGCTGGGAGAGGACTCACTGTCACCTTCCACAGCGCTGGGGGAGGACTCACTGTCACCTTGCACAGTGCTGGGAGAGGACTCACTGTCACCTTCCACAGCACTGGAAATTGAAAATGTACATTGGGAAGAAATGACTGTGAGCACATGCAGTGGGGAGGCTCAATGACCAATCTGTGAGGGAGGGGGATATAATGCCCACTGATGGTCGAATTTGAAAGCTGAGTACAGGATTAAGGATAGGATTCTTGGCAGTGTGAAGGGAAAGAGGGATCTTGATGTGCAGGTACATGGATCCCTTAAAATGGCCACCCAAGTGGACAGGGTTGTAAAGAAAGCATATTATGTTTTGGCTTTCATTAACAGGGGGATTGAGTTTAAGAGTCGTGCGATCTTGTTGCAGCTCTATAAAACTTTGGTTAGACCGCCCTGCGTCCAGTTCTGGTCGTCCTATTATAGGAAAGATGTGGATGCTTTGGAGAGGGTTCAGAGGAGGTTTACCAGGATGCTGCCTGGAATGGAGGGCTTATCTTATGAAGAGAGGTTGACTGAGCTCAGACTTTTTTCATTGGAGAAAAGGAGGAGGAGAGTGGACCTAATTGAGGTATACAAGATAATGACAGGCATAGATCGAGTCAATAGGCAGAGACTATTTCCCAGGGTAGAAATGGCTAACATGAAGGGTCATAGTTTTCAGCTGGTTGGAGGAAAATATAGAGGGGATGTCAGAGGCGTGTTCTTTACAGAGAGTTGTGAGAGCATGGAATGCGTTGCCAGCAGCAGTTGTGGAAGCAAGGTCATTGGGGACATTTAAGAGTCTACTGGACATGCATATGGTCACAGAAATTTGAGGGTGCATACATGAGGATCAGTGGTTGGCACATCGTGGGCTGAAGGGCCTGTTCTGTGCTGTACTGTTCTATGTTTTATGTTCTTTGAAAGGACATTGCACACAGACCCTTGCAATGAACAGTACGCAGACATGCAGGTCCATATTCAATGACCATTCTAACGCATTGCCACGTCTGTGTGTTGGCCCTCCCGGACACATACATTTCTGAATAACTAATTGACAGCTCCACATTTAGACATGGGGGTCACAAAAGAATAGGGATGGTTTACGATCAGGGTAAAAGGTGTCAGCAGCACCCAAAGTCCTGTACATGTCTTGTTTCTCTTGCTTCCAGATGATGCAATAGGCTCTCAGCACAGACTTTTATCCATAGAACTTTGTCTGTGGCAATGAAATAATATCTGATACTGTCACCAAACAATGTGAACCTAACCAGAAAGACTCAGCAAATGAAAGGGTAAATCAGTGACGGTTATACATTTGTCACCCATGCCACCAAAGTGCACTCAATAAATGTTCTTCTTCCACTCCCACCCATTATGTCTTCATGTACTGCTGGGTTCCACAGCTGGGGTGGAGAGGGCTTACTTACCAGTAGGGACTGTTAGCGTCAGAGATTTGGCCAGGTGATCCTTGGGGTACTTATGTCTGGTCACATCAAACTCTTTTTTTTTTGCTGTTTTTGCCGTTAACTTCCATACTTAGTTCTGGATGCTTTCTACCCCTCTTATAATCTTTCTCCTCCTCTGGAATATATTTTTAGTCAGGCGAAATTCAATATCTTCTTAAAAGTCTATGCCAATGTTCAGCAATTGTCATGACCTTTAGTCTGACTTCAGGTGGCATGGTGGTTCAGTGGTCAGGGATCCACGTCTTTGTGGGTTTCCTCTAGGTGGTTTCCTCCCACAGCCCAAGGATGTGCAGGTTAGGGGGAATGGCCATGCTAAATTGCCCATAATACCAGGGACATGCTGATTAGGAATGGAAAATGCAGAGTTACAAGGATAGGGTGGGCCTGAGTGGCATGCTTTCGGAGTGTTGGTGTGGACTTGATGGGCTGAATGGTCTGCTTCTATACTGCAGGAATTCTGTGATAACTGCCTGGATTCATTTTTAAAAGAGCCTTGTGTTTTCCTTCTTTGCTCCTGCCAGGTTCACGACAGACTAACAAATCTCCACAATCCACGTGTGCATATGTTAAGTGAATGTCTTCATGAGGATAACAATCAGGAAGGCATAAACAGTCCCTTTGGTCCACACCGACCAGATATCCCAACCCAATCTAGTCCCACCTGCCAGCACCCAGCCCATATCCCTCCAAACCCTTCCTATTCATATACCCATCCAGATGCCTCTTACATGTTGCAATTGTACCAGCCTCCACCACATCCTCTGGCAGCTTATTCCATACATGTACCATCTTCTGCGTGAGCATATTGCCCCTTAGGTCTCTTTCATATCTTTCCCCTCTCACCCTAAACCTATGCCCTCTAGTTCTGGACTCCCCAATCCCAAGGAAAAGAATTTGTCTATTCATCCTATCCATGCCCCTCACAATTTTGTAAACCTTTATAAGGTCACCCCTCAGCCTCCGACGCTCCAGGGAAAACAGCCCCAGCCTGTTCAGCCTCTCTCTATAGCTCAAATCCACCAACCCTAGCAACGTCCCTGTAAATCTTTTCTGAACCCTTTCAAATTTCACAACATCTTTCCGATAGGAAGGAGACCAGAATTGCACGCAATATTCCAACAGTGGCCTAACCAATGTCCTGTACAGCCGCAACATGACCTCCCAACTCCGTTACTCAATACTCTGACTGATAAAGGAAAGCATACCAAACGCCTTCTTCACTATCCTATCTACCTGTGACTCCACTTTCAAGAAGCTATGAACCTGCACTCCAAGGTCTCTTTGTTCAGCAACACTCCCTAGGACCTTATCATTAAGTATATAAGTCCTGCTAAGATTTGCTTTCCCAAAATGCAGCACCTCGTATTTATCTGAATTAAACTCCATCTGCCACTTCTCAGCCCATTGGCCCATCTAGTCCAGATCCTGTTGTAATCTGAGGTAACCCTCTTCGCTGTCCACTACACCTCCAATTTTGGCGTCATCTGCAAACTCACTAACTGTACCTCTTATGTCATTGGGATGTATGTGTGAATGATGTTAAGAATTGAAGGGACTCATTGACTTATTCGCAGATTATATTAGCATTGTGATGCGTAATCATAATGAATGATGAGAGAGTTGGTGAAAGTACATATTGAAGCAGAACCATGGGTGTTGCTGGAATATAAATGGTGGTGAGCAACAATGTGATGGAATTTGGTGCCCAGTAGAATAATGATGTGGGGTGTAAACAACTGGATATACATGAATCGGTAATTGTGCTCACCCGTCTTCCCCTGTCAGGTCATTAGCTGGCTTCCTGCATTGAATCCAGGTAGGAACTCTCCTTCAGTCACCTCTGATTCTGTTCTCTTCGTTGCATTCCCAGGAAATGACCTTCCTTCCTTCCATCTCATTAAAGCAGGATGCTTTAATGCTCTATTTCTACTTCTGAATTTCACCTCTGCTCTACAGTGAGGTGTAATCACATCAGGGAAATGTGTATCACTCCCAATCATTCCTTGAGCTGTACAGCATGGAAACAGACCATTTGGTCCAACTCGTCTACCAGCAAACATCCTCAATTAATCTAGTCCCATTTGCCAGCATTTTGACCAAGATCCCTCTAAATCCTTCTTATTGATGTACCCATCCAGACACCGTTTAAATGTTGCAACTGTACCAGCTTCCACCACCTCCACTGACAGCTCTTTTCACACAGGCACCACCCTCTGCATGAAAATGTTGCCCTTTTAAGGTTAGTCTTTTTTTTAAAAACTAAGCTCTTCCTCTGCTGTGAGCAGTTCCCCAGAGGTCCGTCCAAGGTCAGCTGTGAATTGCACTGTTTATTTTTCTTCAAAGGAAGAGATACTTGTAACTAAACAGCAAAGGCAGTCAATTATGCAGGTTCACTGCTCCTTTTAGCACCTCACTCATGATACCTGCATTCTCAATTCCTCCCATTTAAAAAGTACCGTTGTTTTGATATTTTCTCCCCCTAAGTACCAAAACAACAGCTGATAAATCAATTTCTGTGCCAAGAATGTGAAGAAATCAGATCCAACACTGAAAAAAAACTTCAAAGAGCAGCTTGTACAGCCACAATTTTCTCCCGTCTTCCATCTTGGATTACCCAGAATCAAACCTTGAGATAGAAAAGCCATGATTCAAACAAAATTAGTCTCCATGATGAAGCTGGACATTACCATACATGCCATCATCTTCCATGATAGGCATCCACTCCAATGATATCCTGCTTTTATTCATATTGAGGAATTATTTTTCTTAATTCATTCAAGGGATGTAACACATTGTTGGCTCGTCAGTATTTATTGCAGCTCTCTACTTTTCCCTGAGGTGGCGGTGGTGAGCTGCCTTCTTGAACTACTGCACTCTCTAAGTTGTAGATTAGACCCACAATGTCCTTGGGGAGAGAGTTCCAGGATTCTGATCCAGCACCAGTGAAGGAACAGCAATATATTTCCAAAGTCAAGATGGTGCGTGGCTTGGAGGAAACTTGCAGGTAGTGGTGTTCCCATGGATTTGCTGCCCTTGTTCTACTGGATGGAGGTTGTCGTGGGTTTGGAAGATGCTGTGCAAGAGTCTTTGGTGAATTTCTCTATACCTCTCGAGTACACCTCCTTCCTACTGAGTGATGGAGGGAGTGAATCCTTGTGGATGCAGTGACAATCAAGCAGGCTGCTTTGTTCTGGATGGTGGATCAGTGGAGCTCGAAGAGCACAGCAATTCAGGCACATCCAACGAGCAGCGAAATCGATGTTTCGGCAAAAGCCCTTCATCAGGAATAAAGGCAGAGAGCCTGAAGCGTGGAGAGATAAGCTAGAGGGTGAGGGTGGGTAGAGAGTAGCATAGAGTACAATGGATGAGTGGGGGAGGAGATGAAGGTGATAGTCAGGGAGGAGAGGGTGGAGTGGATAGGTGGAAAAGGAGCTAGGCAGGTCGGACAAGTCCGGACAAGTCAAGGGGACAGGGCTGAGCTGGAAGTTTGAGACTAGGATGAGGTGGGGAAGGGGAAATGACGAAGCTGTTGAAGTCCACATTGATGCCCTGGGGTTGAAGTGTTCTGAGACGGAAGATGAGGCGTTCTTCCTCCAGGCGTCTAGTGGTGAGGGAGCAGCGGTGAAGGAGGCCCAGGACCTCCATGCCCTCGGCAGAGTGGGAGGGGGAGTTGAAATGTTGGGCCACGGGGCGGTTTGGTTGATTGGTGCGGGTGTCTCGGAGATGTTTCCTAAAGCGCTCTGCTAGGAGGCGCCCAGTCTCCCCAATGTAGAGGAGACCGCATCGGGAGCAACGAATACAATAAATGATATTAGTGGATGTGCAGGTAAAACTTTGATGGATGTGGAAGGCTCCTTTAGGGCCTTGGATAGAGGTGAGGGAGGAGGTGTGGGCACAGGTTTTACAGTTCCTGCGGTGGCAGGGGAAAGTGCCAGGACGGGAGGGTGGGTCGTAGGGGGAGCGTGGACCTGACCAGGTAGTCACGGAGGGAACGGTCTTTGCGGAAGGTGGAAAGGGGTGGGGAGGGAAATATATCCCTGGTGGTGGGGTCTTTTTGGAGGTGGCGGAAATGTCGGCGGATGATTTGGTTTATGCGGAGGTTTGTCGGGTGGAAGGTGAGCACCAGGGGCGTACTGTCCTTGTTACGGTTGGAGGAGTTGGGTCTGAGGGCGGAGGTGCGGGATGTGGACGAGATGCGTTGGAGGGCATCTTTAACCACGTGGGAAGGGAAATTGCGGTCTCTAAAGAAGGAGGCCATCTGGTGTGTTCTATGGTGGAACTGGTCCTCCTGGGAGCAGATATGGCGGAGGCGGAGGAATTGGGAATACGGGATGGCATTTTTGCAAGAGATAGGATGGGAAGAGGTGTAATCCAGGTAGCTGTGGGAGTCGGTGGGTTTGTAAAAAATGTCAGTGTCAAGTCGGTCGTCACTAATGGAGATGGAGAGGTCCAGGGGAAGGGGAGGGAGGTGTCAGAGATGGTCCAGGTAAATTTAAGGCCAGGGTGGAATGTGTTGGTGAAGTTGATGAATTGCTCAACCTCCTCGCGGGAGCACGAGGTGGCGCCAATGCAGTCATCAATGTAGCGGAGGAAGAGGTGGGGAGTGGTGCCGGTATAATTACGGAAGATCAACTGTTCTACGTTGCCAACAAAGAGACAGGCATAGCTGGGGCCCATACGTGTGCCCATGGCTACCCCTTTTGTCTGGAGGAAGTGGGAGGATTCAAAGGAGAAATTGTTAAGGGTGAGGACCAGTTCGGCCAAACAAATGAGAGTGTCGGTGGAAGGCTTGGAGGCCCTGGTCATGGCGGATGGAGGTGTAGAGGGATTGGATATCCATGGTGAAGATGAGGCGTTGGGGACCGGGGAAACGGAAGTCTTGGAGGAGGTGGAGGGCATGGGCGGTGTCTGGAACGTATGTGGGGAGTTCCTGGACTAGGGGGGATAGGACAGTGTCGAGGTAGGTAGAGATGAGTTCAGTGGGGCAGGAGCATGCTGAGACAACATTTCACTGCTTAGGAGTCGTAAATGGTGCTGAACATTGTGCAATCATCAGTGAACATCCCCACTTCTGACCTTATTATGGAGGGAAGGTCAATAATGAAGCAGCTGAAGATGGTCAAGACTATCCCTGAGGAACTCCTGCAGAGATATCCTGAAGCTGAGACAACTGACCTCTAAGAACCACAACCATCTTCCTATGTGCCAGGTATGACTCCAACTATTGGAGAATTTGCCAACTGACACCCTTAAATCCTAGCTTTGCTCAGGCTTCTTAATGCTACACTCAGTCGAAGGTGAACTTGATATCAAGGGCTGTCACTCTTACCTCACCTCTGGAATTCAGCTATTTTGTCCATGTTTGAACTAAGGCTGTAATGAGGTACGGCTGAGATAACAAACTGTCTCTAAGAAAGTAAACAACTTGTGAGGTCTTAGCATTTTTTTTTACAGTTGGAACACTGAAAGCAGCCTGGGTGTGGTCAGATTTGTTTTAGGTTTTAGATTTTATTGTAAGTAGAAGTCTTTGGGGTCTCAACAGAGTTGGAAGCTTCAGTGAATGTCTACTAGCTACCACTTCCTCTGAATTTTCTCTTGATGTTTTTTCCTCCTGGATTGGAGAACTGCAAACGAGATTCGACGTCTGAATTTGCCTTTTTGGCAAGAGGTGTGCTTATGGGATGTTACTATATTGGAATAGTTAATTAGTAATAGGTACTATATCTATTATTCAGTTATAATTAAGTTATCCTAAATTCCTCTTTCCTTGATTTTATTTAAACATTATAGTTAAAATATAATGTGTTTTGTTTAACGTTGAGTGGTTTGACTAGTCTCATCGCATCTGGAACATGACACTTCACATCTACCTTTAAAATAAGAAAAAGTTAAGATCTCGGCTATCTTCTTAAATTAAACTGAGGGAGTCTGGTCTGGTCCATAACACCTGATAACACTGTTGATGATACCTTCCATCACTTTATTGATGATCGAATTGAATTGAATTTATTGTCACGTGTACCGAAGCACAGCGTAGATGACTGAGGATGGTAATTGACCAGGTTGGATCTATCGTGCTTTTCGGCAAATTTCCACATCATCAGGTAGTATCCAATGATGTAACTGTACTGGAACAGCTTGGCCAAGGGTACAAGTTCTGAAGCAATATTACTGTACTATTACAGGCCCATATTTGTCGTGGCTGAATACTGGCATTTGAAATGATGGGGCTTACTGGAGGACGCTGAGATGGATCATGATTAGAAATGACAACACCAGGTTATAGTCCAGCAGGTTTATTTGGAAGCACTAACTTTCAGAGCGCTGCTCCTTCATCAGGTGATTATGGAGAGTAATCACCACAACCACCTGTTGAAGAAGCAGCACTCAGAAAGCTAGTTTCCAAATAAACTTGCTGGACTATAACCTGGTGTTGTGTCATTTCTAACTCTGTACACCCCAGTCCAACACTGGTGTCTCCAAATCATGAGATCGATTATCCATTCGTCATTTTTGGATGAAGATTGCCGTGGATGCTTGAGCCATATCTTTTGCCTTGATGTTTTGGGCTCTCCCGTCATTGACAGTAGGGGTATTTATGCAGCCTCCTCTTCAAGCGATTTGTTTCATTGTCCACCACCATTCACGACTGGATGTGGCAGGACTGCAGAGCTTACATCTGATTGCTTAGCTCTGTATGTCACATACTGATTATGTGGTTTGGCACACAAGTAGTCCTGTTTTGTAACTTTACCAGGTTGATACCTCATTTGCAGATGTACCTGGTGCTGCTCTTGGCTTGCCCTCCTGCACTCTCCATTGAAAAAGGGTTCATTCCCTGGTTTGATGGTAATGGTGCAGTGGGGGATATGCCAGGCCATGTGGTTGCAGATTGTGCTTGAGTACAATTCTGCTGCTCTTGTTGGCCCAGAGCACCTCATGGATGTCAAATCGTGAGTTATTAGATCTGTGCAAAGTCTGTCCCATTTGCCATGCTGATAATGTCATATAATATGATGGTAGATATTCTTAATGTGAAAACAAAACTTCATCTTCACAAGTACTGTTCAGTTGCCGCTTTTATCGATACTGTCATGGACAGATGCAGTTGCAGCCTGCAGATTGTCAAGTATGTTTCTCCCTCTTGTTGGTTCCCTTATCACCTGCTGTAGACTCAGTCTAGCAGCTCTGTCCTTTATGAACCCAGCAGCTCAATCAGTAGTGTTACTGCAGAGCCACTCTTGGTGGAGGTTGGAATCCTCCATCCAGAGTACATTCCCAACCTTCCCCTCCACCCTTCAGTGCTTCCTCCAAGTGTTATTCAATATGGAGTACAACTGATTCATCACCTGAGGGAAAACAGCTTGTGATAATCAGCAGGATTTCCTGTTAAACCTGAAGCTAAGAGACTTCATGGGGTCCAAAGTCAATGTTGAGGACTCCCAGAGCGTCTCGCCCCTGACTGTATACACCTGTGCCTCCCCCTCTGCTGGGTTTGTCCTGCCTATGGGACAGAACAGTTCCAGGGATGGTAATGGTGGTATCGGGGAGATTGTTTGTAAGGTATTTGTCCACTAGACAAACATTTTGGCTACAGTATTAAAGGAATCATAAGCCTTGAATTAAAAATTAAATTCTTAGCAACTTAAATATATGCAAAACGTGACTCATGACGCAATTACACTGTAGAGAATGTAAACATCACCAGGAAGCTACTAGAGGTGGTAAGGTGGTTTAAATACATGTCCAGAAGAGCTGGTTGCTTGGTTGAGCTCATAAAGCCATGGATTAAGCATATTTGTTAATGGGGAGAACTGCCACGAACTTATACATGACAAGATGGGGTGTCATAGAAACAGGAAGCATCATGTATAATGTGTCTGGGTTTTGCCTGGCTGTCAATGATCTAACATCCAGCCTGCCAAACTACCAGCATCAAAACAATACTGTGAAGGCTTTGGTCTCAGTTCCTATGACCATGTTTTCACACTATTTGTTGTTTTATATATCGCCTTATAAATGAAGTCTAAAATAAACCAAAGCTTGTCAGCTTACATGTTTTGATATCAGCTGTTTGGTTACATCAATGTCTTGACAGATTGCGATCTGAGACACATTGGCCAGGGATTCTTCCATTGTGACCTTTCGGGATGGGGCATGTTCACATGACTTCAATAAACCAGTTCTGAGGAGGGGTCACTTGACCTGAAAAGTTATCTATGATTTCTCTCCACAGATGCTGCCAGACCAGGTGAGCTTTTCCAGCAACTTCTGTTCTGGTTTCAATAAATCTGGTGAAGATTCAGAATCTTATAACTGGTCACCTACTTTCTCACAACATTACTCTTTTTATATTTCCAGAAATGATGTTATGATTTGCCGACTTGGTTACCAATAAATTTTGTAAGCTGTCTGCTCTACCCAGTGAGCGTACCATGGCTTCAAAAGCTTTCTCCCCACTGTGCATGAATGAGAGAAAGAGCAGAAGCAAGTATGAGAGAGAGTGCAAGTAAGTGAAAGAGTGTGAATGTGTAAGAAAGTGTGAGAGTGAGAGAATGAAAGGAAATGTGAGTCAAGAGAGTGTGTGTCAGTGCATATGAATGACAAGCAGTGATAGACAGTGAAAAAGAGCAAATGAATATGCAAGACACAGTAACACGAGAGATGTATATGTATGACAATGAGAGACAGTGTGAGAAAGAGTGAGTGTGTTTGTCTGAGAAAGAGAGAGACATTGAATGAGTTATTGTGAGGCAGTGTGTGCGACAGGAGGGAGTGCAAAAGGGAGTGAGCATGTGTACCAGGGAGTGACTGAGTGAGTGTGTGTGTGTGTGTGTGTGTGCGTGAAAGACAGTGAGGATGTGCGTCAGTCAGTGAGTGAGTGTGAAAGGCAGTGAGGATGTGTGTCAGTGAGTGAATGTGAAAGGCAGTGAGTGAGTGTGTGTGTGTGTGTGTGAAAGGCAGTGAGAATGTGTGTCAGAGAGTGAGTGTGTATGAAAGGCAGTGAGGGTGCGTGTAGTGTGAGTGTGTGTGAAAGGCAGCGAGGATGTGTGTCAGTGAGTGAGTGTGAAAGGCAGTGAGGATGTGTGTCAGTGAGTGAGTGTGAAAGGCAGTGAGGATGTGTATCAGTGAGTGAGTGTGAAAGGCAGTGAGGATGTGTGTCAGTGAGTGAGTGTGAAAGGCAGTGAGGATGTGTGTCAGTGAGTGAGTGTGAAAAGCAGTGTGTGTGTGTGTGTGTGAGAAAGGCAGTGAGGATGTGTGTAGTGGGTGAGTGTGTGTGAAAGGCAGTGAGGATGTGTGTCAGTGAATGAGTGTGAAAGGCAGTGAGGATGTGTGTCAGTGAATGATTGTGAAAGGTAGTGAGGATGTGTGTCAGTGAGTGTGTGTGAAAGTCAGTGAGGGTGTGAGACAGTGAGTGAGTGTGAAAGGCAGTGAGGATGTGTTTCAGTGAGTGTGTGTGAAAAGCAGTGAGTGTGTGTGTGTGAATGTGAAAGGCAGTGAGGATGTGTGTCAGTGAATGAGTGTGAAAGGTAGTATGTGTGATAGTGATAGTGAGACAGTGAATGTATGAGTCAGTGAGAATATGTAATAGTGAGTGAGTGAACCTGAGAGAAACTGAGTGAGTGAGAGACAGGGAGTGAGTGACAGGCAGTATGTGTAACAGATAGTGACTGAGTGTGAGAGATAGTGTGTATGTGATCATTCAAACTTTGTTAGATTCTGGAACAGCCTGATTGCTTTTATTGCAGAAAATAGAAGACTGTAATACAAGGAGGAAGGATTAGTCAAAGTCAACATGCTTTTACAAAAAGTAAATCTAATGCTGTTCTGAGGACACTACCTGCAGAGTAGATTAAGGACAGCAATAGTTACAACATATGAAGGTTTTCAAAAAGCATTCAGCAAAGTACCACATAAATGGTTACTACACAAAATTAAGACACGTGGGATTAGGGGAATATTTCAGCAGCATTGATGTTATTAAGTGATACAGCAGGTTTTAAAAAGGGGCGAATGGCTACTCCTCAGAGTCATATAGAATCAGTGAATCCCTATAGTGTGGAAACAGGCCCCATTTGGCCCAATGGATCCACACTGAACAATATCCCACCCAGACCCAACCCCTATCCTGTATCTCCCATGGCTAACCCACCTAGCCTGTACATCCCTGAAAACTGCCAGCAATTTAGCATGACTGATCTGCTGAACCTGCACATCTTTGGATCGTGGGAGGAAACCGGAGCACCCGGAGGAAACCCACACAGACAAGGGAAGAATGTGAAAATTCCACATAGACAGTTGCCCGAGGGTGGAATCGAACCCAGGTCTCTGGCACTGTGAGGCAGCAATGCTAACCACTTCTTCTGCTTTTGTGTAAAATTCTGACCCATTAATTCCCAGTATATATAGCCTGTCATTGATTCCAAAAGAAGGTGATGGGGAGACATCGTCGTGAAACACCCTATTCCCTGAGGAGAAAGTGTTCCCACTGTGATGTTACGTAGGCATTTCCAGGACATTGACCCAGTTGCAGAGAAGGAAGACCTGATATATGTCCAAACTGAAGTGATGGAATTGGGATGTTGGAAGGTTTTGTGATTCAGATCCATATCTCCACAAGTGGACCTTCAATAACTTGCTACAGCTTGACGAATGCACACAGAGTTGAAGTGCTTTAGTTTTTTCAACTGTTTAGTAATGAAATACATAACTTGTCAACTACATGATGCAACAAAGGACAATGTGTCAATTCTCTCCAGGAGCTTGGAAAGAATTAACTTGCAAAAGAAATAAAAACAGAAAATGCTGGAGAAACTGAGCAGGTCTGGCAGTATCAGTATTGAGAGGAACAGAGTTAACACTTTAAGTCCAAAATGACTTCATATGTCTGTAAGTTAGCTCACTGAGCTTGCAGGTTTGTTTTCAGACGTTTCATCACCATACTAGGGAACATCATCAGTGAGTCTCCAGTGAAGTGCTTTACCACTGACTCTCACTGATGATGTTCCCTAGCATGGTGATGAAACGTCTGAAAACAAACCTTCAAGCTCAGCAGGCAAACTTACAGACATATCATCAACCCGCGCGACAAATCTTCTCAAAACTCACTGACTTCATACGTGTTCAGAAGAGACATATCAGGCTCAAAGCATTAATTCTGCTTTCTTTATAATGGCTGCCATATCAGCTGAGTTTCCCCAGCACCTTTTAATTTCAGGTTTCCAACATCTGCAGTATTTTATTTATAAATAAAATAAGAAATTTGATCAGCAGCACTGTCCTCCAAATCTTTTGAAGGTCTAGTTACACAGATTCTGCCAAGACATTATTTGATTTTGATGACTAAGTACTCCAGTTGTACTAGTCTTTTTGGCTAAACTGATGAAATGTACACTCTACAGATTAGTTGACACAGCTAGTGCAATACTCAGAGAGTGCTGCATTGTTGGAGAAGCCATCTCTTGGATGAGTTATTAGGCTGAGGTGCCACTTATGGATGTTAAAGAAGCAATGCCAGTATTTTTAAGAGCACAGGAATTATTCCTGGTGTATTAGTCAATATTATCCCTCAGTCAACATCACAAAAACATATTACTTTGTCACTGTCACATTGCCGTGTGTTGGAGCTTGCTGAATGCACATTATCTTCTATATTTCTGACAATGCAATAGATTTGAAAAGCACCTCATTTGCAATAAAGTGTTTTCAAAGAGTCTGTGCTGAAACGTGATATAAAAATATAAAGTCTTTCTCTAGTCTACTGCAGAGATATTCTCACTAGCTCTTTACTTGTAGATTAGTGAGTTTGCAGATTCTTCCTCATCTGCATGGATTTCCTCCGGGCATTCAAGTTTCCTCCCACAGTCCAAAGATGTGCAGCTTAGGTAGATTGGCCATGCGAAATTGCCATAGTGTCCAGGGATGTCAAGGTTAGGCAGATTTTCCATTAGAAATGGAGGTTATAGGACTAGGATAAGGGGAGGTGGGTCTGTGTGGGATGCTCTTCAGAGGGACAGTGTGGACTAGACTGGCTGAATGGCGTGCTTGCACACTATAGGATTCTATGATTCTAGTGGTTAAATTCCACACCCATCTCATTGCCAATGCCACCTCTCTCTGCACCCTGGGGAATAGGGAGCAGGGGTGTGTGTGATTATTACATTGCTGAGAGTAAAGTTCATGGGTGGGATCAACTAAACTGCACAGGCAGGAGGGTGGCATAGGCAGATAGGCCTTGCTGGTAGGAGAGGAGAGACAGCAAAATTTGTATTTTTTTATATAAACAACCCAGAGATAAAAGCATTGTATAGAAAGATCATCAATCTGAAACATTAACTTTGCAGAGATGCTGCCAGACCTTCTGAGTATTTCCAGCATTTTTCTATTGATAAACCAGACACAAGGCCAGAAACAGAAATATCTACTATGATGACCAGTGAGCTGCCATATACAGGGTCCACTCTATACAGATAGCAGTGAAAGGAAGAGGTGCTGGTCAGCAGGAGACTCTAACTAGTAGAAATAACCCAGATATCAGAGATACAGCCTGGTTAATACAGTGAGACTCAAAGTCTCCCCAATCTGATTTCTCTTTTATACACAAATCAATATTTGCAAAATATCAGGTATAAAGAGTTAGAATACTTTCTCTCAGCTATCTATCCTAGCCTACATCTCACTCTAAGGTTAAGCAGCCACTTTGTATAACTGGGGATGCTGAGACCACAGAGACTGACCTGAGGTGCATGGACATACAATACTTCTGTTGTTTCTCAGTGATGAGCTGCATTGGATCCAGGCAACAATAGCGGTAAGTGCAGTTTCCACAGCAGAAGTGAAAGAATGAGCAGTCAAAGCCAATGTGCCAGTTTCCCAGTTTATCTGTGTACCACAAACAGTCATTGTCTGCAGACACTGCATGAGAAAGCAAAGGACAAGACGACAGAGAAATATAAAAAAGAATTGGATCAATGTTTTTCAGTATTCTTCATAACAGACAAATCCTAGGAATAGGCTTGAGGGTTACATAACGTGTAAACATTTTCTTTACTTCAAATTGAATATTGCCTATTGAATGAAAGCAAGATTATGATTTAAAACATCTTAAATTTCAGAAATTATTTACTAGATCTCTTGAAGCCAAATTGTAATGAAAGTACAACTAATGAGCTCCAAAATGAACAGTGAGTTACAGGATAATATCAATCTGCGCTTCTAATCAGGCAGTAAAGGTCAGATGGGTGCTCAAGACATTCCAGATGTTGGAAATACTTTAACAGTGGCATTAAAGAGGAATATCACAATGAGAGAACTGAACAAGGCTGTAAAATGCATAATACAAGAAGTTTATCAAGGTTCAAGAATGTACAGACTGATGAATGATAACAGCCATTTACATTAGAGTGGTGATGCATACTGATCGAAACTAGCAAGGGATTACAAAAAGGAACCAGGCGCTGAGCTAATCACCTATCATCTAGCCACCAATCAACTATCCACCTATTCATCATTCAAAAGCCGTCAATGGCATGTTCTTCATATTCGAATCTGACCGTTTAAAAATTTTTATGTCAATGCTCATCATTGGAAAACTGTAGTTAACTTTTCATAATGAATAATAATTAACATTTCATAATTTTTTGAACAGGTATAGTAATAAAATGGTTATATTACTAATTTATTCATTGGAAAGTTTGCCAGAGTGATTCAGAATAGCAGGAAATTAGTCATCCTTCCCCAACCTCCCTTTACATGATTTCAGACCCATGACAATATTGATAATTCCTGACTGCTCTCTGAAACGGCTAAATAAACCATTCTTTGCCCATGTTACTCCATAACTCAAATATGTGTTAAACCAGATGTAACACCCAGCATCGACCAAGACACTAGAAACAACAAACATACTATCAGTTCAGTTGACCCTGCACACTGCTTCACACTAACATCTGGAGCTGTGCCAAACCTGGGAGAACTGATTCAAGGAGGTCACTCCAGGACATCTCTGCAGGAGGCGCTCAGGGTAGATATTTTCCTTATCAATCTGTTCAGAGATGTTATAACACACCTCTGGAGCAGGTGGCACTTGAAGCCTTGTCTCCTGGTCCACAGACAAAGACACTACCACTGTGCCACAAGAGCCCTAACTGCTCAGTGTAACTACTTTTAATCAACCTGTTCTGAATTACTTCTAGAACTGGTGGAACTTGAACCTCTATAACCTAATCCAGAGATCAGGACATTGCCACTGCACCATGAGAGCTCTCAGATGCTAAGGTTATTGTCCTAGATCCATCTTCAGCTGCTTCATCAGTGACCTTCCCTTCATCACGAGTTCAGAAGTGGGAAAGATAGATTCCAGTTAGACAAGGAATCAAAAGTAATCAGGATAGATAGGGCTATGGATTTAGGAACACTGACAAATCAGCAATAATCTTATTGAATGGTGGAGCACACCTCTTCTCCTAATTCGTATCTTTAAACTTTCACTTATGATTCATTCATGACTCCTTAGATACTGAAGCAGTCCATGTCCAAATACTGCAAAGCCTGAACAATACCCATTATGCTGACAAGTGGCAAGCAGTATTTGTGCCAGACAATGACCAACTCCAACAAAAGAGAATCTAACCAATATCACTTGACATTCAATGGTGTCATTGTCGCTGTATCCGCCATTATGAAATCCTGGAGGGGAGGGTGCTTACCACTGACTAAACAGTGTACTGGGCATGCCATATAAAAACAATGGATACAACAGCATGTCAGAGAATAGGAATATTGCAATGAGTAACTCAAGTCCTTTCTCCCCAAAGCCTGTCCACCATCTACAAGGCACAAATCAGGAGTGTTACGGAATACTGCCTACTTGTCTCGATGGGTGCGGCTCCAACAACACTCACAAAGTTTGAACTATCAAGAACAAAGCAACCCACTATATTGGCACCATATCCACAAACGTCCATTTCCTCCATCACTGACATTCAGTAGCAGCAGTGTGTATACTAGCTACAAGAAACACTGCAGAAATTCACTAAAGATCTTTAAATAGTACCTTAGATAAGATATAAGCAGCTTATATCTTATCAAAAGGCAGAAGATTTAGAGGGGATCTGAAGAAAATCATTTTCACCCAGAGGGTGGTGGGTTCTGGAGTGCACTGCCTGGGGAGGGTAGTTGAGGCTGGAAGCCTCAATCTTTAAAACGTACATGGATGCATACTTGCAGTCAAGATTATGGACCGAGTGCTGGGAAATGAGATTAATGTGGATTTAGTGATGTTTTGTCGGTGCAGATTCAGTGGGCCAAAAGGCTTCTTCTGTACTGTATGATTGTTTGAATCTTTGGCCACAGCTGAATGACTGCTAACATTATCTCATTATTTAAAAAGGGTGGAAGGGTTAGAGCAAAAAAACTGTAAGCCAGTCAATCCAACCTCAGTGATGGAGAGGTTAAAGAGGTCTGAGGGACAAAATATATTTGAAGAGACATGGATTAATCAGTGATGGTATGCGTGGATTTGTTAAAAGAAGCATGTGCTTGACAAATTTGATGTTATTTTGGAGATAACCAAGAGCATTGATGAAGGCAGTACATTTGACATAGTCTGCATGGACTTTAGCAAGGGGTTTTGTGAAGTACCTTATGGCGGACTGGTCAAGAAAGTAAAAGTCCAAGGCAAAATGGTACATTGGATCTGAAACTGGCTGAAAGGCAGGAAGCAGAAGGTAATGGTAAAGGGATAGATCTGTGACTGGAAATCTGTTTCTAATAGTATTCTGCACAGCTTGGTCCTGGGACACCTTGTTGTCTGTGGGGTACATTAAAGATTTAGACTTAAATGTAGGGGGTGCGATCAGGAGGTTCATAGGTGACATGAAAAATGGTAGGTTGATAAGTAATCGGGAGGACAGTCATAATCATCAGGAAGATATTGACAGACTAGTCAGGCAAGCAGAGCAATGGCAAATGGAACTCAAGCCAGAGAAGTGAGGTAATGCACGCAGGGAGGGCTAACAGGGCAAGATGTTATGAATATGAATTAAGAATAGTCAGGCCCTGCAAAATACTGAAGATCAGAGGAACCTTCGTGTCTATATCCACAGATCCCTGAAGGTAGCAGAGCTGGTTAAAAAGCCAAACGGGAAAGTTTATTCGATGATGGATAGATTACAACATAAAAAAGGGTATACTGGAACTATATAAAATACTTGCTAGGCCACAACCAGAGTACAGGGTGTAATTCTAGTCACTACACCATAGGAAGGGTATGACTGCACTAGATAGGGTATGGAGGAGATAAAAACGAGGTAAAAACAATGACTGCAGATCTGGAAACCAGATTCTGGATCAGTGGTGCTGGAAGAGCACAGCAATTCAGGCAGCATCCGAGGACAGGCAAAATCGACGTTTCGGGCAAAAGCACTTCATCAGGAATAAAGGCAAAGAGCCTGAAGCGTGGAGAGATAAGCTAGAGGAGGGTGGGGGTGGGGAGAGAGTGGCATAGAGTACAATAGGTCAGTGGGGAAGGAGATGAAGATGATAGGTCAGGGAGGAGAGGGTGGAGTGGATAGGTGGAAAAGGAGCTGGGCAGGTCGGACAAGTCCGGACAGGTCAGGGGATCGAGTTTCTGGAGGTTAGAAGCTAGGATGAGGTGGGGGAAGGGGAAATGAGGAAACTGTTGAAATCCACATTGATGCCCTGGGGTTGAAGTGTTCCGAGGCGGAAGATGAGGCGTTCTTCCTCCAGGCGTCTGGTGGTGAGGGAGCGGCGGTGGAGGAGGCCCAGCACCTCCATATCCTCGGCAGAGTGGGAGGGGGAGTTGAAATGTTGAGCCACTGGGCGATTTGGTTGATTGGTGCGGGTGTCTCGGAGATGTTCCCTAAAGCGCTCTGCTAGGAGGCGCCCAGTCTCCCCAATGTAGAGGAGACCGCATCGGGAGCAACGGATACAACAGATGATATTAGTGGATGTGCAGGTAAAACTTTGATGGATGTGGAAAGCTCCTTTGGGGCCTTGGATAGAGGTGAGGGAGGAGGTGTGGGCGCAGGTTTTACAGTTCCTGCGGTGGCAGGGGAAAGTGCCAGGATGGGAGGGTGGGTCGTAGGGGGGCGTGGACCTGACCAGGTAGTCACGGAGGGAACGGTCTTTGCGGAAGGCGGAGAGGGGTGGGGAGGGAAATATATCCCTGGTGGTGGGGTCTGTTTGGAGGTGGCGGAAATATTGGCGGATGATTTGGTTTATGCGAAGGTTGGTAGGGTGGAAGGTGAGCACCAGGGGCATTCTGTCCTTGTTGCGGTTGGAGGGGTTGGGTCTGAGGGCGGAGGTGCGTGATGTGGATGAGATGCGTTGGAGGGCATCTTTAACCATGTGGGAAGGGAAATTGCGGTCTCTAAAGAAGGAGGCCATCTGGTGTGTTCTATGGTGGAACTGGTCCTCCTGGGAGCAGATATGGCGGAGGCGGAGGAATTGGGAATACGGGATGGCATTTTTGCAAGAGGTAGGGTGGGAATGGAGGAGATTCAGCAAGAGGCTGCCTGGAGTGGAGGGTATTAGCCATGAATAAGGATTGGATAGGTTGGGGTTGGTTTCTTTGGAGCAGCAAAGGGTAAAAGGGACCTGATAGAGGTGTATAAGAATATGAGGGGCATCAACATGGTGCACATGCCTTTTCCATTAGTAGAGGGGCCAATAATCAGGGGGCATAGATTTAAGGCAAGTAGTAGAAGACCAAGATGGGAACTGAGGAGAATATTCGCTCAGAGGGTGGTGGCAGTCAAATTCACTGCCTGAAAGGCTAGTGAAGACAAAAACTCTCAAGACACTGAAGCAATATTTAGATATTCACTGGCATTGCCATAGCCTCCAGCACTATGGATCAAGAGCTGGAAAATGGTTTCAAGTGATCAGATCTTTGTTTACAGGCATGGACACAATAGGCAAATGGCAGCGTTCTGTGTTGTTAATGTTTTGAGTCAATAGACCATTCACCAACCTGACTTGGGAATATATTGTCATTCCTTCAGTGTCACTGGGCCAAGTCATGAAACTCCCTCTCACACTGGCATTGTGGGTCCACCTACAGTGGTTCAAGAGGGGTAGCTCACCACCACCTTCTCAAGGGCAACTAGGAATTATGGCAATTAAAGTCCATGCAGCCCACAGCCAGTGACACCCACATCCCATCAATGAATTAAAAAATGAGTACCTTTTTCTTTGGAAGTATAGATTGTTCTGATAGTGTGAAATTTGTCATTCATAGGTTTTCCCTGATGAGTGCAAGCTGAAAAGCTTCAGTAAGACATCTCTCTGACCAGCAATATAAGATAAATAGTTATTTTTTATTAGCTTTCTTTCCGTAAAACAAACAGTTGACATCAGCAACTGAGACACTGGAAAGGCCTGTTTTGAATGATAAAGCATTGAAAGAAGTCAGCCAATGTCTGAATTAACCTGGATTTAGACAGCACGCTGTGAGTTTAAAGTGATGACTTATTACTGGGTACTTCAGTGTGAAATGTGAAGCTACTGTCTTCTGTGAAGGGAACAGCTTTGACAAGTGGCCACTGACCAGGAAGGATCCCACGTGGAAGTGGAGAATGATTTATAGTCTGATTCTCAAACATAATCAACCAGCCATCTCACTGGTACCTGCTTAAAATATCGACCCTTTTAAACTGAGCATATTTTACAGTATTATAATTCAGATAGGAGTGGTGGGGTGGGGCATTTTTTCATGATGACATGAAAAGCTGTCGGAGCCAGAACTTTCCACCCTTTGGAGTAAACGTTAATCTGCTTTCTGAATTATTTGCAGTAGCTGCATATTAACTTTGTGCTTTTCAGCGAGGCACCCATCACTTCTAGGAGAAAGTGAGGACTGCAGATGCTGGAGATCAGAGCTGAAAATATGTTGCTGGAAAAGAGCAGCAGGTCAGGCAGCATCCAAGGAACATGAGAATCGACGTTTCGGGCATAAGCCCTTCTTCAAGAATGAGGAAAGTGTGTCCAGCAGGCTAAGATAAAAGGTAGGGAGGAGGGACTTGGGGGAGGGGCGTTGGAATTGCGATAGGTGGAGGGAGGTCAGGGTGATAGGCCGGAATGGGGTGGAGGCGGAGAGGTCTGGAAGAAGATTGCAGGTTAGGAAGGCGGTGCTGAGTTCTAGGGATTTGACTGAGACAAGGTGGGGGGAGGGGAAATGAGGAAACTGGAGAAATCTAAGTTCATCCCTTGTGGGTTGGAGGGTTCCCAGGCAGTAGATGAGGCGCTCTTCCTCCAACCGTCGTGTTGCCATGGTCTGGCGATGGAGAAGTCCAAGGACCTGCATGTCCTTGGTGGAGTGGGAGGGGGAGTTAAAGTGTTGGGCTTCGGGGTGGTTGGGTTGGTTGGTCCGGGTGTCCCAGAGGTGTTCTCTGAAACGTTCCGCAAATAGGCAGCCTGTCTCCCCAATATAGAGGAGGCCACATCGGGTGCAGTGGATGCAATAGATGATGTGTGTGGAGGTGCAGGTGAATTTGTGGTGGATATGGAAGGATTTTTTGGGGCCTTGGAGGGAAGCAAGGGGGGAGGTGTGGGCGCAAGTTTTGCATTTCTTTCGGTTGCAGGGGAAGGTGCCGGGAGTGGAGGTTGGGTTGGTGGGGGGTGTGGACCTGACGAGGGAGTCACGGAGGGAGTGGTCTTTTCGGAACGCTGATAGGGGAGGGAAGAGAAATATATCCCTGGTGGTGGGGTCCGTTTGGAGGTGGCGGAAATGACGGCAGATGATACGTTGTACATGGAGGTTGGTGGGGTGGTAGGTGAGGACCAGTGGGGTTCTGTCCTGGTGGCAGTTGGAGGGGCGGGGCTCAAGGGCGGAGGAGCGGGAAGTGGAAGAGATGCGGTGGAGGGCATCGTCGACCACGTCGGGGGGGAAATTGCGGTCCTTGAAGAAGGAGGCCATCTGGGTTGTACAGTTTTGGAACTGGTAGGGGATATAAATTTAAGGTGAAGGGTGGAAGGTATAGGGGAGATGTCAGGGGTGGGTTCTTTATCCAGAGAGTGGTGGGGGCATGGGAGTGGTAGAGTCAGAATCTTTGGTGACCTTTAAGCGGCAATTGGATAGGTACATGGATGGGTGCTTAAGCTAGGACAAATGTTCGGCACAACATCGTGGGCCGAAGGGCCTGTTCTGTGCTGTAGTGTTCTATGTTCTATGGTCCTCCTGGGAGCAGATGCGGCGGAGACGAAGGAATTGGGAATATGGGATGGCGTTTTTACAGGGGGCAGGGTGGGAGGAGGTGTAGTCTAGGTAGCTGTGGGAGTCGGTCGGTTTATAGTAAATGTCCGTGTTGATTCGGTCTACCGAGATAGAAATGGAAAGGTCTAGGAAGGGGAGGGAGGAGTCTGAGACGGTCCAGGTGAATTTGAGGTCGGGGTGGAAGGTGTTGGTAAAGTGGATGAACTGTTCAACCTCTTCGTGGGAGCACGAGGCAGCGCCGATACAGTCATCGATGTAGCGGAGGAAAAGGTAGGGGGTGGTGCCAGTGTAGCTGTGGAAGATGGACTGTTCCACATATCCTATGAAGAGGCAGGCATAGCTGGGGCTCATGCGGGTGCCCATGGCTACTCCTTTGGTTTGGAGGAAGTGGGAGGATTGGAAAGAGAAGTTGTACAGGGTGAGGACCAGTTCAGTCAGCTGAAGGAGGGTGTTGGTGGAAGGGTACTGGTTGGTACGGCGGGAAAGGAAGAAGCGGAGGGCTTTAAGTCCTTCGTGATGGGGGATGGAGGTCATCACTTCTAGTCTTGCACCATTTCAAACATATTCTGCTTTTCTATTTTATCATTAAAACTAGATAGCTTTACACTCCACCCATTTGCAATGTTCTTTGCCATTCATGTAACCCTGTCTTCATCTGTGTCTCCCACAGCTTCCAGCCTGACCAAACCTCCTATCATCAGTAAACTTGGATACATTACACTCAGTTTCATCTAACACGGACTGTAAAATGAGGCTTCAGCATTGTTCCTTGCTGTGGTTCATTAGTAACAACCTGATACAATGGAAATTATCTATTTAGGATTTATTCCACCTCTCTGCACTGTCCATTAACCAATGATCAGTCCATATTAACATATTACCTCCAGTCTAAAGATTGCTAATTTTGCATAACAACCTCACTAATATTTTTCAAACACACACCTGGTCGTACAGAACTTGAGTCTTGCTGAAGAAAGAGATACTGTTCCTTCCCTCCTGGAAATGGTCACTAGATCCAAAACATTAACTCTGATTTCTCTCCACAGATCCTGCCAGACCTGAACTTTTCCAGCAATTTCAGTTTTTGGTCCTGATTTCCAGTATCCACAGTTCTTCGTTTTTTTATATTGTTCCTTATGCTTGTCATCTCGTAATTGTCAGGACAAATGCAAGAATACCACATTTCAAACCACCTCAACAATGTATACCGTAGGAGACACCTGCCCACACCCTGCCTTTGGAAGGCCACAAGCATGTGGCTGTAATTAGACAAGAAGCATTAAGATGTCTAACACGTTTGAAAGTCGATGTGTCACAAGAAATATATACCAGGATGTTTCATACAATCATAGAATCCCTACAGTGTGGAAACAGGCCCTTTAGCCCAACAAGTCCCCCACGACCCTCCAAAGAGTAACCCAGCCAAACCCATTCCCCTAACGTATTACTCTACAGTTACCCCTGACTAATGGACCTAACCTACACATCCCTAAAGACTACGGGCAATTTAGCATGGCCAGTTCACCTAACCTGCACATCTTTAGATTGTGGGAGGAAACCGGAGCACCCGGAGGAAATCCACACAGACACGGGGTGAATGTGCAAACTTCACACAGCCAGTCGCCCAAGGCGGGAATTGAACCTGGGAACCTGATGCTGTGAGGCAGCACTGCTTATGGGCGGCACGGTGGCACAGTGGTTAGCACTGTTGCCTCACAGCGCCAGAGACCCGGGTTCAATTCCCGCCTCAGGCAACTGCCTGTGTGGAGTTTGCACGTTCTCCCCGTGTCTGCGTGGGTTTCCTCCGGGTGCTCTGGTTTCCTCCCACAAGTCACAAAGATGTGCAGGTCAGGTGAATTGGCCATGCTAAATTGCCCGTAGTGTTAGGTAAGGGGTAAATGTAGGGGTATGGGTGGGTTGCACTTCGGCGGGTCGGTGTGGACTTGTTGGGCTGAAGGGCCTGTTTCCACACTGTAATGTAATCTAATCTAATCTAATCTAACCACTGAGCCACCATGGTGCCCAAGGAAATAATTTGCAGAGGCTCTGACCATTGTTTTCTCTGGGTTGGTCTGGCAATTGGAAAACTGGAGAACAGTTAACAAAGTATAAAAAGACAAGAAGGTATAGCCTGAGTAATTACAGGACGGTTGGTCTAACAATGTGCGGATTATTCGAAAATCCTCTCAAACATGGTATAACAGTATCATCATTTGGAAAGGCTCAGACTAATGGACAGCATTCATTTATTAAAGGAGGGTCATCATTAATTAAAGTAACTGAATTGCTTGAAGTAAAACAGAGAATGAATAAGAAGGACCCAATTCTCGCAGTAAAATAACTAGGGAACACAGATTGGAACTAACAGGTCGCAAGATTAGAGGGGAGCTGAGGAGAATCTAATTGAACATGGGGGAGTAGTCTGGAATGCATTGTCTGAAATGGTGGTACAGGCAGAAGTGCTAATCACACTGGAAAAATGTGCGGATTTACATCTGAACTGCTGCAGTGTGCAGGGCTGCAGACAAAGAACTGAGTGGTGGAATTAAGCTGGGTAGCTCTTTAGCACGTGACACAAAGGAATGAGACAAACAGCTTCTAGTTGCGGCAAAGGTTTTTCTGGTTATTTTACTAAGAAAATGGATGGCCAAGAAATGTAAATTACAAATCAGCCACATGATCAGAACGGCTTATTCCTGCCAATATCCTCTAGACTATAGTAATTTCATTAAAGATCTACTGAAATAATTACATTGGTTTAAAGAGCTTTCCCTGGATAGATTCACTGATCAACAGGATTCAGACAGGATTTACTGTAACAATGTAAATGAACAAGCTAATGATAAGGAGAATTAACAGGATAACTGACATAAAAAACAAGCGATTAAATGTTTGTTCAGGGTCTCCAGGTTTTTTAAAAACATACACTTTATTAATAAAATTTGTTAAAAATCCCTTACAAAACATTTCATCTGATGTAGTACAGAATTTGCAATAAAATTCAACTTGTCTTTATACAGCATGATCCAATCAAGACAACTGCAATAATCTTAATATTTACAAGGGACAACCAATATCAGGTATACAGCCCGAGGACGAAAGATATCAAATCTAATATTACCGAGAGTGAAATTGAAATAGGTTTTCCTCTAAATACCATGTTCCATACACATAATTCACAAAGTACATTTTTTGTCAGCAACATGGCGCTAGGTGTTCTAAAATTCCCAACCCCTTGGTGTACTGTGGCTGAAACGCAGTGACCTTTCCCCACTGCATATCTGTGCTGGATGCACCAAGCTTCAGTGCATCCCTCAGCACCTAGTCCTGGACCTTGGAATGTGTCTGTCAAGGCACCTGGTCAAACACAACTCTAAACTGGAAAACCAGCAGATTTTGTACAGACTAAAGGGCATCTTGCACCGAATTCAGGATCCTTCAAATCCACTTGATGTTTGTTTTGGTGTGTGTGTCACCAGGAACAGCCAGCCCATAGAGCAGAGTCCTGCCTCACGGAGCTGCTCAGGACAAAACTCGATAAAAGCCACTGCACCTCTCCCCAGACTTTCGAGTAGTGAAGAGTGAGAAGGGAAGCTTTAGATTACAGGAGGATATAGATATGCTGGTCAGATATGTTGAGTGAAGCGCTTGGGCAGGACCAACAGGACAAGAGAATACACAATGAATGGTAGAATTCTGGGGAGCAGCGAGGATCAAAGGTATCTTGGTGTGCATGTCACTGGACCCTTAAGGTATCATGACAGGTAGACAAAGTGGTTAAGAAGGCATATGAGATACTTGCGTTCATTAGTCAAGGCATAGAGTTTAAGAGCAGGGAGGTGATGCTGGAACTGTATAAATTGATGGTTTGGCCACAGCTAAGTATTGCATGTAGTTCTAGAATCCACATTATAGGACAGATATGATAGCACTGGATCAGGTGCAGAGAAGATTACCAGGATGTTAGTGAAAACAAAGAAATGTTGGAAATCACGGCAAGTCAGGCAGCATCGCTGGAGAGAGAACAAGCTAATTTTTCAAGTATATATGACTCTTTATCAGAGGTGGATGTTGCCTGGACTGGAGAGTTTTAGTTATAAAGAGAGATTGGATGTACTGGGGGTTGTTTTCTGTGGAGGAGAGATTGAGAAGGGACATGATTGAGCTATATGAAATTATAACAAGCTCAGATAGGGGAGAAAACTTTGCCCTTGGTGAAGGGATCAATAGCAAGGGATGTGGACTAAAGGTAAGTGGAAGAAGGAATGGGAGGAAAACCCTTTTCACCCAGATGGGTCTGGGAATCTGGAACTCGTTGCCTGTAAGAGTGGGAGAAGCAGAAACCCACATAACCTTTAAGTGGAATTTAAATGTGCATTTCAGATGCCAAGGCATACAGCATTATGAGCCTAGTGCTGGAAAATGTAATTAGAATACTTAGAAAATTGTTTTTGGCTAGCACAGACTAAATGGGTCAAAGGGCCTTTTCTGTGCTACAAACCTCTGCACTCCTCCCAATGCTGTCACATCCCTCCAATAATGTGGCTTCCAGAGCTACCAAACAGGTGGGCTGCTTTGCCCTGGATAGTGCTGAGCTTCTTGGAGCTGCGCCTATCCAGGCGAATGGGGAGTATTCCATCACACACCTGACTTGTGCCTGACAGATGATGAACAGGCTTTGGAAATTTACATTGGTGAGTTACTCTCTGCAGGATTCCTGGCCTCTGACCTGTTGTAGCCACTATATTTATATGGCTAGTCCGGTTAGTTTCTGGTCAACATTAATAGTGGGGGATTCAGTAATGGTTGATGCTGAAACTTTATTGCTGGAACAGCACAGCAGGTCAGGCAGCATCTAGGGAACAGAAGATTCGACGTTTCGGGCACATGCCCTTCTTCAGGAAGGGTTGATGCCATTGTCAAGGGACAACTTCTAAATTCCTCTCGTTGGAAATGACCATTGCCTGGCATTTCTGTGAGACAACTGTTTCAAAAGACTGTTTCTGATGCATCGAAATTCCAATGAGTATAGGCCTAACCTGCTAAAACTTTCCCTATTACATCACCCCTTGTTCTAGGAATTAACTGTGTGTACATTTTCTCAACTGCTTTTAATGCATATCTATTCTCCTAGTCTCGCCCATGCCCTGAAAAGTTATAACAAGACAGAAATACTTTTATACTCCATCGCCCTTTCAATAAAGTCTATTTGCCCTCCAAAGTGCTTGCCGGATCTGCATACTACAGCTTTGTGAATCATGTCCAATGAAACACAAGGTACATATACTAGGTACCACAATATTCTGTAGACTGTCTCCATGTAATTAGAATACTTAGAAAATTGTTTTTGGCTAGCACAGACTCCATTTCGATCAGATATTATCTATTTATTCCAAAGTTAACAATCTTATATTCCTTACTTTATTCTCCATCTGCTTTTGGGTTAGATTTGGGCAAGGTGGTCAGTTTGGGTGTGCGTTTCTAGGTTGAAGGCAGTTGAGTTGGTTGAATTTGCAGTTAGGAAGTCGGTTTAAGGATCTGGAAGTAAGATTGAGTTGGCAGAGCAGGGCTTTAGGTTCTGGGTAGATATAACATTGGATAGTTAACCATGGTGTTGGGTTTTGGGGCGCCAGAATCATAGAGTACAGAAAAGGCCCTTCAGCCCATTGAGTCTGTACTGCCAAAATACACTAATCTTACACTAGTCCCAGTTTCCCATACTAGGCCCATAGCCTTGAATGTTATGGCATTTCAAGTGCTCATCCACATTTTTTTAAAGGTTGTGAGGTCTCCCACCTTAACTACCCTCCCAGGTAGTACATTTCAGACCCCTATCCCCCTTCTGGATGAAGAGGTTTTTCCTCAAATCTCCTCTAAACCTTCTGCCTTTCAGCTTAAATTTATATCTCCTTGTTATTGACTCTTTAACTGAGGGGGAAAAGCTGCTTTCTGTGCACGCCCCTCATAGTCTTATATACCTCTATCCTTATATACCCCCTGCTTGACATTCTCTGTTCCAAAGATAGCAACCTGAGCTTATCCAGTCTCTCTTCATTGGTGAAATGCTCCATTCCAGGGAACATGGTGGTGAATTTACTCTGCAGCCCCTCCAGTATATCACATCCTCCTTATGCTGTGGTGACGAGAACTGCACACAGTACTCCAGCTGTGACCGAACAGTTCTATACAGCTCCAACATGACTTCTCTGCTCTTATCATCAATGCTGCGACTGATAAAGGCATGTGTTCCATAAGTCTCCCTAACTATCCTATTTTCCTGTCCTGCTATTCATTCAGTACTCCCTTGTCTTGTTCCTTCTTCCAAAGTGCTTGTCGGGATTAAATTCCATCGGTCATTAATCTATCCATCTCACTAATCTGTCAATATCCTCCCAAAATCTAACACGTTCCTCCTCACTGTCAACAACCTGGGTAATCTTTGTGTCATCTGCAAACTTACTTATCAGCTCTCTCACATTCTCATTTACATCATTTATGAAAATCACAAACAATAAGAGACACCAGCTCTGATTCCTATAGTATGCCACTGGTCACAGTCACACAAACAGCCTGCAATGACTGCCCTCTGTCTTCTGTCACCATGTCAATTTGGATCCAACTTACCAAGTTAACCTGGATCCCATGAGCTTTAACCTTCTTTATTAGTATCCCATGTGGGATATTATCAAAGGCCTTGCTAAAATTCATCAACTGCACATGACCCTCATCCAAACACTTGGTCAGCTCCTTGAAAAACTCCACCAGATTTGTTAGGCATGACCTCCCTTTGACAAAGCCACACTGACTATGCCTGGTCAAATTTTGCCTCTCTAAATGGAGACTGATCTTCTCCAACAGTTTTCCTACCATTGATGTCAGACCCACTGCTCTATCATTCGCTGGTCTATCTCTGGCACTTTCCGTATGGCAAGAGGCAATTTTTAAAAATTGGGTCAGAGCCCCTGTAACTCCCTCACTATTGACAGATTAGTGAGATGGATAGATTAATGGCAGATGGAATTCAATCCAGACATGAAGTATCCTAGGGGATTTCAACCAAATCCTCTCCTGAATACATTTCAAGAAATCTTCCCCCTCTAAACCCTTTACTCTAATGAATATTCCGATTAATGTTACAAGTCACACAACACCAGATTACAGTCTAGCAGGTTTATTTGAAATCACAACCTTTTGGAGCACTGCTCCTTCATCAGGTGTTCACCTGACGAGACAAAGGGGCAGCGCTCCGAAAGTTTGTGATTTCAAATCAATCGGTTGGAAAATACCTGATATCGTCTTGACTTCTGACTTTGTCCATCCTAGAGCAACACCGGCACCTCCATATCATGGCCAATTATTGTTGGGGAAGTTGAAATCCCATAATGTAATTACCCAATTATTATTTTTACACATTTTAGTGAATTACACATTTAGTGAATATCTGTTCCTTTGTCATCCACTGACTGGGGCTTATAATGCAGACCTAGCAGTGTAACTGCCCCTGTTTTAGTCCTAAATTCTAACCACAATAGCTCATCTGTTGATATCACCCTTCCTTTCAACAGTAACCGACTACCTAAATACTAACCTTTGACACCCTCCCCTTTCTCGCCTAAAGATCCTATACTCCAGAATGCTGAGTTACCAGTCCTGCCCCCTTCTTCAACCAGGTCTCTGTGATGGCAACAAAATCCCAGCCCCAATGATCCAGAAATCTAAAAGCCTCCATCCCGCAACAAGTCTTGAGCCACATATTCTCCTATTTCTGTATAAGCTGGCATATGGCAATAGAACAAGGTTGGAGGCTTTAAAGTTTTTGGGGGTTTTTTTGAGAGAATCAGGGTTTTCTTTCTCAGTAGCTTGTTGGAAGATTATTGTTGGGGTGGGGAGGATTGGAAATGTGGGTTTTTTTGGGGGGATATTACTGGACATCAATTCAAGATTGCATTATTTACAAAGGGATGGTTTTTAGGGTACCTCTGGAATACTTTGGAGGTTACTGCAGTATTTTCAGGGGGTTACTGGCGTATTTTCAATTGAGGCTACTTTAGCATTTAGATTGTTAAGGTATTTTGCGGGGGTTATTTTAACATGGATTTTGCCCGAACATCGATTTCCCTGCTTCTCGGATGCTGCCTGAACTACTGTGCTTTTCCAGCACCACTCTAATCCAGAATGGAGTACTTAGAGGAGTTACATTAAAGGGACTATTAGTAAATTAACTTGGAGGAGAGTTATTGGAGTATTACCAAAAAGGAAGGGATTAGTGGAGCATTTCTTGGGGGTTTTTTGGGATATGTAGGGGTTTTCCAGGGTATTTAAAACAAGTGTATATTCAGTATATTTTCAAATTATGTGGTGCTCAGTTGGGGTACTTTCATGTATGTAGGGTATTTTGGGTGATTTTGGAGTATTTTTGAGAGTATTCAGATTATTTGAGGGATATATTCAGGTATTAGGGTGAGTGGGGATATTTTCAGGTATCGGGGGAGTGGGATATTTTCAGGGGGAATGGGGATAGCTTCAGGTATTGGGGGAGTGGGGATATTTTCGGGTATCGGGAGAGTGGGGATATTTTCGGGTCTCGGGGCAGTGGGGATATTTTCGGGTCTCGGGGCAGTGGGGATATTTTCGGGTATTGGGGCAGTGGGGATATTTTCGGGTATCGGGGGAGTGGGGATATTTTCGGGTCTCGGGGCAGTGGGGATATTTTTGGGTATCGGGGCAGTGGGGATATTTTCGGGTATCGGGGGAGTGGGGATATTTTCGGGTATCAGGGGCAGTGGGGATATTTTCGGGTATCGGGGGAGTGGGGATATTTTCGGGTATCGGGGCAGTGGGGATATTTTCAGGTATCGGGGGAGTGGGGATATTTTCGGGTATCGGGGCAGTGGGGATATTTTCGGGTATCAGGGCAGTGGGGATATTTTCGGGTATCGGGGGAGTGGGGATATTTTCGGGTATGGGGGGAGTCGGGATATTTTCGGGTATCGGGGGAGTGGGGATATTTTCGGGTATCGGGGGAGTGGGGATATTTTCGGGTATCGGGGGAATGGGGATATTTTCGGGTATTGGGGGAATGGGGATATTTTCGGGGCGAGTGGGGATATTTCGGGGGGCAGTGGGGATATTTTCGGGGAGAATGGGGATATTTCCGGGTATCTAAGGGAGTGGGGATATTTCGGGGGGAAATGGGGATATTTTCTGGGGGAGTGGAGATACTTTGGGGGGAGTGGGGATACTTTGGGGGAGAATGGGGATATTTTCGGGGGGAATGGGTTGTCTTGGGGGGGAGTGGGGATATTTCGGGGGGAGTGGGGATATTTTGGAGGAATGGGGATATTTTCGAGGGGAGTGGGGATATTTCCGGGGGGAGTGGGGATAATTTGGGGGGAGTGGGGATAATTTGGGGGGAGTGGGAATATTTTGTGGGGAGTGGGAATATTTTGTGGGGGGAATGGGGATATTTTGGGAGGGAATGGGGATATTTTCAGGGGGAATGGGGATATTTTCAGGGTGAGTAGGGATATTTTCGGGGGGAATGGGGATATATTCAGGGGGAGTGGGGATATATTTGGGGGGAAATGGGGATATTTTGGGGGAGTGGGGTTATTTTGGGGGGAGTGGGGATATTTTGGGGGGAGTGGGGACATTTTGGGAGGGAGTTAGGATATTTTCAGGGAGAGTGGGGATATTTTCGGGGGGAATGGGGATATTTTCAGGGGGAATGGGGATATTTTCGGGGGAATGGGGATAGTTTCGGGGGAGTGGGGATATTTTGGGGGGATGGGGATATTTTCAGGGGAATGGGGATATTTTCAGGGGAATGGGGATATTTTCGGGGGGATGGGGATATTTCGGGGGGATGGGGATATTTCGGGGGAATGGGGATATTTCGGGGGAATGGGGATATTTCGGGGAGAATGGGGATATTTCGGGGAGAGTGGGGATATTTTTGGGGGATGGGGATATTTTCGGAGGGAGTGGGGATATTTTGGGGGGAGTGGGATATTTCGGGGAATGGGGATTTTTTCGGGGGAGTGGGGATTTTTGGGGGGAGTGGGGATATTTCGGGGGGAGTGGGATATTTTGGGGGGAGTGGGGATATTTTTGGGGGGAGTGGGGATATTTTCGGGGGGAGTGGGGATATTTTCGGGGGGAGTGGGGATATTTTGGGGGGATGGGGATATTTTGGGGGGGGAGTGGGGATATTTTGGGGGGGAGTGGGGATATTTTGGGGGGGAGTGGGGATTTTTTGGGGGAATGGGGATATTTTGGGGGGATGGGGATATTTTGGGGGGAGTGGGAATATTTTCGGGGGGAGTGGGGATATTTTCGGGGGGAGTGGGGATATTTTCGGGGGGAGTGGGGATATTTTCGCGGGGAGTGGGGATATTTTCGCGGGGAGTGGGGATATTTTGGGGGGATGGGGATATTTTCGGGGGGATGGGGATATTTTCGGGGGGATGGGGATATTTTCGGGGGGATGGGGATATTTTCGGGGGGATTGGGGATATTTTTGGGGGGAGTGGGGATATTTTTGGGGGGAGTGGGGATATTTTTGGGGGGAGTGGGGATATTTTGGGGGGAATGGGGATATTTTTTGGGGGATGGGGATATTTTTGGGGGAGTGGGGATATTTTCGGGGGGAGTGGGGATATTTTTGGGGGGAGTGGGGATATTTTCGGGGGGAGTGGGGATATTTTGGGGGGATGGGGATATTTTTGGGGGGAGTGGGGATATTTTGGGGGGGAGTGGGGATTTTTTGGGGGGAATGGGGATATTTTCGGGGGGAGTGGGGATATTTTGGGGGGATGGGGATATTTTTGGGGGGAGTGGGGATATTTTGGTGGGGAGTGGGGATTTTTTGGGGGGATGGGGATATTTTGGGGGGGAGTGGGGATATTTTCGGGGGGAGTGGGGATATTTTCGGGGGAGTGGGGATATTTTGGGGGGAGTGGGGATATTTTCGGGGGGAGTGGGGATATTTTGGGGGGGAGTGGGGATATTTTCGGGGGGGAGTGGGGATATTTTCGGGGGGAGTGGGGATATTTTCGGGGGAATGGGGATATTTTCGGGGGGAGTGGGGATATTTTCGGGGGAGTGGGGATATTTTGGGGGGAGTGGGGATATTTTCGGGGGGAGTGGGGATATTTTGGGGGGGAGTGGGGATATTTTCGGGGGAATGGGGATATTTTCGGGGGGAGTGGGGATATTTTCGGGGGGAGTGGGGATATTTTCGGGGGAATGGGGATATTTTCGGGGGGAGTGGGGATATTTTCGGGGGGAGTGGGGATATTTTCGGGGGAATGGGGATATTTTCGGGGGGAGTGGGGATATTTTGGGGGGATGGGGATATTTTAGGGGGGAGTGGGGATATTTTGGGGGGATGGGGATATTTTAGGGGGGAGTGGGGATATTTTGGGGGGATGGGGATATTTTGGGGGGATGGGGATATTTTTGGGGGGAGTGGGGATATTTTCGGGGGGTATTATCGGGGGTAGCCCCTCCCCAGGCCCCGCTCTCTTACCGGTCCCGAGGATGAGGAGAGTCGCCAGAAGCGGCCCCGCTCCGCCCGGACCCGGAGCCAGAGCTAAAGCCGGGCCCATCGCCATGGAGCAGCCGGACACACGCGCACAGGAACGCGCACAGCACTCCAGATCGCGCACGTGCATGGCGTCTTCGTGATCCCGCCCCGTGAGCGCGCGCTCACGCACTATCATTGAAACTCGCCTCAGTTCCAGAAGTCTCTCTCTCTCTCTCTCTGTCACTCTCCCTCTGTCTCTGTCCCTCTCCCTCTCCCCCTGTCTGTCTCTCTCTCTCTCCCTGTCTCTCTGTGTCTGTCCCTCTCCTCCTGTCTCTCTCTGTCCCTGTCAGTCTCTGTCTCTCTCTCTCCCTCTGTCACTCTCCCTCTGTCCCCCTCCCCCTGTCTCTCTCTCTCTGTGTCCCTGACAGTCTCTGTCTGTCTCTCTCTCCCTCTCCCTCTGTCCCAGTCTCTGTCCCTCTCCCTCTGTCCTTGTCCCTCTCCCCCGTCTCTCTCTCTCTGTGTCCCTGTCAGTCTCTGTCTCTCTCTCTCTCCCTCTGCCCCTGTCTCCCTGTCTCTGTCCCTCTTCCCCGTCTCTCTCTCTCTCTCTCTCTATCTTTGTGTCCCTGTCAGTCTCTGTCTGTCTCTCTCTCTCTCTCTCTCTCCCTCTCCCTCTGTCACTCTCCCCCTGTCTCTCTCTCTCTCTCTCTCTGTGTCCCTGTCAGTCTTTGTCTGTCTCTCTCTCTCTCTCTCCCTCTCCCTCTGTCCCAGTCTCTGTCCCTCTCCCTCTGTCCTTGTCCCTCTCCCCCGTCTCTCTCTCTCTGTGTCCCTGTCGGTCTCTGTCTCTGTCTCTCTCTCTCTCTCCCCCCCTCTGTCCCCCTCCCCCGTCTCTCTCCCTCTGTCCCTGTCAGTCTCTGTCTCTCTCTCTCCCTCTGTCACTCTCCCTCTGTCCCTCTCCCCGTGTCTCTCTCTCTCTCTCTCTCTCTGTCCCTGTCAGTCTCTGTCTGTCTCTCTCTCTCCCTCTCCCTCTGTCCCAGTCTCTGTCCCTCTCCCTCTGTCCTTGTCCCTCTCCCCCGTCTCTCTCTCACTGTCCCTGTCAGTCTCTCTCTCTCTCTCTCTCTCTCTCCCTCTGTCCCTCTCCCCCGTCTCTCTCTCTGTGTCCCTGTCAGTCTCTGTCTCTCTCTCTCTCCCTCTGCCCCTGTCTCCCTGTCTCTGTCCCTCTTCCCCGTCTCTCTCTCTCTCTCTCTATCTCTGTGTCCCTGTCAGTCTCTGTCTCTCTCTCTCTCTCTCTCCCTCTGTACCTCTCCCCCGTCTCTCTCTCTCTGTGTCTCTGTCAGTCTCTGTCTCTCTCTCCCTCTGTCACTCTCCCCCTGTCTCTCTCTCTCTCTCTCTCTCTCTCTCTGTGTCCCTGTCAGTCTCTGTCTGTCTCTCTCTCTCTCTCTCCCTCTCCCTCTCCCTCTGTCCCAGTCTCTGTCCCTCTCCCTCTGACTTGTCCCTCTCCCCCGTCTCTCTCTCTCTCTGTCCCTGTCAGTCTCTCTCTCTCTCCCTCTGTCCCTCTCCCCCGTCTCTCTCTCTGTGTCCCTGTCAGTCTCTGTCTCTCTCTCTCTCCCTCCCTCTGCCCCTGTCTGTCTCCCTGTCTCTGTCCCTCTTCCCCGTCTCTCTCTCTCTCTCTCTCTGTGTCCCTGTCAGTCTCTGTCTCTGTCTCTCTCTCTCTCTCCCTCTGTCCCTCTCCCCCGTCTCTCTCTCTGTGTCCCTGTCAGTCTCTGTCTCTCTCTCTCTCTCTCCCTCTGCCCCTGTCTCCCTGTCTCTGTCCCTCTTCCCCGTCTCTCTCTCTCTCTCTATCTCTGTGTCCCTGTCAGTCTCTGTCGCTGTCTCTGTCTCTCTCTCTCCCTCCCTGTCTCCCTCTGTCCCAGTCTCTGTCCCTCTCCCTCTGTCCTTGTTCCTCTCCCCCTGTCCTTGTCCCTCTCCCCATTTCTCACTCTCTCTCTGTCCCTGTCAGTCTCTGTCTCTCTCTCTCTCCCTCCCTGTCTCTGTGTCTGTCCCTCTCCTCCTGTCTCTCTCTCTGTCCCTGTCAGTCTCTGTCTCTCTCTCTCCCTCTGTCACTCTCCCTCTGTCCCTCTCCTCCTGTCTCTCTCTCTGTCCCTGTCAGTCTCTGTCTCTCTCTCTCTCCCTCTGTCACTCTCCCTCTGTCCCCCTCCCCCTGTCTCTCTCTCTGTGTCCCTGTCAGTCTCTGTCTGTCTCTGTCTCTCTCTCTCCCTCGGTCCCTGTCTCTGTCCCTCTCCCTCTGTCCTTGTCCCTCTCCCCCGTCTCTCTCTCTCTCTGTGTCCCTGTCGGTCTCTGTCTCTGTCTCTCTCTCTCCCCCCCCCCCCCCCTCTGTCCCCCTCCCCCGTCTCTCTCCCTCTGTCCCTGTCAGTCTCTGTCTCTCTCTCCCTCTGTCACTCTCCCTCTGTCTCTCTCCCCCTGTCTCTCTCTCTCTCTCTCTGTCCCTGTCAGTCTCTGTCTGTCTCTCTCTCTCTCTCTCTCCCTCTCCCTCTGTCCCAGTCTCTGTCCCAGTCTCTGTCCCTCTCCCTCTGTCCTTGTCCCTCTCCCCCGTCTCTCTCTCACTGTCCCTGTCAGTCTCTCTCTCTCTCTCTCTCCCTCTGTCCCTCTCCCCCGTCTCTCTCTGTGTCCCTGTCAGTCTCTGTCTCTCTCTCTCCCTCTGTCCCAGTCTCTGTCCCAGTCTCTGTCCCAGTCTCTGTCCCAGTCTCTGTCCCAGTCTCTGTCCCAGTCTCTGTCCCAGTCTCTGTCCTTGTCCCTCTCCCCTGTCTCTCTCTCACTGTCCCTGTCAGTCTCTCTCTCTCTCTCTCTCTCCCTCTGTCCCTCTCCCCCGTCTCTCGCTCTGTGTCCCTGTCAGTCTCTGTCTCTCTCTCTCTCCCTCTGCCCCTGTCTCCCTGTCTCTGTCCCTCTTCCCCGTCTCTCTCTCTCTCTCTATCTTTGTGTCCCTGTCAGTCTCTGTCTGTCTCTCTCTCTCTCTCTCTCTCTCCCTCTCCCTCTGTCACTCTCCCCCTGTCTCTCTCTCTCTCTCTCTCTGTGTCCCTGTCAGTCTTTGTCTGTCTCTCTCTCTCTCTCTCCCTCTCCCTCTGTCCCAGTCTCTGTCCCTCTCCCTCTGTCCTTGTCCCTCTCCCCCGTCTCTCTCTCTCTCTGTCCCTGTCAGTCTCTCTCTCTCTCTCTCTCTCTCTCTCCCTCTGTCCCTCTCCCCCGTCTCTCTCTCTGTGTCCCTGTCAGTCTCTGTCTCTCTCTCTCTCCTCCCTCTGCCCCTGTCTCCCTGTCTCTGTCCCTCTTCCCCGTCTCTCTCTCTCTCTCTCTCTCTATCTCTGTGTCCCTGTCAGTCTCTGTCTCTGTCTCTCTCTCTCTCTCTCTCCCTCTGTCCCTCTCCCCCGTCTCTCTCTCTCTGTGTCCCTGTCAGTCTCTGTCTCTCTCTCTCTCCCTCTGCCCCTGTCTCCCTGTCTCTGTCCCTCTTCCCCGTCTCTCTCTCTCTCTCTATCTCTGTGTCCCTGTCAGTCTCTGTCGCTGTCTCTGTCTCTCTCTCTCCCTCCCTGTCTCCCTCTGTCCAGTCTCTGTCCCTCTCCCTCTGTCCTTGTTCCTCTCCCCCTGTCCTTGTCCCTCTCCCCCATTTCTCTCTCTCTCTGTGTCCCTGTCAGTCTGTCTCTCTCTCTCTCCCTGTCTCTCTGTCTCTGTCCCTCTCCTCCTGTCTCTCTCTCTGTCCCTGTCAGTCTCTGTCTCTCTCTCTCTCCCTCTGTCACTCTCCCTCTGTCCCCCTCCCCCTGTCTCTCTCTCTCTCTGTGTCCCTGTCAGTCTCTGTCTGTCTCTGTCTCTCTCTCTCCTCTCCCTCGGTCCCAGTCTCTGTCCCTCTCCCTCTGTCCTTGTCCCTCTCCCCCCGTCTCTCTCTCTCTCTGTGTCCCTGTCGGTCTCTGTCTCTATCTCTCTCTCTCTCTCCCCCCCCCTCTGTCCCCCTCCCCCGTCTCTCTCCCTCTGTCCCTGTCAGTCTCTGTCTCTCTCTCTCCCTCTGTCACTCTCCCTCTGTCCCTCTCCCCTGTCTCTCTCTCTCTCTCTCTCTCTCTCTCTCTGTGTCCCTGTCAGTCTCTGTCTGTCTCTCTCTCTCTCTCTCTCTCTCTCCCTCTGTCCCAGTCTCTGTCCCTCTCCCTCTGTCCTTGTCCCTCTGTCCTTGTCCCTCTCCCCCGTCTCTCTCTCACTGTCCCTGTCAGTCTCTCTCTCTCTCTCTCTCCCTCTG